>NC_090373.1:112393504-112701302 GCF_036365525.1 Heterodontus francisci
GAAATATAGGTAGTAATGTTCATAGACTGCACCCAAGTGGCCATCAGGCCTCCCACCAGGCTACCACCTGCAGATGTCACCATTAAAGGCACCCTCTCAATCTAGATGAAGCTGGTATGTGATCACCGCAGATGCTTCCTGCAAATGTGTGACCGCTTCTCAGGCAGTTTCCATGACACCTGGGTCTTGCGCCAATCCCAGCTGCCACCGCTGTTCACTGAACTGGCTCAGATGGAGGGGTGGCTTCTTGGAGATAAGGGTTATCCTTTGCAGACATGGCTCCTGACACCAGTGAGAGACCCCACCACTGCTGCCGAGGAGAGATACAACACCAGCCACTGCCTGTTCGGATAGGGTGATGCCCTGTACTACGGGCCGAAAAGGCCAGCTCCTTTCTTTGCTGCTCTGCGCAACTACGCACCCAATAGGGGCCAGGCCTGGCATGATGAGGAGAGACTATGAGGACGCTGAGGTCCTACAACATGAAAGACACATGGGAGGGCAGATGACACCCAGGCTAGCAGTGAGCTAGGGATGTATGGCAGTGGCTTATCAGACAAAGGCTCTCTGCTCCATAAAGTCATAGAGTCTCAACATTATACAGCACAGAAACAGGCCCTTCGGCACATTGTGTCTGTGCCGGCCATCAAGCACCTAACTATTCTAATCCCATTTTCTAGCACTTGTCCCATAGCCTTGTATGCTATGGCATTTCAAGTGCTCATCTAAATACTTCTTAAATGTTGTGAGGGTTCCTGCCTCTACCAACTCTTCAGGCAGTGCGTTCCAGATTCCAACCACCCTCTGAGTAAAAAAAAATTTCCTCAAATCCCCTTTAAACCTTCTGCCCCTTACCTTAAATCTATGCCGCCTGGTTATTGACCCCTCCGCTAAGGGAAAAAGTTTCTCCCTATCTATCCTATCAGTGCCCCTCATAATTTTCTATACCTCAATCAGGTTCCCCCTCATCCTTCTCTGATCTAAGGAAAACAACCCTAGTCTTTTCAGTCTCTCTTCATAGCTGAAATGCTCCAGCCTAGGCAACATCCTGGTGAATCTCCTCTGTACCCTCTCCAGTGCAATCACATCCTTCCTATAGTGTGGTGCCCAGAACTGTACACAGTATTCCAGCTGTGGACTAACTAGCGTTTTATACAGCTCCGTCGTAACCTCTCTGCTCTTATATTCTATGCCTCGGCTAATGACGTCAAGTATCCCATATGGTTTCCTAACCACTTTATCTACCTGTGCTGCTGCCTTCAGTGATCTATGGACAAGTACACCAAGGTCCCTCTGACCCTCTGTACTTCCTTGGGTCCTACCATCCATTGTATGTTCCCTTGCCTTGTTAGTCCTCCCAAAATGCATCACCACACACTTCTCAGGATTAAATTCCATTTGCCACTGCTCTGCCCATCTTACCAACCCATCTATATCGTCCTGTAATCTAAGGCTTTCCTCCTCACTATTTACGACACCACCAATTTTCGTGTCATCTGCGAACTTACTGATCATACCTCCTATATTCACGTCTAAATCATTAATGTACACTATAAACAGTAAGGGTCCCAGCACCAATCCCTGTAGTACACCACTGGTCACAGGCTTCCACTCGCAAAAACAACCCTCGACTATCACCCTCTGCCTCCTGCCACTAAGCCAATTTTGGATCCAATTTGCCAAATTGCCCTGGATCCCATAGGCTCTTACCTTCTTGACCAATCTTCCATGCTGGTCCTTATTAAAAGCCTTACTGAAGTCCATGTAGACTACATCAACTGCTTTACCCTCATCTACACATCTAGTCACCTCCTCGAAAAATTCAATCAAGTTAGTTAGACACAATCTCCCCCTGACAAAGTCATGCTGACTATCCCTGATTAATCCCTGCCTCTCCAAGTGGAGATTAATCCTGTCCCTCAGAATTTTTTCCTATAGTTTCCCTTTCATTGATGTCAGACTCATCGGCCTGTAATTACTTGGTTTATCCCTGCTACCCTTCTTGAATAATGGTACCAAATTCGCTGTCCTCCAATCCTCTGGTACCTCTCCTGAGGATTTGAAAATTTGTGTCAGAGCCCCTGCTATCTCCTCCCTTGCCTCACATAACAGCCTGGGATACATCTCATCTGGGCCTGGGGATTTATCCACTTTTAAGCCCGCTAAAATACCTAATACTTCCTCCCTTTCAGTGCTAATTTGTTCAAGTATATCACAATCCCCCTCCCTGATCTCTACACCCACATCATCCTTCTCCATAGTGAACACAGATGAAAAGTAATCATTTAAAAGCTCACCTATGTCCTCCGGCTCCACACACAGATTGCCACTTTGGTCCCTAATGGGCCCTACTCTTTCCCTGGTTATCCTCTTGCCCTTAATATACAGATAAAATGCCTTAGGGTTTTCCTTTATCTTGCCCGCCAGTGTTTTTTCATGTCCCCTCTTTGCACTCCTAATTACTTTTTTAAGTACCCTCCTACACTTTCTATACTCCCCTTGTGCCTCCGCTGTTTTCAGCGCTCCTAATCTGCCATAAGCCTCCTTTTTTTTCCTTATCCAATCCTCTATATCCCTTGACATCCAGGGTTCCCTGGATTTGTTGGTCCTACCCTTCAACTTAACAAGTACATGCTGGCTCTGAACTCTCACTATTTCTTTTTTGAATGACTCCCACTGGTCTGATGTAGACTTTCCTACAAGTAGCTGCTCCCGGTCCACTTTGGCCAGATTGTGTTTTATCATATTGAAATTGGCCTTCCCCCATTTCAGTACCTTTATTTCCAGTCCATCTTTGTCCTTTTCCATACCTACCTTAAATCTTACAGAATTGTGGTCACTATCCCCGAAATGCTCTCCCACTGACACTTCTACCATTTGTCCGGCTTTCTACGTACTGGCTCATAAAGCTCTCCTGTATGCATTTTAAGAATTCTGGCCTCTTTAAGCATTTTGCACTAAGACTATCCCAGTTGATATTGGGGAAGTTGAATTCCCCTACAATTATTACCCTATTATTTATACACCTCTCTGAGATTAGGAACTGACATGAGCTCTGAAAGCCACACATCACCCTCGCTCACCTGCTGTGCACCAGTCGACACCTGCAGCATCCCTGTGTAAACCATTAGAGGCAGCAGCTGACTGAGCCAATGTCCATGTTACTGTATCCGTGGAGACGCTCATGAGTAATGGTGGCATGGCAATGATGTTATTGCATGTGTTGGCTCCCCTGAGGGCCAACGGTGTAAAGGGATGTGACATTGGCACTACATGCTGGCACACATCATTCACACGGAGAAAAGGACACACATATTGGTGAGGAGCATTTTGTGAAAAATGTATTTACATTGCTGTGACACCTGTGCATTCCCATTTGTGTCAGTGTGTTCTCTGTAAACAGAGATGTTGCCCCTTCTTGGTGCAACCTGTGCGCTAGCACCCTGACTGGAGGAAGGCTGCTGATCTGATTGCCCTTTGGCTGTGGATGACTTTGGCGCTCATACCCTGTGCACATGAGGCCTAGCGGGCCCTGGCTGGCTGGAGGAGTGCTCGTTCATCCCCTTCTAGCATTGGACCCTTTGATGGAGGATGGCCCCACGTCTATTCACCTCTTCTGCCATCTCCAGCCAGACTGCCTTGTTCAGGCAGGAGGGCCTCTTCTTACTGTCGTTCGTGAAAAGGACCTCCCACCTTGCTCGTACAGCCTGGAGAAGAATGAGCAGGGAGGCATCACTGAATTGTGTGGCCACCCTAGAGCACCCCTCTGTCATCCTTGGCTTTTGGTGTGGTCCTTTAAATGCAAAGATGACTCCACCGTGTAACTGCTTTTACTTCTGGCTGCAAGGTTTGTCTTGCACATGTTTGAAAACCAATGTAGGACTAGAGAGGAAATCTGTGCTGTTGTCATAGTTTTTCAACTATTACACATTGACACATGTTCACAAACACTTTGCTTCTTCAGCAGCTGATCATAATTATTGGTGTGATATTTCTAGTTGGCAAAGATCATGTAATTGCAGTTACATGTATTTTCACATAACCATTAGCAGAGAAATGAATACAGATTCCAAATGCATATTAATCTGCAGCTTTTCACAGTCAGATGATTACATGCTCATAGTAGGTAATTATTCTTCAATGATGGTTTTATTTCTGTTGTGTATTTTATGGTATATTTAAGTCTCACGTCCTGGAATGTGCTAAATTAAGATTATTCACACAGGTGCGGCACGCCTACAAGAAGGAATGTTACACTTGAAGAAGAGGATCACAACTTCATAGGACACTGGGACACAGCAGGGTAAGTATGTGGCCGCAAAGCAGAAAATGCTGGGGTAACTCAGCAGGTCAGTCAGCATCTGTGGAGAGAGAAACAGAGTTAACTTTCAGGTCTGTGAACTTGGTCCAGTTAACTCTGCTTCTCTCTCCACAGATGTTGCCTTACCTTCTGGGTTTCTGCAGCACTTTCTGCTTTTCTGCCAGATTGATAGCAGCCCTACTCTTCAACAGTGAGGTATGTCTTTCTTTGACAGTTGTCAGGAAGCAGGTGCTGGGGCACTTTAAATAGGGACCCAGCACCTGCTGCACAGCCGTCCAAATGTCTCTCACTGTGCCAACTGTCCCGCCTCTCCCCACGTAATATGGCGGCGGGGGGTGCAGCTCAGCGCAGTGATGCTAATGAGCCCCCACATGTAATATCACGGGGGGGTCTGTGGAGGCCTCTAAAAGCGGGCACTCCGCTGTGTTTAAAGGGCGTTGCCGCAGAGCATGGCGTCCGAATAAAATTCAGCCCCTAGTTTCTATTTCTCTAAATGCCAACCATTGGTGTGTGCAGAGTGTAGCCCTTTCTCTCGTGTTTCCCTCCTCACCATTACGTTTAAGAAGGGTTTCTCTGATACTTTTTATATTGAGATAATGACAAAGCTCTAGACATTTTGAGAGTTCGAGGATAACTTTCTCTTCTTTGTAACATTGAACTAGTTATCAGGAATTGTTTTGGGGGCTAGGTTTCTCACTTTTTTTTCTGTCTGTGCTGCTTGCTTAATTGTTTTTAATTGCAGGAAAATGTTTCAATAATTTTTAAACTGTTTTTTGGTGGGCAATATCCCATAGCAAATATTTCTTAATTTTGTAAGTATGCTGATATTTATTTTCACTCTCTGCCTCTCAAAGTTACCATTAAAAATGAAGGAAATTAATCCAACTTAACCAGTCAACTCTGACGAGTTGTATCTATGGATGACTTCTCTGCAACCCTTGAGAATCAAAGTTTCTACAACAATTACTGGATAAATATTAGGCATTGGTCTGACTGATTTATGTAAATTAGGGTCTTGGCAATTGTCTAACTGGCCATACTATCCATCGCTTAGCTTTCACTGATCAGTTCTGACCCTAAAAATTTCATAATACCCCAGATTTCTGATGACTTTGAAATTATGTTTCCAGCAATACTT
This sequence comes from Heterodontus francisci, assembly GCF_036365525.1. NCBI lineage: Eukaryota > Metazoa > Chordata > Chondrichthyes > Heterodontiformes > Heterodontidae > Heterodontus > Heterodontus francisci. The sequence continues at coordinate 112,398,964 of NC_090373.1, forward strand.
TTTTTTAGTTTGCTAAGATTTGTATTGGAATGTCTATAACCAAGTGCCATTTCAAAATATCACTGCTGTAAATTTTAATTTGTGTAAACAAAATGTGCAGAAAGCAGCTCAAATATAAATGGTAAAGTCATTGTGAGTGGGTTTGTTCAAACATAAGCATAGCTTTGTGCCAGTATAATCTCTTAAAAAAAGCAGCTTTTATTGAATTATAAATATTGCATTTTAGGTCTTAGTTTTCCAGGAACCGACTAAATATTTATTTGAATATGTTACAGAAGCACAAAATATTTTAGGAATAAACTTAAGGCCAAAACAAATAAGTTGGTTATTTTTCAGCTCACAAACAGAGAACCATGTTTTGTGGATTATGAGGAGAAAAAATCAGCTGGCATCCACTGCTAAATTATTCATCCCAATCACCTAGAAATTTCGACTGACTAGACTTCTAATTAGACATCAGTTATAAATATGGAAAATAAAAGGTTGGATGAGGGTGGCATGGGCTAAAGAAATCATCCATTGAGGTAGATGGCAGAAATCTAAATTTTCCACTTGGTCTTTAAGAGTGCAAATTCTCCAGGTAGTTTTTTTCTTTACATTAACTCAGTCTTATGAAGAAATTTACAATTGTAACTTAATTGTGCAATGGGTCGTACTAATACCAGTTTAACAGTTGAGTAACTTTTTTATATCAGCTGTAGTATGTACATCAACTTGAGACAATTATTGTGGAAATAATTGGTGGAAAACCTCCAATTAACCTTAATATGTAGCAATTTCTAAATAACTATTTGGGGTGGGGCTACAATTTCTGTTTGTTCATGCTTATATGGCACTGCACAGAGGACTGAGGATTGCTGCTATTCAAATAATAAGTTGGTAAGTAGAAAAAAAATCAGCGTACGCTTGCAAAGAACTAATTAAATGTTGATCATGAGAAGCATGTACAGAATTGCACAGCAATGATATGAAGGAGAAGTGAGAATTAGAACTTCTTTGGAATTTTGTTTTGAAGGTCATAAGACCTGGATATTTGTACAAATTGATCTGAAGGTCCGACCCTGATTTTGGTGGACACTGCACAAGTCTCTTCGAACGGGCAGCAGGTGTAAACGTGTCCTTCCATGCTTACCAGCGAACGTGAAAGCTTAATTTGGCTATTGCTCAGAATTGCAGACCACTGCTTTCTAACTAATAACTCCCATGTTTAAAGTTCATCCTTAGCAGGGTTTGACAATGCTTATTTAAACAATTTGTAGATTTCCTCCTACGTTCTACTTGTAAACTGTGTACCACTGGCAAGGTTCCCCTCCAGATAATATGGGATTTGGAAAATTATCCAGGTTTCAGTCTTCTCACAATTTCCTGATATGCTAGTATCGGAAACTCCCAGTTATGGGAGACTGTGCACATTCGTTGTTAATCAAAGTGGGCTTCTTATCCTGTTCTGTACTTAGCCCTGATAGAGCAGAACTATCGCAGTGGAAAGTGTCCTTTCTAACAATGGTTGATATCAGCAAGTTTGTCTGGTAGATATGATCCTTGGCTTCATAAGTAGAGACATAGGGTGGAATTTTATGCTGACAGCAGGAGCTTCGACATCGGGGGAAACCGAGCCAAGATCCCCACGTCGCCTCTTGTCGGGAAGGCCCGCCGAATTTACTGCCAATCAGGCACTTAACTTGAAAGCAGTGGGCCTTCCATAGGATTTAGGACCCCTTTGCCGGAAGTCCCGGCCTTACAGAGCTGCCGGCCGATAAGAGGCTGGGAGCCGCAGCGACACCGCGGAGGCAGTGGCTGCTGCTGTAGCTCCAGCGACCAGACACAAAGGAATGGCACTGCTACCAGGCTTATGGTAGGTCAGGGCGGGATGGGTCTCACGGGGTGGGGGTCGCAGGGGAGTGGGGTCGGCAACAAGGACAGTGGGGTGGCCCTCAGCAGGCCCTCGCTTTTCCGATGCTGGGTCCCACGTTCAGGCGCTAAGTGCCTTTGACCGCCCCCCCCCCCCACCTCCAACCTGCAGCCAGGAAGCAGCCTACATGGCTTCCCGTGTGGTGACAGAGCAGCCAGCTGCACGAGTATTGTGGCTGCAGCTGTGGCAGGAAGAGGATCTTATTTAGGGAATTAAGTATCCAGTTAAGGGTTTCAATTGGTGACGGTTCACAGGCCTTTCCACCCCAGCCTAAATTTCGGCAGAGGTGGAATGGTGGTGGGTTCCCTATCCCACTACCATCTTCCCCGATTTTATGCTCTCCCCACCTCCAAATCCGCTGTGGTAGAGAGCATAAAATTTCACCCATAGAGTATAAAAGTGAGGAAGTTATGTTAAACCTTTATAAATCACTGATTAAGCCCCAGCTGGAATATTGTTGCCAATTCGGGGCACCATACTTTAGGAAAGATGTCAAGGGCTTAGAAAGGGTGCAGAGGAGACTTACTAGAAGTTGCTATCAATGAGTCAAACTGACTTAGAAGGCAGGAAATTAAAGCAAAGGAAAAGGGAAGTTGTGAGTAGTTCTTCCAAGCTTACTGATATCCATGAGTTAGAATGGTAATGTTGGTAATGCTTTGGAGCTGCGGAGACTGCATACTGTAGATATAGGGATATGCAGCTTCTGAATCTAGTGGTGGTGCTGCTAAAACCCTCATCCATGTCTTTGATACCTCCAGACTTGACTATTTCACACTCTCCTGATCAGACTCCCATCTTCCGCCCTCCATAAACATGAGCTCATCCAAAATACTGCTGCCCATATCCTAACTCGGAACAAGTCCCATTCACCCATCAACCCTTTGCTCGCTGACCTACATTGGCTCCTGGTCCAACAAGGTCTCAATTTTAAAATTCTTATTCTTGTTTTCAAATCCCTCCATGGCCTCAGCCCTCCCTATCTCTGCACCCTTCGCCAGACCTAAAACCCTCTGAGATCTCTGCTCCTCTAATTCTGGCCTCTTATACATCCCGATTTCAATCACTCCACCATTGGCAACTTTGCCTTCAACTGCCTAGGCTCTAAACTCTGAAAATCCCTCCCTCTGCTTCTTTGCCTCAGTACCTCTCCTCCAATAAGATGCTCCTTAAAACCAATGCTTTGACCAAGCATTTGGCCATCTGTCCCAATATCTCTTTATGTGGCTCAATGTCAAATTTTGTTTGACAATGTTCCTGCAAAGTGCCTTCGGGCGTATTATTACATTAAAGGAACTATATAAATTCAAGCTGTTATTGTACATGTGAGCTGCTGCAGGCATCCATTGGTGGCAGGTGCCATCTCAAAGCATGACAGAAATTATGATGCCCAATTAAGGTGAGCATAGCATACATATCAAATTTAATATATTAAATATATTTCTTCAGAATTCTTTGCTGATTTAATACTGGCTGATTATGTTGAATTGTCCCAGTGCTGCTGTGCAGTACGCAGAACACAAAAGTAATGTATAATGTTGACATTGTGTGATTTCCCGAGGTCAGCTAACCAGCAAAACAAGATGTAAAAAGACTGGACAAGCAACAATTACTGCAACAAAATAAAGAACTGTTGCTGTTAATGGGATTCCTCTTTAAAAATACTCACCAATAATTTCCAGGGCTTCCCCAATCTCCTGCTGTAATTTCAGTGGAAAATTGGTGGAAACCCTGGAGAAATGGTAAATATTGGCAATTTATGCCATTTTTCCAGAGTTGCTCCCGATCTTTTGCTAAAAGTATAGCAGGAGGTTGGAGAACCTTTGTAGAAATTATATGGCAGGGTCAGCAATGGCTCAGCGGTAACACATTTGTCTCTGAATCAGAAGGTTATAGGTTCAGGTTCCACACCATTAAGCACATAATCTAGGCTAACAGTTCAATGCAGTATCGAGGGAGTGCTGCACTGTTAGAGGTGCTGTCATTCAGATGAGACATTAAACCAAGACTGCTTGCTCAAATGGGTGCAAACCATGGTTGTTCAACATAAAGCCTGCCAACCAGACTCCGGTCCTACAAAGCTTTCCATCCAGCCCATGGATGTAAACTGCTAGAATGTCAGGTGATAGGCGGCTTTAGGTCTGTTAGGACACCACTCCCACACAACATGGCTGTGCCTGTTGTATGTTTGGACAGCAGTCGGAGCCGGAGACAGTCACTGAGGAAGGAGATGTGGCTGTGAAAACGAGTTTTGGTAGAAACTTTATCAAACACCAGGAGGGTAATAGAAAGCAATGAAGGTGAACAAGGTAAAAGAGACAAACGAAAATCCCGTCGGAGAGTTTTATGTTTGTTTGGTACACTGCCACCTTTGTTAGTCTAGCTTAGAGAGATTCTGTAGTCTAGAGTAGTTAGAACATTAATATTTATGACTGTATACATCTTCACACTAGTCTGAGTGACTCCTCCAAAGCCACGCTGCATTCAGCTTCAAGTCTCTTTCACAGGATCTCTTACATCATCATGATAGGAGGTATTCAATGGCATTATCTGCTCTGAATCCCCCACTATCAACATCCTGGGGGTTCCCATTGACCAGAAACTGGATTGGAGTAACCATATAAATACCGTGGCTACAAGAGCAGGTCAGAGGCTGGAAATCCTGCCGTGAGTACCTCACCTCCTGACTCCCCAATGCCTGTCCTCCACCGACAAAGCACAAATCAGGAGTGTGATGGAATACTCTCCACTTGCCTGGTGCAACTCCAACAACATTCAAGAAGCTCAACACCATCCAGGACAAAGCAGCCCACTTGATTGGCACCCCATTCATAACATTCACTCCCTCCACCACCAACGCACAGTAGCAGCAGTGTGTACCATCTACAAGATGCACTGCAGCAATGCACCAAGGCTTCTTTGACAGCACTTTCCAAACCCATGACCTCTACCACCTAGAAGGACAAGGGCAGCAGTTGCATGGGAACATCACCACCTGCAAGTTCCCCTCCAAGTCACACACCATCCTGACTTGGAACTAGAACGCCATTCCTTCAATGTCACTGTGTTCAAGTGCTGGAACTCCCTTCCTAACTGTGGGTGTACCTACCCCACATGGACTGCAGCTACAGTCAGAAACACCATTGAAGGAAATCATCCTCATCACTGTCTCCTAGAGACCCACCAAACCAGCCATCTACTTCTTCAGACTAAAATCCTCAGGACAACTAAATTCAGCTAGAAGCCAGCCGAATCACCAAATGTCACAGATTGTATACCCCTTTGTTTTATGGACTCTAACTCAGCCAATCTACCTTTCCCCTCTCTGTAACCTATTTGTATGTTGTTACGACCAGGTGGGAATCAGGTCTAGGATTCCCTTTCAACCTTCATCTGGTCTTACTGTAACAGGGTTTTATTTTTAAACACATTGTGTTTTTAGCTCCCCCTTGGTAAATCCTTGTTCACCGCTTTCTAATTATAAGGCAAAGAAACCAGCACAAACAGGCTTTCTTAGGTTTAATGAAGAAAAGTTGAAATTTATTAAACTTAAACTCTAATTCGATTGACGCCTACAGATACATGACGTGCCCACGTTAGCATGCATACGCGATACACACATGCAAATAGAGACAGAAAAGAGCAGAAGAAAAAAATAAAGTGGAAAAGTTTGAGGCAGTCTCTGGTTTTTTGTTACTGTGCTTCGAGCTCACTGTAGAGTCCTTGATTATAGTGTTACGACCGACCGCTCCAGTCAAAGCCCCCAATCAAAAAATACGATTCTGATTGTGGTAGGAGAAACACACTGTTAATTCAATCCCGTCCCTCCACAGATCGCCTAACATATCATTTTAAACTTTCCAAATTAAAGAAAGACCCAGTCAAATTGTATTGTTTATTAACCCCTGAATGAGACTAACCAAATCAGGTGTCTTTAAATCAACAAATTAACTGTTTAATTTTTAAAAACTAAATTCTTAAACACTATGAAGATATAAACAACATTTAAAATGGAAAAAAAGTAGAGTCCTTGCAAATTTACAGTCCAATGTTGCTTGAAGTCCTGACAGCCGTACGATGGGGAAAAAAAGGTTCTTCAACAGTAGAACAGTCCATAGTCTAACTCCAGCAGTAAGTGATGCTTTCCTTCTCCAGCGATGGATTTCAATAATTAACAACTTGCAAACACTTTCAATAGAATCAATCTGACTTTAGAGTTTTTGAGGGATAAAAGCTTGTCACAGTCTAACTTCTCTTCCTGCAGTTTAAATTATCAGCGATCTCTGTTTTGGCTTGACTTTTTTTAGAATTTTGAGAGATAATAATAATCAAACAGACTAAATTCTCTTCCTTCAGTTTAAATGGCTGAGAGTTCTTCTTTCAGGTGCTAACACCAGCTGTCTGCCAGTGTTCTGTTAGAACAGACTGTCTTCAACTAAAAAGCCAGTTCAAAAAATAATTGCAATATTGTATACCTGGCCCTAGATCCCTGAATGGCTGTTGCCGGGTAACTAGGGTGCATTCTCTGTAGCTGGTTATTCCCTCTCCATATGGTTGTATCCAACGACAACCAAAATGCATTTTCTCTAACTGAGGCTTGCTGATTCTTAAAGCAGTATGGCTCCTTTTCCAGCCTTAAAGACACACCATATATTCCCTGGAGAAAAAAAAAACTAAGGACCATGATAGTAGGTAGATCTTGCTTTTCGTTGAGGCCCAGTATTCTTCTTAAATCTTGTTCACTGTAGGAGACATTTCTCTCTTGGGGTTCATGTGTCTTCAATGGGTTTTGGAGATCTGTGAGAAAGAGATGGGAGCAGACAGACAGGAGAGGAGGTCTTCTTCAGTCCAGGAGCATTCTGCTTTCTGCAGGCTCTCAGTTCGAAGTGTACAATTCAGAAACCCCCAGGTTGCCAAGCAGATTGGTCATGTGATGAGTTGTTCTGACCACTTCTTGGCTCAGTGTATTGTATCATCTTAGCAGGCAATGGAATGCACTTCCCTACCTTCAATATCTGTCAGTATGTAAATTTATTTTTCTAGCTAAGGTCTGGCAGTCCTTGTAACAGGCCTTCTCTTACTGACAGCAACAATTCGAGATTTAATGTCCCTGTGGTGAAATTAATATGCCTCATTCTTGGTGGATGGGGACCTGCATACAGTGTGTAAACCTCCTGAATGTGGGTGTGAGTGAAAGTTGGCGTGTTGTTTATTATTTTCATCAGTTGGTTTATGTACAATAAAGTTAACCTCTTTCTTTGTTAAACTCAAGAAAGCCTGTCTGATTGGTTCTTGTTATGATCATAGCAAGTAAGTAATCAAACAGATACTGAATTGGCCAGTACATCCACTTTGAGAAAGAATTAAGCCTGTTGTGGTCTAACAAGAAGAGGGAAAAGAAGGAAGCCCTTCGACCCCTCCTCATTTGACAGTAATAAAAATTTGGGGCCTCACATCTGGGATCAAACCCAAAGACAAACAGGAAATGGGAAGTAGGAAACCAAATTGATCCCTAGTGTTACACCTAGTGTCCTAGGCCCAACCATCTTCAGCTGCTTCATCAATGACCTTCCTTCAATCATAAGGTCAGAAGTGGGGATGTTCGCTGATGATTGCACAATGTTCAGCACCATTCGTGACTCCTCAGATACTGAAGCAGTCTGTGTAGAAATGCAGCAAGACCTGGACAATATCCAGGCTTGGGCTGATAAGTGGCAAGTAACATTTGCGCCACACAAGTGCCAGGCAATGACTATCTCCAACAAGAGAGAATCTAACCATATCCCCTTGACATTCAACGGCATTACCATAGCTGAATCCCCCACTATCAACATCCTAGGGTATACCATTGACCAGAAACTGAACTGGAGTAGCCATATAAATACCGTGTCTACAAGAGCAAGTCAGAGGCTAGGAATCCTGCGGCGAGTAATTCACCTCCTGACTCCCCAAAGCCTGTCCACCATCTACAAGGCACTAGTCAGGAGTGTGGTGGAATACTCTGCACTTGCCTGGATGGGAGCTGCTCCAACAACACTCAAGAAGCTCGACACCATCCAGGACAAAGCAGCCCACTTGATTGACACCCCATCTACAAACATTCACTCCCTCCACCACCGACGCACAGTGGCAGCAGTGTGTACCATCTACAAGATGCACTGCAGCAATGCACCAAGGCTCCTTAGACAGTACCTTCCAAACCCGCGACCTCTACCAACTAGAAGGACACGGGCAGCAAATGCATGAGAACACCACTACCTGCAAGTTCCCCTCCAAGTCACATACAATCCTGACTTGGAACTGTATCGCCGTTCCTTCACTTTCGCTGGGTCAAAATCCTGGAATTCCCTTCCTAACAGCACTGTGGGTATACCTACCCCAAATGGACTGCAGCGGTTCAGGAAGGCAGCTCACCACCACCTTCTCAAGGGCAATTAGGGATGGGCAATAAATGCTGGCCTAGCCAGCGATGCCCACATCCCTGAATGAATGAAAAAAAAATGTGCTTTGTTGAATGCTAATTTTCTTTCATCCACTTTGGAGGTCTGAATTTATATATATTTTTAAGAGACCAGCTAAAAGGATGACTTTGCTGGCAGCTTAAGATGATCACCTAATTTGCAACACTGTATCCTACACTTGTGAAAAGGGAGATGAAATGTCTGCTCATGCCTCAGTGAGAACCAAGACCCAGAAAGTTTAAAGAAACTACCTGTTGTTTTTAGCAAGAGAAAATACTGCTAACTGCTATGTTTGAAAGACTGTCATGTGATAAGCCACTCCTCATCTGTTGTTTTAAGCTTGTGTCTTTCTGCAGCAGAGAAAGGAGAAGCAACTGGATTCTGACACGTGCAGACCCAAGTGCGGTCGTCTCTCTCTCTCCCTCCATTCCAGCTTGAAAGCTTTCAAATCCTGCCCATTGACTGACCACCTTTGCATACTCTGGCTACAATCAGAAACCCCATTGGAGGAAATTATCCGCATCACTGTCTCCTAGAGACCCACCAAACCAGTCATCTACTTCTTCAAACTACAGTCCTCAGGAACACTGAATTCAGGTAGAAGCCAGCTGAATCACCAAATGCCACAGACTGTATACCATTTGTTTTATGGACTCTAACTCAACCAGTCTATCTTTCCCCACTCCATAACCTATTTGTGTGTATGTAAGCCTCTAGAGTGTGTGTCTGAGTGCAAGTTGGTGCATTGTTTATTTTTTTTTAGTTTGGTTTAGGTACAATAAAGTTAACCTCTTTGTTAACGCAAGAAAACAGGTCCGATTGATTACTTACTTGTTATGATCATAACAAAAACCAAACACCTACTGAATTGGCCAGTACATCCACTTTAAGAAAGAATTAAACCTGTTGTAGTCAAACAAGGAGAGGGAGAAGAGGGATACCCTTCGACCCCTCCTCACTTGACCGTAACAAAATGTTGTAACCTACAAGGCTATGGACCAAGAGCTGGAAAGTGGGATTTGTCTGGATGGCTACTTACCAGCTGGCATGGACATTTTGGACCGAATGGTCTCCTTTCATGCTGTAATATTTGATGACCTTAAAATGTCTGATTGCTCTGCAAAGCAGTGGCCATTTAAATTGACACTGTACAACTTCAGTCCATTTACCAGTGATGAACTTGCAAAAAATCACCAAGTTACTCTACATTAATTGTCATGAATTTCATGGGTTTACTGAGAAGAACAAATGAACAGTGCAAGTGCCTTCTGCTCCCAGTTCAGGCAAGAAACAGGTTTAAGAACTACTCACCTAAGAAAACAATTCCCACTTCAACAATGTCTCCCTTCCCTGTGACCTCTAACACGGAGAAAGATAAAAGCAGCAGTGCCATGAGAATACCCTTACCTCCAACTTCATTTCCAAGTTGCATACCATCCTGATTCGGACATATATACATACATACATAAATATATACATATATTATATGTAAGTTTTATATATTATATATATAACCATTCCTTCGTGGTTGCTGGAATGCCTTACCTATCACTACTGTGGCAGCAGCATCACCAGAAGGACTGCAGTCCTTCAAGGAGAAGGCCTAATGTCACTTTCTCAGGACGACTGGGAATGGGCAATAAATGTGGCATTGCCAGCTTCACCAACATTCCAAGATCAAATTTAAAATGAGATTTGCTGTCACTGTTCCTAGTGCATTCAATTGAAAATCAGCCCCAAGGCCTGCAGAGCCAAAGGCATATGTTGTCAAAATATCAAGAACCCATGAGATGCAAGGTACGAAATTCCACTTTAATGTTCCCTTGAATCGTTCAACAGTAGAATTTGACTCCAAAATATTCTATTATAATAATCCGTAAGAACTGGGATCACAATCTTATCCCTCCAAGCTGAATTAGAAGTTCATAAATTGCTGTAATAATGCCTCAATGGGTGTGTGCAAATGTTTAGTATAAGTTGTTATCAAAGCCTCAATTTTCAAGATCCAGTACGTTGTCAGCTGCAGGTATTAGAGGATGAAAAAGTGGAATTTTTACACAAGTGCTTGTGTTTTTTTCCAGCTACAACAACTTACTTTAGGCACAGAGTCCCAGGATAAAAAAAAAACTGCTTGCTTTGTTACTGCCCTAATCCTGCACAAGCAGAGTAGGCTTTAGTGCAGCATCACACTTTTTAAAGAGTAAAGATTAAGTTACAATCCACAATAAATTTTAGGTTAAAAATTCTTATTTCATTGTATTTGATAACACAAATTGCCACATGTGCAATTAATAAACCAGGACATAGACAAATCCTAACATCTGTGACAATCTGTAACCCCATGGCCTGGCATATCCCCCGCTCTACCATTACCATCAAGCCAGGAGACCAACCCTGGTTCAATGAAGAGTGCAGGAGGGCATACCAGGAGCAGCACCAGGCATACCTCAAAATGAGGTGTCAACCTGGTGAAGCTACAACACAGGACTACTTGCATGCCAAACTGCGTAAGCAGCATGCGATAGACAGAGCTAAGCGATCCCATAACCAGCGGATCAGATCGAAGCTCTGCAGTCCTGCCACATCCAGCCGTGAATGGTGGTGGACAATTAAACAACTAACTGGAGGAGGTGGCTCCACAAATATCCCCATCCTCAATGATGGGGGAGCCCAGCACATCAGTGCGAAAGATAAGGCTGAAGCATTTGCAACAATCTTCAGCCAGAAGTGCCGAGTTGATGATCCATCTCGGCCTCCTCCTGAAGTCCCCAGCATCACAGATGCCAAACTTCAGCCAATTCGATTCACTCCACGTGATATCAAGAAATGACTGAAGGCACTGGATACTGCAAAAGCTATGGGCCCTGACAATATTACTGCAATAGTACTGAAGACCTGTGCTCCAGAACTTGCCGCGCAACTAGCCAAGCTGTTCCAGTACAGCAACAACACTGGCATCTACCCTGCAATGTGGAAAATTGCCCAGGTATGTCCTGTACACAAAAAGCAGGACAAATCCAACCAGGCCAACTACCGCCCCATTAGCCTACTCTCAATCATCAGTAAAGTAATGGAAGGTGTCATCAACAGTGCCATCAAGTGGCACTTGCTTAGCAACAACCTGCTCAGTGATGCTCAGTTTGGGTTCCGCCAGAACCACTCAGCTCCTGACCTCAATACAGCCTTGGTTCAAACATGGACAAAAGAGCTGAATTCAAGAGGTGAGGTGAGAGTGACTGCCCTTGACATCAAGGCAGCATTTGACCGAGTATGGCATCAAGGAGCCCGAGCAAAACTGAGGTCAATGGGAATCAGGGGGAAAACCCTCCGCTGGCTGGATTCATACCGAGTGCAAAGGAAGATGGTTGTGGTTATTGGAGGTCAATCATCTGAGCTCCAGGACATCACTGCAGGAGTACCTCAGGGTAGTGTCCTGGGCCCAACCATCTTCATCTGCTTCATCAATGACCTTCCTTCAATCATAAGGTCAGAAGTGGGGATGTTCGCTGATGATTACACAATGTTCAGCACCATTCGCAACTTCTCAGATACTGAAGCAGTCTGTGTAGAAATGCAGCAAGACCTGGACAATATCCAGGCTTGGGCTGATAAGTGGCAAGTAGCATTCGCGCCACACAAGTGCCAGGCAATGACCATCTCCAACAAAAGAGAATCTAGCCATCTCCCCTTGACATTCAACGGCATTACCATCGCTGAATCCCCCACTATCAACATTCTAGGGGCTACCATTGACCGAAAACTGAACTGGAGTAGCCATATAAATACCATGGCTACAAGAGCAGGTCAGAGGCTAGGAATCCTGAGGCGAGTAACTCACCTCCTGACTCCCCAAAGCCAGTCCACAATCTACCAGGCACAAGTCAGGAGTGTGATGGAATACTCTCCACTTGCCTGGATGGGTGCAGCTCCAACAACACTCAAGAAGCTCGACACCATCCAGGACAAAGCGGCCCGCTTGATTGGCACCCCATCTACAAACATTCACTCCCTCCACCACCGACGCACAGTGGCAGCAGTGTGTATCATCTAGAAGATGCACTGCAGCAATGCACCAAGGCTCCTTCGACAGCACCTTCCAAACCCGCGACCTCTACCAACTAGAAGGACAATGGTAGCAAATACATGGGAACACCACCACCTGCAAGTTCCCCTCCAAGTCACACACCATCCTGACTTGGAACTATATCACCGTTCCTTCACTGTCGCTGGGTCAAAATCCTGGAACTCCCTTCCTCACAGCACTGTGGGTGTACCTACCCCATATGGACTGCAGCGGTTCAAGAAGGCAGCTCACCACCACCTTCTCAAGGGTAATTAGGGATGGGCAATAAATGCTGGCCTGGCCAGTGGCGCCCACATCCCGTGAATGAATTAAAAAAAAATCAAACACTTTTGCAGAATAGTGTGCAGCATTTCGTAGAAGAGATTTTTCTATTTTGAGAGATGTACTCCAGTAATTGTCATTGACTTGTTTGTGACATTTTTAATGCATTGTTCTATTTTATTAACTTACTGAGAGTTTTAGCTTTCCAGCAACACTTTCTAGAAAGAAAAGAATCTTAAATCTATTCGTGTACTATAAAACTGACAGGGTTGCAACTGTCTTGCCGGCCAGTCCTCCATTTCTCCACTCCTCCAAATACATCACTAAAGAGAGATCCTTATAAGGCCCCCCATTATCCCAATCACTATCTTCTAAGCAAAAATTGGGCACATTAAATTGGACACATCAAAGCCACTTGAAAGCACACCTGAAGTTTGCAGCCATTTTCAAAAGTGCAATCTTGTAAGTCTAGTCCCACTCTAGGCTTGAGCACAAAAATCAAGGCTGATACTCAAGTGCTGTATTGAGGGAGTGCTGCGCTGCAGAAGGTGATGTCTTTCGGAAGAGATGCTAAACTGAGGCCCATCTGCCTGCTTGGGTGGATGTAAAAGATCCCATGACATTGTTTCAAAAAAGAGCAGGGGAGTTATACCTGGTGCCCTAGCCAATATTTATCCCTCAATGAACATCACAAAAACAGATTATCTGGTCATTATCACAATGCTGTTTGTGGGAGCAAATTGGTTGCTGCCTTTCTGACATTGCAACATTGACTACACTTCAAAAGTACTTCATTGGCTGTAAAGTGGTTTGCGGAATTCGATGGTTGTGAAAAACATTAAGTACATGTCTTTTCTTTTATAAGATACCCAATTTATCTGGGTGAAATAAGAGGAAATGTCTTTCTGGGGTAAAGGCCAATGCATGGCACCAGCATTCACTTCCATTACAGTGCCATATTGAAATGGAGCTGTCACCTATTTCTGCAGGAGCATTTTGGTCTTTTCATTTTGCCCATTTTGTACATTCCGGGCAGAGATCCAGTGTATACTTTCTCCCTCACATGTCCACTTTTTAATGTGCTGACTGCGCACATTATGGGGCACAACAGAGGATGAAAATTGGCACCTTTGATGTCTTAGATAGCGAAACTAAGTTCATTTCTCAACATTATTAATATTTAGATTATATGGCTATTGGCTACTTAACAGCTAGAATGACTTGGGCAACTCATCTGGGAATGGGGTTGATCCACAACAGATGGAAATGCATCTCCAAGACCTTGATTGAAACGTTTTAACTAATAAGGCTTAAAATTGTAAATCATTTCTGTATGATACTGGGTAAATAAAAAATCTTCATTTCTTTGAAGGTGTGCAGAAAATTTTTGTTCGGGAAAAAAAGCTGTGGAGAAATTATATAAAGGTCCTGTCAAAGTTCAGCATCCTTCGACTACTTTTCCATGGAATAATTTGGACACAAGAGGGGAGATTTTAGTCTTAACTGCCAGGCAAGAACAGCATGATAAAAATTGTGGTGCAGTAAATGTCCTGTTACCACTGTCTCTCCAGCCACTTCAGTCATTTCAGTAGGGACATTGAAATGGGTGGCCCAGTGCCCAGTAAAAATAAGTAGATACCTCATTAGCTCATGTAAATCAGGATCTTATGATCTCAGTAGGAGCCCCAAAAAAGACTTGCATTTATACAGGGCTTTTCATGAACACCGGTTGTCTCATAGCACTTTACAGCTAATGAAGTACTTTTTGAAGAAAGAAGACTGAGAGGAGATTTGATGGAAGTATTCAAAATCATGACGGATCGCGAATGAGAGAGCACAGATTTAAAGTGATTGGCAAAAGAAGGAAAAGTGACATGAGGAAAGACTTTTTCATGCAGCGAGTGGTTATGGTCTGGAATGCACTGCCTGAGAGTATGGTGGAAGCAGGTTCAATCGAGGCATTCAAAAGGGATTTAGACTATCTGATAAGGAAGAATGTGCAGGGTTACAGGGAGAAGGCAGGGGAATGGCATTAGGTGAATTGTTCATACAGAGAGCCAGTGCAGACATGATGGGCCGAATGGCCTCTCTCTGCACTGTAACAATTCTGTGATTCTGTGAAGTGTAATCACTGTTGTAATGTAAGAAATGTGGCAGCCAATTTGCACAAAGTAGGTAGAATTTTATGAGGCCGTTTGGAGCGGGAATGGAGGCATGGGTGGTGGTGGTGGTGGGGTGGGGGGTGGGGGAGGGTGCGGCAGAGAATAGCAACTGACAGGCCCATCCAAAAATCCAACATTGTGAAATCAGTTCCGGATTTAGTCACTGGTGGGAAAGCTCCAAGACAGCATTGCTGCCCTGACACAACGGAACTGCCATTTGAATATTTGAACAGGTCGTTGTATATTAGCATGCAATTGATGCGATTCAATTGGTGGAGTTTGGAATTAAGTAAATGGTGGGCAGCCCTCACGTGCCTTTGGATCCCTGGCCGTTGAAAGGTGGTAGCACTGAGGCCTCAGTGCCGTGATGGGAAGGCAGCCATGATGAGTACCGGATAGGGAAAGGAGGGAAGCAGAGGCCATTATCGGCCCACTGTGAACTCTGCTGTGAACTCTGCATGGATGATCTCGGTCTTGGGTGGTCGGCACGGGTGGGCTTAATCTCTGGTGGCAGGACCAGGTGAGCTTGATCTCGGGTGGCAGACCGGGTGGGCTTGGTCTCGGGTGACAGGACCGGTGGGCTTGGTCTCGGGTGTGAGGGTCGGGTGACCACAGTACTGGGTGCTGGGCGCTGGGCTGGCTCTCAACAAGGGTGGGCACTGAGGGCCATTAGCGCATAAGTTCATGGGAGTAGCAAAGGCAAAGATGCCAAGGCAAGTTAGTGACTACAAGAAAAGCACTCTGGAGACCTACTGATCAACTGTCATGGGTCTCATGCACCCTGTCTTTGGGGACCCCTGTGGCATCATGCAGCACCTCCGATGGACGGTGCTTTCCACGATGAAAGCAACAGCAGCTGGCCATGCCAAGAGTGAATCAATCTCAACTCAGCTACCTCCAAATGTCCGAGTGGCACTGTCAGCGAAGACTGTGGCGCTCCAGGGAGGCTGTCACCGACTTATGTGCCATGCTGCAGGCCGAATTGCAACCTATGGGATTCGATGGCCCTGAAGATCACTGTGGCACTCAACCTTTACGCATCTGGACCTTTCCAGGGATCCACCAGGGACATGTGTGGTGCCTCCCAGGCAGCAACCCATTGCTGCATCAAGGAGGTAACCAATGCCCTGTTCAGGAGGGCTGGCGACAATGCGCACTACCGGACCAACCCTGCCAGTCAGACCGAGAGGGCCATTGGCTTCGGGGCCATCTCTGGATTCCCCCAGGTGCAAAGTGTGGTCAACTGCATGCATGTGGCCATCAAGTCTCCAACAGGATCATCAACAGGAAGGGCTTCCAATGCATTAGTGTTCAACCAATCTGTGATCACCGACAGCGTTTCCTGCAGGTGTGTGCCCGCTTCCCAGGAAGCAGCTACGACACCTACATACTTCAACAGTTCCAGGTACCACAGATTTTTCAGGCTCCCTGCTCATCTTCAGGGATGAATTCTCGGGGCCATTGAAGATATGGCTACTGATGCCTGTGAGGAACCCTCACACAGCAGCTGAGGAGAGGTACTTCACTTGCCACGGCTCCACACGAAAGACAATCGAGCAGGCTATTGGGCTGCTGAAGATGAGATTCCGCTGCCTCAATCAATTTGGTGGAGTCCTGCAGTATGCCCCAGTGAGGGTCTCGCATATTGTGGTGGTCTGCTGTGCTCTGCACGATCTAGCACAGTAGAGCAGGGAATTCTTGCATGAAGAGGAGATGATTGATCGTCAGTCCTCAACCGACAAGGAGGACATAAAGGAGGCTAATGAACAGGCAGCACTGGATGTTGAATCCCTTGTACCAGAGGCCATGCACATTGAGCAATGGGCCAGGAAGACAAGAGATAATTTAATACTTAACCGCTTCCAGCCACCATGATGGCGTCTCAAAGTGAACTCAATAAAGACTTACCTCAATGGATTCAGTCTGTCGCCTCCTTTCTATCTGGATTCTATGCCTAGTACCCACCTTAACCATGTGCTCTGACACATCTGAAATGTTTACAAAAGGAGGGCTGTGCCTACACTAGCAGCCCAATGAGGGAGGAAGGGTGAAGGCAGCATCTCACAATTAAGACATAAAAGGATAAGCATTTTCCAACAACGAATGTGAACTGCAATAATGACAGAACTTTAGAAAACAAAACAAATGGCAAATGTCAAACACCTGTGAAACCCCACGTGTGTTTAGATGCTTTTCTTAATACATTTACAAGTGCTTCTACGAGATGTAATCCCTGTGCTAGCAGCTGGGCTGGAGGCAGGTTGCTGATCAGGCTGCCCCTTGGCCTGTGAGGACTTCAGCAAGCGTCCTCTGGCTGCCTGACACCTGGTGGGCCCCGGCTGTCTGAGGGTTTCCTGCACAGGTGGAAGACTTTCCTCAGTTGTCATGGTTGGGCTCACTGGCGGAGGGGCTGAGAAGCTGCTGTCCACACACGGAGCACCCTGCGGTAAACCCCCAGCTGCGGCGGTCAGCCTCTGCTTCTCTCTTTCAAGGCGCACTTGAACATCCCTGCTGATCAAAGAAAGACAAGGACCTGGAGAAGACTCCGGGCACCTCATCCTTCTCTCACCTTGTCACTCCTGTGTTTGAGCTCATGGCCAAGGCGATGGTGTGTAGGTCTGTGTGCATTTGTGGGATCTGGCTTTATTTGAGGGTAGCCAACCTCTCGGTGAAGGAAGCCACGTGTTCACACACCTGAGTCATGGCAGCACTCATGGCATGAATGGACTGCTCCATCATCATCCACTCAAGGCTGTGCATGGCTTCTAGCATCTCACCAGATGTTGCTTTACCTCTCTCTGTAACTCCAGCAAGCCCTGAGGCTCATCATCAGCCTGGGGCTCAGCATAGACCTTCTCTGACTGTCAGTGGCCTCGGCTGTCTCAGCCTCAGCCAGCTGCTTGGGTGCATGTGTGGTGTGACCCTGATTCTAAAGCCAAGTGCAAACCCACCGAGGTAAAGGTGCAGGACAATCATGTGATGGTGCAACCTCTGATTGCTATCCTCCGAAGAGGTTAACAGCTGTTCCCCTTCATATGGAGTCTCCTGTGGACAATGACCTGCATGAGAGAACACAAACATCTGTGGGTTCGGCTGTGCAGATCTCATCATGCCAGCCATGGGAGATGTGATTTCCAGACGTTTGATGAATATTGAATGAAGACAATCCTCACTCTTGTGTGGAGACTTCAGTCTCACCATCCGCTATTGAGTGGGCACCCTGGGCTCCTGTTAACTCTAGTGCCTCCACCTCGGATAACTCCTCCGTCAGTCCGTGAGGTGTCCCTGGCATTAGGCGCCTGTTTATCCTGCAAATGGAAAGAGGGGCATAGTAAGACTTTTCAGGAAGAGCAAGTGGCAGCCTCTCGTCCCCTCCTGGGGTTTCCTACATGGCTCCTCCCAATGTCTGCTCTCAGCATTGGGCTGAGCTGTGAAAGAAGGTGACCTGTGGCCGTGATGCAGGCAAGCATCTGACAGGATATGGTGATGCCTACTCCCATTGCCATCACCTTTGTGGTTACTCCCTCTCCATGTTGCGCTGACTTCCACGTAGCCACATGCAAGCCACAAAGAGGAGCGAGGTATGGAGCACACACCTTGGCAGAATGAAGTAAGTCATTGACTCTCTTCCTGCGCTGGCCCCCGTTGTGTTGGGTGACCCCACGACTGCTGACCTCCTCTGCAATCTCCACCCAGCTTGCTTGGACAGGCAGGAGGATCTCTTCTTGCCATCCCTTGGAAAGAGGACCTCCCACCTTTCCCTTGAAGCCTGGAGGAGTATCACTGAACCATGGAACTACCCAGTGTCTTGCGCCTGACATGGTTCCTCTTGGCTTCTGAAGAGCTCCTGGTCTTTTGAGGCCTTGATCAGCAGTACAGCAGCACAGGGACTCCAGGCAGCGGGGTAAGCAGTAGAGCAGTACAGCAGCATCCAAGGCAGTCAGTGAAGCTGCAGTTTAAGCAGGACTGGCAGCGCTAACACCTGTGTTCATCTCCACTGACAACGCCATTGGCATTTTGCTGCCTGCCCTTGTCCTTCAATTGGGACAGGCCCCTCGCCTCCTGCAGTCAAATGGGCTGGACGCCACATGATCACGGTCGGCCGGTCGCACATGTGATGAGCGGCAACGGCACTCACTTCTGGGCCCGTTGCTGGGACCCACGTTGGGCTCACTGAATTCAGCCCAGCAAGCTCCTACAAACAGCACTATGATAATGACCAGATAATCTGTTTTTGTGATGTTGATTGAGTGATAAATATTGACCAGGAAACTGGGGATAACTCCCCTGCTCTTCTTCAAAGTAGGACGATGGGCTGTTTTACAGCCAACTAAGAGAGCAGTCGAGGCCTTTGTTTAACATTTCATTCAAAAGACAGTACCTCCAACAGTGCAGCACTCCCTCAGTACTTTACTGGAGTGTTAACCAAGATTTTAGTGCTTGAGGGGAATTTGACCCTGGAACGTTGTGATTCAAAGGTGAGAGTGCTACCAACTGAGCCATGGCTGGCACTAACGCAATTTTGAAGTGCTAATAGGTAAAACATTCATTGCTCACACCCTGATCATTGTTACGGCATTGAATGGCCTAACTGGCAGTCTGAAAGGGATTGCTGGGAATCATTTCAAAATCCTCACAGTTAGTTTCTTAAATGATGCGGGGCTATGAGGAGCATTAATATTCTCCCTGACCCCCACAAAAATTGACCTCACATTACCCAATCCTCCCAGGATCACCTTCCCACTTTTACTTACTGCAAATGGCTTGATTGATGCACAAGACCTAAAATTGAGAAAGGGTTTTGCATGGGTCCTAATCTGCCACCCACCACTGATGATGCTATTGACACAGAAAGCATGGGCCAGGGAGACACAGCATCAAGAACTCCTAGGCTCCCTTCCCTCAGAATGATAACAGTATACCAGACAAAATATGGAAGTGGATCTGACCTGGGAGCTCAGGATGGGATTGTGGTGTGGACACTCAAATATTTAAGTTTGAGTCATTTTTTAATTATGTTTGCCCTTACATACCATGTTGTTCAGTGTATCACAAAGATTTGCTGGGAGTGGGGAACCCAGGAGCTCCCAGAGCTTACAAACATACAAATTAGGAGCAGCAGTAGGCCACTCGGCCCGTCGAGCCTGCTCCGCCGTTCAATAAGTCCATGGCTGAACAGATTATTCCACATTGCCACCTACCCCCGATAACCTTTCACCCCCTTGCTTATCAAGAATCTATCTACCTTTGCCTTAAACATATTCAAAGACTCTGCTTCCACCACCTTTTGAAGAAGAGAGTTCCAAAGACTCACGACCCTCTGAGAGAAAAAAATTCTCTTCATCTCTGTCTTAAATGGGCGATCCCTTATTTTTAAACAGTGACTCCTAGTTCCAGAGTCTCCAACAAGGTGAAACATCCTTTCCACATCTATTGTGTCAAGACCCCTCAGAATCTACTCAGGCCCCCTCCCCCAACTCTTTTTCCGGTACATTGATGACTGTATCGGTGCCGTTTCCTGCTCCCGCCCCGAACTAGAAAACTTTATCAACTTTGCTTCCAATTTCCACCCTTCTTTCACCTTTACATGGTCCATCTCTGACACTTCCCTTCCCTTCCTCGACTTCTCTGTCTCCATCTCTGGGGATAGGTTGTCTACCAATATCCATTATAAGCCCACTGACTCCCACAGCTACCTCGACTACACTTCTTCACACCCTACCTCCTGTAAGGACTCCATTCCATTCTCCCAGTTTCTCCGTCTCCGACGCATCTGCTCTGATGATGCTACCTTCCATGACGGTGCTTCTGATATGACCTCCTTTTTCCTCAACCGAGGATTTCCCCCCACTGTGGTTGACAGGGCCCTCAACCGTGTCCGACCCATTCCCCGCACCTCTACCCTCACCCCTTCCCCTCCCTCCCAGAACCGTGACAGGGTTCCCCTTGTCCTCACTTTTCATCCCACCAGCCTCCATATCCAAAGGATCATCCTCCGCCATTTTCGCCACCTCCAGCATGATGCCACTACCAGTCGCATCTTCCCCTCCCTTCCCCTGTCAGCATTCCGAAGGGATCATTCCCTCCGCGACACCCTGGTCCACTCCTCCATTACCCCCACCACTTCGTCCCCGTCCCAGGGCACCTTCCCCTGCAATCGCAGGAGGTGTAATACCTGCCCATTTACCTCCCCTCTCCTCACTATCCCAGGCCCCAAACACTCCTTTCAGGTGAAGCAGCGATTTACTTGTACTTCTTTCAATGTAGTATACTGTATTCGCTGCTCACCGTGTGGTCTCCTCTACATTGGGGAGACCAAGCGCAGACTGGGTGACCGCTTTGCGGAACATCTCCGCTCAGTCCGCAAGCAGGACCCTGAGCTTCCGGTTCCTTGCCATTTCAACACTCCCCCCTGCTCTCATGCTCACATCTCTGTCCTGGGATTGCTGCAGTGTTCCAGTGAACATCAACGCAAGCTCGAGGAACAGCATCTCATCTACCGATTAGGCACACTACAGCCTGCCGGACTGAACATTGAGTTCAATAATTTCAGAGCATGACAGCCCCCCATTTTACTTTCATTTTTAGTTATTTTTTTCTTCCTTTTTTTTAACATTCCTTTTTACATTTTTTACAATTTTTTTTGCATTTATTTCATTTCATCTTAGTTTGTTCAGTTTGCTTACCCACTGTTTTTTTCAGGTTGTTTTTCTTCAGGTTTGCACTTGCTGCTGTTCAATATTCAGTGTATTCACACCTAATCTGTACTAGTGCTTTGTCTTTCAACACACCATTAACATATTGTTTGCCTTTTCTCCGTGACCTTTTGGTCAGCTATGTGGCCTGGTCCAATCTGCACCTTCTCCTTTGTTATCTCTTGCCCCACCCCCACCTCACTTGTTTATAATCTGTGACTTTTCTAATATTTGTCAGTTCCGCAGAAGGGTCACTGACCCGAAACGTTAACTCTGCTTCTCTTTCCACAGATGCTGCCAGACCTGCTGAGTGATTCCAGCACTTCTTGTTTTTGTTTCAGATTTCCAGCATCCGCAGTATTTTGCTTTTATCCCCTCAGAATCTTGTATGTTTCAATCAAGTCACCTCTTACTCTTCTAAATTCCAGCGGTTACAAGCCTAGCCTGTCCAATCTTTCCTCATAAGATAGCCCATCCATTCCAGGTATCAGTCTAGTAAGCCTTCTCTGAATTGCTTCCAGCGCATTTATGTTCTTCCTTAAATAAGGAGTCCAATACTGTACACAGTACTCCAGATGTGGTCTCACCAATGTCCTGTATAGCTGAAGCATAACCTCCCTACTTTTGTATTCAATTCCCCTCGTGATAAACAATAACATTCTATTAGCTTTCCTAATTACATGCTGTACCTGCATACTAACCTTTTGCGATTCATGCACTAGGACACCCAGATCCCTCTGCATCTCAGTGCTCTGCAATCATTCATCATTTAGATAATATGCTTCTTTTTTATTCTTCCTGCCAAAAAAGACAATTTCCCATATTATTTTCCCATATTATACTCCATTTGCCAGGTCTTTGCCCACTCACTTAACCTATCTATATCATTAATGTAGCCTCCATATGTCCTCTTCACAACTTACTTTCCTACCTATCTTTGTGTTATCAGCAAATTTAGCAACCATACCTTCGGTCCCTTCATCTAAGTCATTTATATAAATTGTAAAAATTTGAGGCCCCAGCACTGATCCCTGTGGCACACCACTCATTACATTTTGCCAACCAGAAAATGACCCATTTATGCCTACTCTCTGTTTCCTGTTAGCTAACCAATCTTCTATCCATGCCAATATGTTACCATCTACACCATGAGCCTTTATTTTTTGCAATAACCTTTGATCTGGCACCATATCAAATGCCTTCTGGAAATCTAAGAACATCTACTGGTTTCCCTTCATCCATAGCACATGTAACTCCCTCAAAGAACTCCAATAAATTGGTTAAACATGATTTCCCTTTCACAAAACCATGTTGACTCTGCCTGATTACCTTGAATTTTTCTAAGTGCCCTGCTATAACTTCTTTAATAATACCTTCTAACATTTTCCCTAAGACACATGTTAAGCTAACTGGCCTGTAGTTTCTTGCTTTCTGTCTCCCTCCATTTTTGAATAAAGGAGTTACATTTGTTATTTTCCAATCCAACAGAACCTTCCCCAAATCTAAGGAATTTCGGAAAATTAAAACTAACACATTAACTATCTCACAAGCCACTTCTTTTAAGACCCTAGGATGAAGTCCATCAGGACCTGAAGACTTGTCAGTCTGCAACTCCTACAATTTGTTCAGTACCACTTCCCTGGTGATTGTAATTTTCTTGAGTTCCTCCCTCCCTTCCATTTCCTGACTTACAGCTAATTCTGGGATAAAAACAAGAAATGCTGGAAATACTCAGCAGGTCTGGCAGCATCTGTGGAAAGAGAAGCAGAGTTCACGTTTCGGGTCAGTGACCCTTCTTCGGAACTCTTCATTCCGAAGAAGGGCCACTGACCCGAAACGTTAACTCTGCTTCTCTTTCCACAGATGCTGCCAGACCTGCTGAGTATTTCCAACATTTCTTGTTTTTATTTCAAATTTCCAGCATCCGCAGTATTTTGCTTTTATTTTAGCTAATTCTGGGATGTTACTTGTATCCTCTATAGTGAAGACTGATGCAAAATATCTGTTCAATTCATCTGCCATCTCCTTATTATCCATTATTAATTCCCCAGACTCACTTTCTATAGGATCAATGCTCACTTTGTTAACTCTTTTATTTTAAAAATATCTATAGAAACACTAACTATGTGCCTTTATATTTCTAGCTTCCTTTCTCTTGTGCTCTAATTTTATCTTCCTTATCATCTTTTGATCCTTCTTTGCTGTTTTTTATATTCTGTCCAATCTTTTGACCTGCCACCCATCTTTGCGCAATTATATGCTTTTTCTTTAAGTTTGATACTATCTTTAACTGTTTTAGTTAACCATGGATGGCAGGCCCCCCACCTTGGAATTTTTCTGTCTCATTGAAATCTATCTGTTCTGTGTATTCTGAAATATCCCCTTAAATGTCTGCCACTGCATCTCTATTGACCTATCCCTTAACCTAATTTGCCAGTTTACATTAGCTAGCTCTGCTTTCATGCCTTCATAATTGCCCTTATTTGAGTGTAAAATACTGGTCTTGGACCCACTCTTCTGTCCCTCAAACTGAATGTAAAATTCAAACATATTATGATCACTGCTACCTAGGGGCGCCTTAACTATGTCATTAATTAATCCTATCTCATTGCACAATACCAGGTCTAGTATAGCCTGCACTCTGGTTGGCTCCAGAACGTATTGTTCCAAGAAATTATCCCAGAAACATTCTAAATACTCCTCATCCAGGCTACCTCTGCCCATTTGATTTTTCCAGTCTATATGTAGGTTGAAATCCCCCATGATTATCGTCGTACCTTTCTGAGAAGCTCCCATTATTTCTTCCTTCATACCCCGTCCGACAGTGTGGTTAACATGAGGTGGCCTGTACACCACTCCCACAAGTAACTTCTTGCCTTTATCATCTCTACCCAAACTGCTTCTACATCCTGGTTTCCTGAACTTAGGTCATCCTTATTGCGCTAATACCATCATGAATTAACAGAGCCACCCCTTCAGCTTTTCCTAGCTTCCTGTCCTTCCTAAATGCCATATAACCTTCAATATTCAGGTCCCAATCTATGTCATCCTGCAGCCATGTCTTTGTAATGGCTATCAGATCGTACTTATTTGTTTCTATTTCCACTCTCAGTTCATTTGTTTTGTTTCGAATGCTACATGCATTCAGATACAGAGCCTTCAGTTTTGTTCTATTATTTTTGTAACATCTAGCCTTATCTGTTGATTTGCTCTTAGATTTGTAAGCTCTGTCCCTTCCTGTCACAGTCTGTTTATCATTTCCCATATTAATACCTTCCTCTCTTGCCTTGTCTCTCCTCTTTGATTTACCATATCTTCCCAAATTTGATCCCTTGCCCCCACTATTCAGTTTAAAACCCTCTCTACTTCCTTAGTTATGTGTCTCGCTAGAACACTAGCTTGAAAGTTACTTTCCAGTCAGAGGAGCAAGGGGAACAACTCAAGATGTATTCCTAATGGTATTGGTGTCTATGAGGCCTATTCAAATCAGGTGTCCTCCAATTGACCACACATGCTTTGCATAATCTGTGTCAAAGGTCACCAGTAGGCATGCTCCCAGCATAATTTCTGGATAACAGCTTGCATATTTTCTGGGCTTTATATGTGTATAATATAGTCTTTTAATCTGCAATTGCATACTATTAGTCATTAAGTCATGTATACTGTGTATAAGGATAATATTAGTTACCACTGGTTCAGTTGTGTAGCCATGTGCAATGTCTGTATTCTGTAATGTTTCAATGAGGATGATTTTTGTAGTGTCAGAAAGAGTATTTATGTTCAGAAAATCAACTAAAATACATACCATTTCCATTTTAGCCATTGTTTAGACCGCTGTGCATTCAGTTGCACCAGGAAAAGCGTGTGCAGACTCCATCCTACCAAGTGGAAGACCAAAATTGTCTTGGGGCACGAAACACAACACCGAATTAAATATATTCCTGAGGCTACCACCTGTTTCATGCAAGAGTGCTTTGTGCCTTGTCCCTGCAAAATTGCATCAGATGCAAAGATGTCAGGAAGTCAGCAGTAAGTTTTTTTTTAATGATTTTTGTCTAAATGTTACCCCTTGCCTGCCAAAAACTGGGGCAGTGGTGAAGCAAAAGATGCCTCCAGTGTATCTCAAAATGTTTTTGCAAATTTTATGGATAGTAATCTGGGGTCAGAGGGATGAGATAGCTAGTTATTGGGATGGAGTTGACGGGAGTTGGGGCAGTGGAGATCGTGGTGGCAGAACTACTGATTAGTTTTATCATAGTGTTTTGATGCTTTTCTGAAAAAACTGACCTTGATTCATGGTCATCTAGCTGTAAAAATGAATAGCACATTCATCCAGCAATATACTCAATATCCTTTTTCCTGGAAATAAATGAAATAGCCTTTCAGGGGTGATACCAGAGGGTTTCTTTCAGCTCATATTCCCAAAAGCTCTTCTCCAAATGTAGAATACTCGATATGACATGAAAAGAAAAACATTTTAAAATATTTCATGAGACAGGTGAGGGTTTTGGCTTAAAGATAAATTTTGAAGAAAAGAGAAAATTGGAAAAGAAATTGCAATATGTGCTCGAAGGAATAAGAATAGGATATGTATTATATATGTGCTGCAATAGGACAAATGTTAATGATCAGGTGAGGACTCTTAAAGATAAGAGAGAGGATAGTGGGAAAGGGGGAAAAAAATGTAAATATTTTATTTTTACATATTTTTATGTATCCAAAAATACCATCAGGCCTATACATCCTCATCCTGATTCTCCAACTGCCTTCATCCCCATTCATCATCCATACCCTCCCCACCTTCTGTCTGAGAGAAAAAGACAGAGACCTTCCGATGAAAAGTCATTGACCTGAAATGTTAATTCTGCTTCTCTCTCCACAGATGCTGCCTGACCTGCTGAGTATTTCCAGCACTTTCTGTTTTTATCTAAGACAGAGATGTTAACAAATTCAGAAAATAAGCTTACTGAAACATTGGTTAGTTAGTTTTCAGTCTGTGGTCATGAGCTAAAAGAAAGTTTAATAAATGCTTATGCCATTTAGGGAAGCCTATGGTCGTGTAGTGTTATGCTACTGAATATGCAATCCAATAGGTCTGGATTAATAATACAGAAAACATGATTCAGATTCCAACATAGAGAATTTGAATTCAGGTTTTAAATAACTGGAACTAAGAAGCTGGAATCAGTGACCATGAAGCTGCCTGATTGTTGCAAAAAAAGCCAACTGATCCACTATTGTGCTTACTCTACTCCCCTACATAAACTTGCGCTCATCCAAAACTCTGCTGTCCGCATCTTAACTTGCTCACTGACCTCCACCTGCTCCTGGTTTGACAACACCTCAATTTAAAAATCCTGATCCTTGTTTTCAAATCCCTTGATGGCCTCGCCTCTCCCTACCTCAGTAACCTCCTCCAGCTCTACAAGCCTTCAAGGTATCTGTGACACTCCAATTCTGGCATCTTGTTCATCCCCAGCTTTAATCATTCCATCATTGATGGCCATGCTTTCAGTTACCAAGGCCCTAAGCCCTAGAATACCGTCCCTAAACCTCACTGCATCAGTACCTCGCTCTCCTACTTTAAGATGGTCCTAAAAACCTACCTATTGGCCATTCTGTTGATTATCCATCCCGATATCTCCTTCTATTGCTCAGTGTCAATTTTTTTGATTGACAATGCTCCTGTAAAGTGCCTAGTGCTGCTTTGCTACTTTAAAGGCACCATTTAAATGCAAGTTGTTGTTGTTGCTGTTGTCCTTACCCAGTCTGCCCTATATTTTTTTAATAAATTTTTGGAATGTGAGCATCGCTGGCTAGGCCAGCATCCCGAATTGTCCTTGAGAAGATGGTGGTGAGCTGCCTTCTTGAACCGCTGCAATCCTTGGGGTGTAGGTACATCCATAGTGCTGTTAGGAAGGGAGTTCCAGGATTTTGATCTGGCAGCAGTGAAGGAACAGCTATATAGTTCCAAGTCAGGATGGTGTGTGGCTTGGAGGGGAACATGCAGGTGGTGGTGTTCCCATGCATCTGCTGCCCTTGTCCTTCTAGGTGGTAGAGATCGCAGGTTTGGAAGGTGCTGTCTAAGGAGCCTTAATGATTTGCTGTAGTGCATCTTGTAGATGGTACACACTGCTGCCACTGAGTGTTGGTGGTGGAGAGAGTGAATGGTTGTGCATGGTGTGCCAATTAAGTGGGCTGCTTTGTCCTGGATGGTGTCGAGCTTCTTGAGTGTTGTTGGAGCTGCACCCATCCAGGCAAGCGGACAGTATTCCATCACATTCCTGACTTGTGCCTTGTAGATGGTGGACAGGCTTTGGGGAGTCAGGAGATGAGTTACTCGTCGCAGGATTCCTAGCCTCTGACCTGCTCTTGTAGCCACGGTATTTATATGGCTACTCCAGTTCAGTTTCTGGTCAATGGTATCCCCCAGAATGTTGATAGTGGGGGATTCAGCGATGGTAATGCCATTGAATGTCAAGGGGAGATGGTTAGATTCTCTCTTGTTTGAGATGGTCATTGCCTGGCACTTGTGTGGCGCGAATGTTACTTGCCACTTATCAGTCCAAGCCTGGATATTGTCCAGTTCTTGCTGCATTACTACACGGACTGCTTCAGTATATGAGGAGTTGCAAATGGTGCTGCGCATTGTGCAATCATAAGCGAACATCCCCACTTCTAACTTTATGATGGAGGGAAGGTCATTGATGAAGGAACTGAAGATGCACTGGGCCTAGGACACTACCCTGAGGAACACCTGCAGTAATGTCTTGTGACTGAGATGATTGACCTCCAACAACCACAATCATCTTCCTTTGTGCTAGCTATGACTCCTATCAGTGGAGAGTTTTCCCCCTGATCCCCATTGACTCCAGCTTTGCTAGGGCTCCTTGATGCCATACTCAGTCAAATGCTGCCTTGATGGCAAGGGCAATCACTCTCACCTCACCTCTGAGTTCAGCTCTTTTGTCCATGTTTGGACCAAGGCTGTAATGAGGTCAGTAGCTGATTGGTCCTGGTGGAACTCAAACTGAGCATCAGTGAGCAGGGTATTGCAGAGCAAGTGCCGTTTGATAGCAGCGTCGATGACCCCTTCCATCACATTGCTGATGATCGAGAGTGGACTGATAGGGCAGTAATTGGCCAAGTCGGATTTGTCCTGCTTTTTGTGCACAGGACGTACCTAGACATTGCCGGGTAGATGTCAGTGTTGCAGCTGTATTGGAACAGCTTGGCTAGGGGCACAGTTAGTTCTGAAGCATAAGTCTTCAGTACTGTTGTTGGAATGTTGTCAGGGCACATAGCCTTTGCAGTATCCAGTGCCTTCAGTCATTTCGTGATATCACGTGGAGTGAATCGGATTGTGACACCAATCCCACAGCAATATAGTTGACTCCTAATTGTCGTTTGAAGTGGCCTAGCAAAGCATTCTGTTATATCAAATTTCTACGCAGGGCAACTAGAAATGGGCCACATCCTGAGAGTGAATCAAGAAAAGTCACCCTTTAAATTGCTTTCTCTGGGGTATAGTTAAAGAGAATGTGATACTATTCAAACCACCCAACAAATGTCCAGTTCTGCCAATCACAGGGTAGTGGTGATGATGAGCTTGAGGATGTCTTTGCATCACCCAGTACTACTTTTATGGTGTGGTGAAGTGAGAAGGAACAAATGAAAATAATATCTGAAGGCAAAATAGACGAGCCACAAATTATTTCTGGTAAATGTAGATTTGGTGAATGGAGTTGTCGCGAAACACATTGTAATGGCAAGTATTTAAGGGCTGAAACACAGCACTATAAATAAGTTATTCCGAAGAAGGGTCACTGATCCGAAATGTTAACTCTGCTTCTCTTTCCACAGATGCTGCCAGACCTGCTGAGTGGTTCCAGCATTTCTTGTTTTTATTTCAGATTTCCAGCATCCGCAGTACTTTGCTTTTACTATAAATAACTTCATGGGCTAGATTTTATGAAGGCAGCAGGGATCCCAACACTATGACAGAAAAGCAAGGGAATCCCCACCTCAGCAGTTATAAGGGAATCCCCACCTCAGCAGTTATGAGGGATCCCCACCTCAGCAGTTATGACGGAACCCCACCCACATTTAATGGCACAGTTAACTGCCTGGTGATGGAGTCCCCATCACTTTAAGGGAGTGGTGGCCACTGGTACTGCAGTAGGTCCAGGACCAGGAGCAGCACTGGAGCCCCGAAGAGCAGGAAAGTGGGGGCCGGGCTCTCCGGGGTTAGTCAGTCAGGCCCCAGTGAGGGGGGCGGCGGGGTGGGGGGGGACGGGCGGGTTGTGTGCGTGGGTTCTTGAGGGCAGGATGGTGGTGTTGGCGCAGAAGCGGCCTTTGGGGGCTCTCCAGAGGCCAGAGATTGCTGAAGCAGGAGGACACAACCCCCCCCCAAACCACACCAGCCCATAGGGAGGCTGCCTTGTGTTACTGGGCAGTCTCTCCACGTGGCGGGGCTCCAACCAGCTGCTTGCAAATACCAGAGACAGCAGGAATCAAATTGGTCTCTGGGTGGGAAGGCCATCCTCAGCCTTCCCACCACTGACAAAACTGGGACAGTGCAGACACTCCACCCCCCAGCCTTCCCTTGCTATTTTATGGGCTCCCACACCTCCCTTCCCATCCTTATACAGCTGATAAAATTCAGCCCCTTATTTTTTAACCAATAATTTAATTGGAGTAACTCCAAATAATTATAAAGAAACATTTTCAATCTACTCACTAACTGCCATCTACTTAGTTTCAAGCCGGAGAAAGACAAGCACTGCTATTCGATTTGCAAGCAGATGGAATAACCTAGCCATTATTTGTCATGACTTACTCAATGGATACACTGTTGATTCAGGACTATGGACCAGTAATTGATGCATGAATGTTCCTGGAAAGGAGAAATATGTGCTAAGAAGCAGAAAATATTACAAATATCTTGGCTATTATAACATAACTTTAAGACAGTATAACGTCTCCCAGGAAGTTATTAATCCTTCCTCAAAAGCTTCAAAAGGAAGAAATGGGAAAGAAACTTGACACTTTAATATCCTAGTGAGTTCACTTTAAGATGGTGCTTCTAATTGTCGCTGATTGACATTGATACTTCAGGAGCTGAAAGTTCCACACCTAAGTTTAATGCTGAATGAGCTTGGTCCAAAGCTCAAGATGATCCCAGACAAAGATAAAATGAGTCAAAAGAACATTAGACAAGAAGTTGAGTTCCGCTTTTCCGAACTGACTGATTCTGTATTGGACTGAAATCCCTTTCCCAAGATTTAGTGACTGTGACAAACCTGGTGTCAATTTTCACAGATCTGGGATTAAAGGCCGAATGCTCATTACCTTTGAAAAACACAATTGCACCTGCAATCTTTTAAAATTCTTCCCTTGTAAAGCCACACAGGACCAGTTGAAAAATTACTTCAAATTGGCATCACCACTCTATAAATGCCATATAATGATGATTATTTCATTAATAACCTGATTTACAAGTCAACATATTTATTTAGAGATACAGCACTGAAACAGGCCCTTCGGCCCACCGAGTCTGTGCTGACCAACAACCACCCATTTATACTAACCCTACAGTAATCCCATATTCCCTACCACCTACCTACACTGGGGGCAATTTACAATGACCAATTTACCTATCACCTGCAAGTCTTTGGCTGTGGGAGGAAACCGGATCACCCGACGAAAACCCACACGGTCACAGGGAGAACTTGTAAACTCCGCACAGGCAGTACCCAGAATTGGACCCGGGTCCCTGGAGCTGTGAGGCTGCGGCGCTAACCACTGCACCACTGTACCGCCCAGGGTCTTTGTTTGCATCAGTCAACGTACCATTTGCCTTTTTTACCGCCTATTGCACCTGCATGCATACCTTCAGTGACTGGTGTACGAGAACACCCAAGTCTCGCTGCATATTCCCCTCTCTCAGTTTATAGCCATTCTAATAATAATCTGCCTTCCTGTTTTTGCTACCAAAGTGGATAACCTCACATTTATCCACATTATACTGCATCTGCCATGCATTAGCCAACTCACTCAACTTGTCCAAATCACCCTGAAGCCTCTCTGCATCCTCCATTACAGAACCAATCCACTCTGCCAACTTGTCCAACTAAATTATATTCTTTTCTTTCTTCTTTTTTCTTTTGGGCCTCCTTATCTCGAGAGACAATGGATACGCACCTGGAGGTGGTCAGTGGTTTGTGAAGCAGCGCCTGGAGTGGCTATAAAGGCCAATTCTGGAGTGACAGGCTCTTCCACAGGTGCTGCAGAGAAATTTGTTTGTCGGGGCTGTTGCACAGTTGGCTCTCCCCTTGCGCCTCTGTCTTTTTTCCTGCCAACTACTAAGTCTCTTCGACTCGCCACAATTTAGCCCTGTCTTTATGGCTGCCCGCCAGCTCTGGCGAATGCTGGCAACTGACTCCCACGACTTGTGATCAATGTCACACGATTTCATGTCGCGTTTGCAGACGTCTTTATAGCGGAGACATGGACGGCCGGTGGGTCTGATACCAGTGGCGAGCTCGCTGTACAATGTGTCTTTGGGGATCCTGCCATCTTCCATGCGGCTCACATGGCCAAGCCATCTCAAGCGCCGCTGACTCAGTAGTGTGTATAAGCTGGGGGTGTTGGCCGCTTCAAGGACTTCTGTGTTGGAGATATAGTCCTGCCACCTGATGCCAAGTATTCTCCGAAGGCAGTGAAGATGGAATGAATTGAGACGTCGCTCTTGGCTGGCATACGTTGTCCAGGCCTCGCTGCCGTAGAGCAAGGTACTGAGGACACAGGCCTGATACACTCGGACTTTTGTGTTCCGTGTCAGTGCGCCATTTTCCCACACTCTCTTGGCCAGTCTGGACATAGCAGTGGAAGCCTTACCCATGCGCTTGTTGATTTCTGCATCTAGAGACAGGTTACTGGTGATAGTTGAGCCTAGGTAGGTGAACTCTTGAACCACTTCCAGAGCGTGGTCGCCAATATTGATGGATGGAGCATTTCTGACGTCCTGCCCCATGATGTTCGTTTTCTTGAGGCTGATGGTTAGGCCAAATTCATTGCAGGCAGCCGCAAACCTGTCGATGAGACTCTGCAGGCACTCTTCAGTGTGAGATGTTAAAGCAGCATCGTCAGCAAAGAGGAGTTCTCTGATGAGGACTTTCCGTACTTTGGACTTCGCTCTTAGACGGGCAAGGTTGAACAACCTGCCCCCTGATCTTGTGTGGAGGAAAATTCCTTCTTCAGAGGATTTGAACGCATGTGAAAGCAGCAGGGAGAAGAAAATCCCAAAAAGTGTGGGTGCGAGAACACAGCCCTGTTTCACACCACTCAGGATAGGAAAGGGCTCTGATGAGGAGCCACCATGTTGAATTGTGCCTTTCATATTGTCATGGAATGAGGTGATGATACTTAGTAGCTTTGGTGGACATCCGATCTTTTCTAGTAGTCTGAAGAGACCACGTCTGCTGACGAGGTCAAAGGCTTTGGTGAGATCAATGAAAGCAATGTAGAGGGGCATCTGTTGTTCACGGCATTTCTCCTGTATCTGACGAAGGGAGAACAGCATGTCAATGGTCGATCTCTCTGCACGAAAGCCACACTGTGCCTCAGGGTAGACGTGCTCGGCCAGCTTCTGGAGCCTGTTCAGAGCGACTCGAGCAAAGACTTTCCCCACTATGCTGAGCAGGGAGATTCCACGGTAGTTGTTGCAGTCACCGCGGTCACCTTTGTTTTTATAGAGGGTGATGATATTGGCATCGCGCATGTCCTGGGGTACTGCTCCCTCGTCCCAGCACAGACATAGCAGTTCATGTAGTGCTGAGAGTATAGCAGGCTTAGCACTCTTGATTATTTCAGGGGTAATGCTGTCCTTCCCAGGGGCTTTTCCGCTGGCTAGAGAATCAATGGCATCACTGAGTTCCGATTTGGTTGGCTGTATGTCCAGCTCATCCATGACTGGTAGAGGCTGGGCTGCATTGAGGGCAGTCTCAGTGACAGCATTCTCCCTGGAGTACAGTTCTAGGTAGTGCTCAACCCAGCGGTCCATCTGTTTGCGTTGGTCAGTGATTATGTCCCCCGATTTAGATTTGAGGGGGGCGATCTTCTTGATGGTTGGCCCAAGAGCTCTCTTCATGCCATCATACATTCCTCTGATGTTTCCGGTGTCTGAGGCCAGCTGAATATGACTGCATAGGTGTTGCCAGTAGTCGTTTGCGCAACGCCTAGCTGTTCTTTGTGCAGTACTTCTGGCTGCTTTAAGTGCTGCGGATGTTAAATCGCTGGGGGCTTTCTTGTAGTTCAACAGTGCAATGCGCTTAGCGGCTATGACAGGTTCCAGCTCTTCATTATGAGATTGAAACCAGTCTGCATTTCTCTTCGCACTTTTGCTGTAGGTAGTCAAAGCTGACTCATAGATGGCGTCTCTGATGTGGGCCCACTTGGTCTCAGCATCCCCTGTGGGAGTGTTTTGAAGGGCTGTTACAAGTGAATTTAGAAATTTTTGTAACAGATGTGGGTGAGAAATTCTGCTCGTGTTGATGCGCGATAATATAATAAATTATATTATGTCTTAGATTACAAGGTGATATAGATGGGTTGGTAAGATGGGCGGAGCAGCGGCAAATGGAATTTAATCCTGAGAAGTATGAGGTGATGCATTTTGGGAGGACTAAAAAGGCAACGGAATATACAAAGGATGGTAGGAGCCTAGGAAGTACTGGGGGTCAGAGGGACCTTGATGTACTTGTCCATAGATGACTGAAAGCAGCAGCACAGGTAGTTAAGGTGGTTAGGAAGGCAAATGGGATACTTACCTTTATTAGCCAAGGCATAGAATATAAGAGCAGGGAGGTTATGATGGAGCTGTATAAAATGCTGGTTAGGCCACAGCTGGAGT
The DNA here is from genome assembly GCF_036365525.1 of Heterodontus francisci. Lineage (NCBI taxonomy): Eukaryota > Metazoa > Chordata > Chondrichthyes > Heterodontiformes > Heterodontidae > Heterodontus > Heterodontus francisci. Next base: position 112,433,449 of record NC_090373.1, read on the forward strand.
ACTGTGTACAGTTCTGGGCACCACACTATCGGAAGGATGTGATTGCCCTGGAGAGGGTGCAGAGGAGATTCACCAGGATGTTGCCTGGGCTGGAGCATTTCAGCTATGAAGAGAGACTGAAAAGGCTAGGGTTGTTTTCCTTAGAACAGAGAAGGCTGAGGGGGGACCTGATTGAGGTTTACAAAATTATGAGCAGCATTGATAGATTAGATAGGAAGAAACTTTTTCCCTTAGCGGAGGGGTCAATAACCAGGGGGCATAGATTTAAGGTACGGGGCAGGAGGCAATTTGAGGAAAAAAAATTTCACTCAGAGGGTGGTTGGAATCTGGAATGCACTGCCTGAAGAGGTGGTAGAGGCAGGAACCCTCACAACATTTAAGAAGTATTTAGATGAGCACTTGAAACGCCATAACACATAAGACTACGGGCCAAGTGCTGGAAAATGGGATTAGAATAGGTAGGTGCTTGATGGCCAGCACAGACACGATGGGCCGAAGGGCCTGTTTCTGTGTTGTATAACTCTCTCTTACTCTATGTCATGATAGGGTCCAGCTGAGCGAAACCAGAATGCACAGCTTCTATGACATTTTGGATGCCTCTTAGTAGTGAACCTGCGGGTGTGAGGTAATGGAAGTCCAGGATGCATCCACTATGGCAGGGGACACAATCCAGAATAATAGGCTTCCATTATTTGGTCGCACAATCTATGAAGTGGAACCTAGGTGGCTTATGCTAGAAGTATCATCTTAGAGGATTAATTATAAGTCCTCATTTGGCTCCCCACGTAGGTGGTTGTAAAGGATCCCATCGAACCATTTAAGGATGAACAAGGAGTTCTCTTGATGCAAAAGCAAAATAATATGGATGCTGGAAATGTGAAACAAAAACAGAAAATGCTGGAAATGCTCAGCAGGTCAAGCAGCGTATGTAGAGGAAAAAAACAGAACTCTACTTGTCTCTCCAAAGATGCTGCCTGACCTGCTGAGTATTTCCAACATTTTCTGTTGGGGTTCACTTGGTGTCCTGGCCAACAATCATCCCTCATCACTATCAAAAAGATAATTATACTTAATGCACAAATTGACTGCCATTTTTGCCGAATTAACAGCAGCGACTTCATTTCAAAAGTAATCCAAAGCCCTTAGGAAGTTTTGGAGAATCCGAAAGACACTATATAAATGCAATTTTTTCATTCTTTCATTTCAGTTACATTAATGAAGTCTCCTGCACAAGCATACAAATATGATAGTTATTCCTTTCCTGTTTCCCTCTGAAATGATAGTGTTTTCTGAAATAGCCTCAATAAATGTGGATGTTGAGGAGTCATCTATGGAGATATGAAAGACAGATTTGATCAATTGATTTGGGCTGCCTATGGGCTAAAGATCCTTTAATAGAGTGAAAGTTGTTGGCTTTCGTGCTTAAAATTAATTTATAGACAATTGTGGCAAACTTTTATTCCCTTATCCTAATATCTCTTTCTTTGGCTCAGTGGCACTTTTTGTCTTGCTACCCTCCTGTGAAGTGCCTTGCTACTTTTTTATGTTAAAGGTGGTGTATAAATGCAACTGGCTACGCTGAATTTTACTGGCCCCCCAACATCAGGGGCCATGGTCGGGGGTGGTGGGGGGGCCCAGAAAATGCCTCCCATTCGGCCAACCCGCTGCGATATTCCGGTAGGTTGCCGGGACTCCTGCGTCTTTGGATCTTTGTTCGGAGACCGAGATTGACAGCGAGCTGGTAAAATCCAGCCTGCTGTTTACTCAACAAAGCAAATCTTCACAAGTGCACTTACAATATTACTACTCACAAAAATAAATATTACAGCTTCATGATTATCTTGAGGAGCTTTGTCTGCTGATTGCCTTTATTGGGAATTTATCTATGTGCTTGAATTTCTGATGTGTATTCCTCGTGGGAAAAGCCCTTAGCCAACAATTTGTAAATATATCTGACAATGATCAGAGGAATTCTTGCCCCAAGGTGTTATACTGCATTGTTCTTTTACAAACTAGACATTAGGTGCTAATAATTCATTAAGCCTATTTTTTTATTGCTGCTTCTCCTTTCAGAAAAAGCTTATTCTTTGTAAGTAGAATTGATTGCTAATTACAGTGAAGGATTCAAGACATTCTAGTGATCTAACAAAAATTGTTTCATTTCATTGGTCAGTAGATACAAATTCTTAAGAATACTGACTCTTGCATGTCATCATTTCATTCAAATTGATTATTTCTTCAGGATTTAAGAGCTACTATTGTCAGTATCAGCATACTGAATCACTTTCAAAGGTGCATTGATGTCAGATATAGGGCTGAATTTTATTCTCTCGCTGCCAGCACGAGGTGAAAAACATGTCGGCCTGCGAGTGCAGGCTGCGCATTGCCATGCCGCTGCGATGTAGTGCACGGCGGCTCATTTTAATACACCGGACGGGCCACCCCACCCAATCACGTGGCAGGGGCAGCCTCAGCGATGCCAGCAACGGTGTCAACTGCCTCTGCGCAGGCATTGCCGCATTTCTAAAGGGCTGCCAGACCTGCCATAAAAAGTGCAAAGTTGAACCCTGTACCATCATCCCCTGCACTACACCACAAATAACATGTCGCCCCTTCCCCCCCAAAAAACACTTACATTGCATAGTTACCCTCTACCACCCCACCCAAAAGAAACACTTAAACTGCCGAGTTGACCTCTCACCCCCATAACTGCAGAAAGTGCAGAGGCCACCCCTTCCCCCTTCCCCCCTCCCCTACACCAGAAATGCAAATTTGACCCTGTTCCCCCAACCCCCACCAATACAGTAAAAATCCTAAATTCCCCCATCCCTGGATGTGAAAGTGAAGGATCGTGAGTGTCGGCTGCTGCATGGAAGAACCCAGGCAGCCAGTAAGATCGCGGGAACTGGATTTAAATGTCTGCATAGGGCTTATTTAAATATTTAAAGTTGGGTCCCGTTGCCGAGCGGCAGTGGGGGGGTTGGGGGTGGGGGTGCTGCCACGGAGCCTCACCGCCTCCAGGTGGATTGGGCCCGGCAATCCTGGTATCAGGCTACATGGCGGGGCGCTGCCGGTGTGATTTGCTGGCCTCCTTCCCCCCGCCACAGCGTCTGTGTTGGGAGCTCAACAAAATCCAGCCCATAATTTGGAGGGGTTTCCTCCAATACCTATTTGCTGGCAATGTCAAACATAGCTGGAACATTTCCACTGATAGTTATTTCTCGATAAATTGTAACCTTGCTCCTTGAGAATGATTTTACAGTTTTGCTGCAAATTGTAATTTTTCCATTATGTTTACAATGTCATTGAGACACAAGGGTAAATTCACTAACCTGCACTCTTGAGTGATGAAGGGAGTGCAGTTAGAGAATTGGCACTATATTTTTATAACTCTAACTCTGGATTGCAGTTTGCAGTGTGCTTCCTTGCTGGGAATGTGGGATTAATGGATTTACTTTATAGTGACCAAAGGAAATTTCATTAATTGTAAAAGTATGGCCTTCTATCACATCAGAAAAGTCAAATATTTTCATTCAAGTTAAAGTAATATCCTGCACAGTTACAGATATCACTTACAGTGTCTACTTCATGTACACAGTTATTCATAGTGAAGGTTTAGTTCAACTTGAGATCATCAAAACTCTGCTACCTGTATCCTAACTCACAACAAGCCCTGTTCACCTATCACCTCTGTGCAGGCTGACCTATACTGGCTGCCAGTTTGGCAATATCTAGATATTAAAATTCTGATCATTGTTTTAAATTACTCCATGGCCTTACCTCTCCTTATCTCTGTGATCTTCTCCGGTTCTACAATCCTCCAAGATCTCTGTGCTGCTCCAATTCTGGCCTCTTGTGCATCCCCAATTTTAATCGCTCTACTATTGGTAGCCATGCCTTCAGCTGCCATGGCTCCAAGCTCTGGAATTCCCTCCCTAAGCCTCTCAGCTTCTCTACTTGAACTTGTTGAAGTGTTGTAGATTTCTGGTGTTTAGGACTTCAGACTGAAGCTGGTGGTCAATTTCTGTTCTCTGCTGCAGCAAGTTGAAGTTTAGAATTAGCATCAGGGCTCCTTCCTTGCCTGGCTGAACTTATTTCCAAAGCCACTGGCTGGACTGCTTTCTGTGATGTTGTTGCAAATCTCCCCTCTCTCCTTTTAAGGTCAAAATCAATCACATCAGCATTTATGTTAGTTGATACATGGCCTTCTCCCCTGGTATGACCACAAAATGTACCAGGATGTGGAATACAGGATTATCTATTGATGTCTGAATGGATATCATTCTGTTATAATGTGGCTACTTCACACCTTCTTTGTCTCAGAAGAACCCATTCAATTCAGGAATATCTTTTGATGGTTTCAGGCTAGGTGTAGTTAATACCTCTTAATCTGGCATGTATCTTTTTGTCCTTTTGAGACAGTGAGGCAGTTTTTGAATACACAGGCCAGGTCATCTGACCTTCAGCAGCCATCTTTACAGCAAATTATCCAATTTTTTCAAAGGAAAAGGTAATTTCAAAGAGTCCACATTGAATAAAGTTCATACCTTAAAAGTTAGGAATATGATATGTCTTTACTGGGCATGACACACTCCTTTAAGGCAGTCTTTAAACCTACCTCTTTGACCACATTATTAGTCAGCTGTCCTAATATCACCTCATGTGGCTTTGTGTCAAATTCTGTTGATAACTCTCCTGTGAAGAACCTTGGCATGCGTTACTACATTAAAAGGACTATATAAATGCAATTTGTTGTTGTTGATGGTGGTGGTTGTGTTGTTAGTTCTTCGAAATAATCATTATGATCCAGTGGATAAATCGTGAGCATTATGTTTACATCATGAACATTCAGGGGTACATTTTCACTTTCATCGCATGGCTAGTCATCGCTGGCCTGTTTTAGAATTCATCTGGTTTTAATTCCATTGATTCCCATGGAATGAAAATCGGACAGGTTCTACAATGGGCAAATGATCAAATCCAAATGGTTAGATTACTGAAGACAATAATTTGTCCCTCGGTCTCTTTGTAGCAAGCCATGCTGCTGTGTCTAAGTAGTTGGCATTGTTTCAACAAGAGACTTTAGTGTTGTCCCACTATCCACCCACTGTAAGAACTTCCAAAGATGTGCAATATATCTGTGTTACAGGATTGAAGGTTACATTATACTGCTCCTTGACTCACTTAATGTTAACACAGCTTAAAGAATGGTAAGATTAGTTTTATCAGCAGCATCGCAGATAACTGACGTTTGCGCCATGATGGAATGTCTTGTTGTTACACTCATTGTAGAAATTGACAGTGGAATAGCAGTAGGCATCTTTGGCTCATTAAGGCTGCTCTCCATTATTCCTAGGGCTAACAGATCTTAATAAAAATAAATATATATTTTATATATATCTCCTGATCACCTCATATCAATTTCTAGTTGTAATGCATAATGGTAGATTCCATCCTTCACAATTTATCAAAATAGTGAATTGACAGTATGGAAGTAATATATACTTATAACTGTTAGTAATTGAACTTTTGTGACATAAATCAAATCTCAAAATACATTGTTCACTAATTGATACACTTTAATGTGTTTAACTTTGCATATATTAGTAGTGTCATCTGTGATTATATCGATCTTCAATACCACTTCATGAACTAGATCATTCTTTAACAGCAGGAACAAAGTTAGACTAATTAGATTTCCCTGCACAGCAATAAGATTTATTAATGTGTTCAGTGATGAGTGTTTACCTGTCACTACCCAGGGTCATCGCTTGGAGAGGATGTCCTGTAGCCAGGTTAAAAAATCAACAGCAGATCACAGTCACCCCTACTGCCACAGTGTCTGATGGTCGAAAACATGAATTGTATCTGGGGAAAATGTTTTTGTTTCTTTCCCTTAATCTCAGAGTCTGTATGCATGACATACAATGATTAATATTGATTTATTTTGTACATGTTAATGTCAGTTGTTTATACAAAACCAGATGAGGATGTTAAGCCCAAATGTTTCACAATTAAATCATTGGAACCTTAAAAGCCAAAGACACAGCTTGAGAAAATCAATAATTGCTTCAGGTGCAGTTATACTTCGAACACAGCATTAGAGAAGCCTAAAGGTGTGGACTTCTTTGTGTTGATTGGAACTAGAGAGGCTCACTTAATGCTAGAATAAGTAAAGCAGTACTTCCTGTCTGATTAGTGTCAAAGATAACTGAAACCCTAGCCACAGCTCCTTTCTATCTAAGCAGGAGGACTGAATAGGTCCCTGAGAACCCAAGTGATAAATCTAGCCTTTGGCAAGTAATTTCTACCATCAAGTGGTTAACCTTCACACTCAGTATATGTCTTCTATGCTAAGTACAAGGACATTAAGCTAAGAGCAGCTAGCTACCACTCGATGAAGCATAAAGTATTTGACAAGACATTGAAACTCTGAGCCAACTGTTATATTTACACCTCTGTAGCAAAAGAGCATTCCTGTTACTACGGTGTGCCAATGGGGCTGGTATGTAATTTGCAGACAAATGGCAAGTTTCAAATGCCAGTAGAATGTAATTAAACACCTTAAAAGAAATTACAAAATACAGAATTAGTAGAAACAGTGTGGAAACTTATGGAAAATTTGCAGACACATGTTCAAAGTGTCACAGAGAAAGAAATGTTTTACTCGAACATCATCAGAAAAATATTTACTGGTTACTGTCAATAAACAAATGGAAATAGAGGAGACTCTATGAAATTGTTTTAAGAACAATATAAAAAGACAGTTATAGCAAAGAGCTTGATGCAAAGGGTACTTTGTATAGTTTCTCTGTCAAAGAAGGCATCCAGGGTATTTTTACACAGTGAAAGTCAACGAGTAACTCTTAGTTTGCCAGACCCAATCACTGGATACTGTTCAGTACTACTGCTCATGCATTTGCCTGTAATCAGAATATTGGTTATTGAGAAATATATAGCCTTCCCCAAATGACTTATTTTGTCAAGTTAGGAATTACTGTTTGAAATACTACAACTTGTGGATTTTAAATTACTGACCTGAAGACAAATAAATAACAAATGAAACAATTGTTACCTTTTAAAAGATTATTAGAAGGGTGGGGAAAATAAACTACATATAAACCTAAAGCCATTGAGGACTACATTGGACAGCCCCCACAAATGAATGGGAGGATCGCATTACATGATTAACCCAGGCCCATTCAATGTAATGCAGGCAGCACACCGACTTCTTGCTGCCTGTTCACTATAATGGTTGTTGCATGCACTAATCCAGAGTTGTCCAAGATACGGCCCGCCAAAGGTTTCCACCTGGCCCGCAGATGTATTTCCAAGATCAGAAATTTCCCATTTGCTTCTTCTTCTAGACCGGCTTTTTAAAAAAAATCATATCAGTTTCACAGTTGACAGCTGCTGGGAGCGGGAACAGTGCTTCTGAACTTTGGAGAGATTCGGGGTCTTGCGGCGGGCTTTAAAAAAAAAGTCGGAACCCGTCAAGATTCGGGGTCTTCCGGCAGGCTTTAAAAAAAAATCGGAATCCACTAGAAAACCCCAAATCTGCCCAAAGTTCAGAAGCGCTGTTCCTGCACTGTTCATTAACTACACTCATCAGCAGTGGCCCCAATATCATTATTTACTACTTAAAGCGAGTCTGCACTAAAAGCGAGCCTGCAATTCTTGAAGGGATGGTACATTGTGTCGGAAATAGCTGTCTAATAACCTTATAAAACCTTAAGAAATTAATTGCATCTTATAGAAATAGCTTTCTCTCTTATTAAAAAAAATTCTGTAGCAGGCAGCTAGGAAAACATGGCTGATTGGAATCGAACAAGTGATTGACATGGTACACTCACTGACCAATAGAAATAAAGGTGCTTGGGAGGGAAATCTTCAGTCTTTTTCAGACGGACAGAAAAGGAGAGCTTCCTGAAGTCGACCTCAAGAAGACTGAGGCCTCCGAGGACTGGAGAGACCATCAACACCTTGCCTGTCTCATCCGACGAGGAGACTGCCAAAACCATTCTGCCCCACTGTATGGTCTGGGATCAATAATCCGTTCAACCTGTTATGAGTCATATGTATTTTCTGTCTATCTGCATTATCATATTTAAACTGCTACTTCTTAATATGCACTATATTTAAACTGTTGCTTTCTTAATAAACGACTTTAAAATCACATTATGAGCTCAACCCCCTTCTTTGGGTATCTCTAATTCCTAAACCAAACCTTACAATTCTGGCTGCTGGAGGTGCTGACATCATTCGGAATAGCACTGTCTAGCAAAGAACAATAGATGACCATGGGAGAGAGTTTGCATCAAGGTTTTCCGATGCTGCACTGGAGGTCAAGGTGGAGGAGCTGGCAAGTAGGATAGATGGCCTGTATCCACAAGGGGCCAGAAAGCAATGGGAACAAATAAGTACAGAGGTAAATGCCAGGAATTAAGCCCTGAGGACTTAGATGCAGTGCTGCAGCATGTTTAATGACCTCACATGATTGGTCAAGGTCAGTGAATGCGTCTTCAATTGCCATATCCCACCACCTGCACAATTATCCTCCAACAATGCTGAATTCACCACAGGCCCATCACTCACGTATCGACAATTTCTATCAATCAGGCCTCATAACTAACATTCATATGCTTCACTTTTACCCTCACACACTTAGCACTGCTACAAGCCTCACACCCACATCCCACAGCTTGCACATACTGCCATCTATTCAACCAGGACAGCCACATCACTGATACATATTGCACAACACTCACCAACACCGTTTCTTCTCTCTTTCAGGATAAGGTGGCACACAACCAGAGGCAGCAGGAATTAACTGGATGGTTGAGAAGTGCGTCTGCATGCCCGATCCCCCATGGAGGAGACAGTGCTGGCTATAATGAGAGCCATTGCTGACGCCATGGCCAGTGGTGGGGTTGAATCTATTGAGGTTAAAAGAGGGCATCAGCTGGGGTGTGGAGTTACAAAATGGCAGTGCTGTTGCATGCTGATTAATGATCTGCCTGTTCTGGATGCTTCCGGTGGACGTGAAGTGTGCACGTACTAATACCTTTACTAAGGTGGTGCCTAGCGTGCTTTGTAACAGAAATGTGCATCCGGGGCATGAACGCCTTTCTCGAACCCAAACAGCACTCATAGCACCTAAAAAACGGGCGCTAAAACTTTCCCCTCATCGTCTTCAGTCCCCATCACAAACTCCGTTCCTGGTTACCAACTTCAACCCTCTCAACCCTGATCAACCCTGTCTGAAGCTGAATCAGACCATTTGCAACCTTGATATCTTATTCAATTCCAAGATGATCTTCTGACCGCATATCGCTCCATCACTAAGACCGCCTATTTCCACCTCCGTAACATCACCCATCTCCACCCATGCCTCAGCTGATCTGCTGCTGAAACCCTCATTCATGCCCTTGTTACCTTTAGACTTGACTTTTCCAATTTTTTCCGAGTTGGCGACCCACCCTCTGTAAACTTGAATTTATTGAAAACCCTGCTGTCTATATCCTTACCTATACCAAGTCCCATTCACCCATCACCCCTGTGCCACTGACCTACATTGGCTCGCAGTCTAACAGTGCAACAATTTTAAAGTTCAAATTCATGCTTTCAAACTCCTCCATGGCCTCACCCCTCATTATCTCTGTTATCTCCTCCAGCCCTATAAATCTTCAAGATCTCTATGCCTTTCTAATTCTGGCCTCTTATGCACCCTTGAATTTAATCACTTTCACCATTGGCCACTGTGCTTTCAGCTACCAAGGTCCTAAGCTCTGGAATTCCCTCCCTAAACATCTCCACCTCTCCCATTCTCTCTCTTCCTTTAAGATACTTCTTTAATCGTACCTTTGTGACAAAGCTTTTGGTCATCACAGTGGGCGCAGTGGTTAGCACTGCAGCCTCACAGCTCCAAGGGCCCGGGTTCGATTCCGGGTACTGCCTGTGTGGAGTTTGCAGGTTCTCCCTGTGTCTGCGTGGGTTTTCTCCGGGTGCTCCGGTTTGCTCCCACAAGCCAAAAGACTTGCAGGTTGATAGGTAAATTGGCCATTATAAATTGTCACTAGTATAGGTAGGTGATAGGGAAATATAGGGACAGGTGGGGATGTTTAGTAGGAATATGGGATTAGTGTAGGATTAGTATAAATGGGTGGTTGATGTTCGGCACAGACTCGGTGGGCCGAAGGGCCTGTTTCAGTGCTGTATCTCTAATCTAATCTAATCTCCCTTAATATATCCTGATGTACCTCAGTGTGAAATATTGCTTGATATATATATATTTTTTTAGAACATTACACCGCAGTACAGGCCCTTCGGCCTTCGATGTTGCGCCAACCTGTGAAACCATCTGACCTACACTATTCCATTTTCATCCATATGTCTATCCAATGACCACTTAAATGCCCTTAAAGTTGGCGAGTCTACTACTGTTGCAGGCAGGGCGTTCCATGCCCCTACTACTCTCTGAGTAAAGAAACTACCTCTGACATCTGTCCTATATCTATCACCCCTCAACTTAAAGCTATGTCCCCTCGTGTTTGCCATCACCATCCGAGGAAAAAGACTCTCACTATCCACCCTATCTAACCCTCTGATTATCTTATATGTCTCTATTAAGTCACCTCTCCTCCTTCTCTCCAACGAAAACAACCTCAAGTCCCTCAGCCTTTCCTCGTAAGACCTTCCCTCCATACCAGGCAACATCCTAGTAAATCTCCTCTGCACCCTTTCCAAAGCTTCCACATCCTTCCTATAATGCGGTGACCAGAACTGCACGCAATACTCCAGGTGCGGCCTCACCAGAGTTTTGTACAGCTGCAGCATGACCTCGTGGCTCCGAAACTCAATCCCCCTACTAATAAAAGCTAACACACCATATGCCTTCTTAACAGCCCTATTAACCTGGGTAGCAACTTTCAGGGATTTATGTACCTGGACACCAAGATCTCTCTGCTCATCTACACTACCAAGAATCTTCCCATTAGCCCAGTACTCTGCATTCCTGTTACTCCTTCCAAAGTGAATCACCTCACACTTTTCCGCATTAAGCTCCATTTGCCATCTCTCAGCCCAGCTCTGCAGCCTATCTATGTCCCTCTGTACCCTACAACATCCTTCGGCACTATCCACAACTCCACCAACCTTAGTGTCATCTGCAAATTTACTAACCCACCCTTCTACACCCTCTTTCAGGTCATTTATAAAAATGACAAACAGCAGTGGCCCCAAAACAGATCCTTGCGGTACACCACTAGTAACTAAACTCCAGGATGAACATTTGCCATCAACCACCACCCTCTGTCTTCTTTCAGCTAGCCAATTTCTGATCCAAAGCTCTAAATCACCTTCAACCCCATACTTCCGTATTTTCTGCAATAGCCTACCGTGGGGAACCTTATCAAACGCCTTACTGAAATCCATATACACCACATCCACTGCTTTACCCTCATCCACCTGTTTGGTCACCTTCTCGAAAAACTCAATAAGGTTTGTGAGGCACGACCTACCCTTCACAAAACCGTGCTGACTATCGCTAATGAACTTATTCTTTTCAAGATGATTATAAATCCTATCTCTTATAACCTTTTCCAACATTTTACCCACAACCGAAGTAAGGCTCACAGGTCTATAATTACCAGGGCTGTCTCTACTCCCCTTCTTGAACAAGGGGACAACATTTGCTATCCTCCAGTCTTCCGGCACTATTCCTGTCGACAATGATGACATAAAGATCAAGGACAAAGGCTCTGCAATCTCCTCCCTGGCTTCCCAGAGAATCCTAGTATAAATCCCATCTGGCCCAGGGGACTTATCTATTTTCACACTTTCCAAAATTGCTAACACCTCCTCCTTGTGAACCTCAATCCCATCTAGCCTAGTAGTCTGAATCTCAGTATTCTCCTCGACAACATTTTCTTTCTCTACTGTAAATACTGATGAAAAATATTCATTTAACGCTTCCCCTATCTCCTCTGATTCCACACACAACTTCCCACTACTATCCTTGATTGGCCGTAATCTAACTCTAGTCATTCTTTTATTCCTGATATACCTATAGAAAGCCTTAGGGTTTTCCTTGATCCTATCCGCCAATGACTTCTCGTGTCCTCTCTTTGCTCTTCTTAGCTCTCCCTTTAGATCCTTCCTGGCTAGCTTGTAACTCTCAAGCGCCCTAACTGAGCCTTCACGTCTCATCCTAACATAAGCTGACACACTGGCATAAGCTAGGTGACTGGATGCATCAGTATAATTGGTCATGATTGTAGCCACTGACAATAAGGTTCAATTACAGGAGCCTCATATTGATATTAGTCATCACAAACTGTTTGGAAATTATAAAATGTTGCATTGATCACATTTTTAACAACATTATATTGACTCTACCTAGTATAGAGAAGATAAATTGGAAATTTAGGAGAAGTTATTTTTCATGTGTGTGCATTTCATCTAAACTGAGCAGAGATTAGGTCATCAAGGTCTGCCATCTTTAAGTGAAGGGGAATATTTTCAGGATTTCTAGAAGACCTGCTCTACACTTCTATTTAAAGATCATATTAAAACTGTTCCATTAAGAACTCCATGCAGGAGACAGATGGCATCTGCCAAGGTGTCGTGATCTTGTAGTATGTTTGAGGTGACTGTTATTCTCAACAGGAGATAGGACCCTAGAAATTTTCTGCCGTTGTTGAGATAGAATTAGTGTAATCTCGGCAGGTGGAGAAATCTAGAAATTGTTCTCATTGGCTTTCTACCCGTTCGTGGCTTCATAGAGAAATTCTAACAGATGGTGATCGGACACTTCTTCTTACCTCTTCTCTATCATGATGTCACATTTTGGAGATGGGAGTGGCAGGGTGCCAAACGTCTCTGATAATCTTGTCAATTCTGTTCAGTGCCCGGCCAGCAGCAAACATACCTCAATGAAATGGATGTACTTCCTAAGCTAGGGTTGTAAGTGGACACCACAATGCCATATCTAAAAATGACAACTGATTTAAGAGATATCAATTGCCATTTGAGAAGTGGCACATGTAGTTGCAGCAGTAACCAGGAGTCTGAATTACATGCATCGTACACTCTGGCTAGACAAGCCAGTACCCCCTCCAAAAAAGCATGCAAGGTGCTGTTCCGAAATCCTGCTGGATACACAGCATGGGTGCCCCAGTAACACTGCTGCTAGTGTGGGTTTTTAACTGTATTATTCAAATGAGCCTGTTACTAGGAATTGGTATGGGATCAGATTAAGGATAAATGAGCAGCCAGGAGTCATGGTCCATATTGGTACCTAGCTAGAAAGAGGGATGAAGTCCTGCAGGCAGATTTTAGGGAGCCAGGAAGGAGACTAGCAAGCAGGACCTCGAAGGTAGTAATCTCTGGATTACTCCCAGAACCGCACAAGTGAGTATAGAAATAGAAGGATAGAGCAGATGAATGCATGGCTGGAGAAATGGTGCAGGAGGGAAGGCTTTAGATTCTTGAGACATTGGATCGGTTCTGGGGGAGATGGGACTGGCACAGGCCAAACGGGTTGCACTTGAACAGAGCCAGGACCAATGTCCTTGCAGAGCGATTTGCTAATGCTATTGAGGAGGGTTTAAACTAAAATAAAAGCAAAATACTGCAGATGCTGGAAATCTGAAATAAAAACAAGAAATGCTGGAACCACTCAGCAGGTCTGGCAGCATCTGCGGAGAAAGAAGCAGAGTTAACATTTCGGGACAGTGACCCTTCTTCGGAACTGACAAATATTAAAAATGTCACAGGTTATAAGCAAGTGAGGTAGGGGTGTGGCAAGAGATAACAAAGGAGAAGGTGTAGATTGGACAAGGCCACATAGCTAACCAAAAGGTCATGGAGCAAAGGCAAACAATATGTTAATGGTGTGTTGAAAGACAAAGCATTAGTGCAGAAAAGGTTTTAACGGACTGAATATTGAACAGCAGCAAGTGCAAATATGAAAAAAAACAGTGGGTAAGCAAACTGAACAAGCTAAGATAAAATGAAATAATTGCAAAAAAAGGTTGTAAAAAATGTGAAAAAAAAGGAAAAAAGAAAAAACAATTAGAAATGAAAGTAAAATGGGGGGCTGTCATGCTCTGCAATTATTGAACTCAATGTTCAGTCCGGCAGGCTGTAGTGTGCCTAATCGGTAGATGAGATGCTGTTCCTCGAGCTTGCGTTGATGGTCACTGGAATACTGCAGCAATCCCAGGACAGAGATGTGAGCATGAGAGCAGGGGGGAGTGTTGAAATGGCAAGCAACCGGAAGCTCAGGGTCCTGCTTGCGGACTGAGCGCTTGGTCTCCCCAGTGTAGAGGAGACCACATTGTGAGCAGCGAATACAGTATACTACATTGAAAGAAGTACAAGTAAATCGCTGCTTCACCTGAAAGGAGTGTTTGGGGCCTGGGATAGTGAGGAGAGAGGAGGTAAATGGGCAGGTATTATACCTCCTGCGATTGCAGGGGAACGTGCCATGGGACGGGGACGAGGTGGTGGGGATAATGGAGGAGTGGACCAGGGTGTTGCGGAGGGAACAATCCCTTTGGAATGCTGACAGGGGAAGGGAGGGGAAGATGCGTTTGGTAGTGGCATCACGCTGGAGGTGGCGGAAATGGCGGAGGATGATCCTTTGGATATGGAGGCTGATGGGGTGGAAAGTGAGGACAAGGGGAACCCTGTCACGGTTCTGGGTGGGAGGGGAAGGGTTGTGGGCAGAGGTACGGGAAATGGGCCGGACACGGTTGAGGGCCCTGTCAACAACGGTGGGGGGGAATCCTCGGTTGAGAAAAAAGGAGGTCATACCAGAAGCACCGTCATGGAAGATAGCATCATCAGAGCAGATACGTCGAAGACGGAGAAACTGGGAGAATGGAATGGAGTCCTTACAGGAGGTAGGGTGTGAAGCAGTGTAGTCGAGGTAACTGTGGGAGTCGGTGGGCTTATAATGGATATTAGTAGACAACCTATCCCTAGAGATGGAGACAGAGATGTCGAAGAAGGGAAGGGAAGTGTCAGAGATGGACCATGTAAAGGTGAGAGAAGGGTGGAAATTGGAAACAAAGTTGATAATGTTTGCCAGTTCGGGACGGGAGCAGGAAACGGCACCAATACAGTCATCCTTCCCACAAAATCAACACACATCCACCTGTTACTCACACTGGAACAACTACCTCAACCAAGACAAGAGACATCCTCCCTTACCTTGGCTTCACCACTGCAGCGTACAATGTATACTCAAGACAGTGGACATAAAAGTTCGACACAAGTCATCCAAGAAGCTCCACTCCATCCTTCATACTCACAAAAACGAAAAATCATCTCACAACAAGCCAGGAATCTACAGCCTACCATGTGAATGTGACTGTGGACTCACCTACATCGGAGAAACCAGCTCCAGCATACACACCAGACTTAAGGAACACCAAGCCTGCTTCAAACACAGAGAATGAGACAAGTCCGCTATTGTCAAGCACACTCAACTCAATTACCACCGCAGCACATGGTCCAACTCCAAACTCATCTCATCATCACACACTAGCATACTAGATGCATCAGGGAGGCCATGGAGATTTACCAGCACCCACTGTCCCTCAAGACAGCAGCCTACTCATCAGTGACATCTGGCTACCTTTACTCAAGAATCATACCACAACAGCTCTGGAGCCAACATACTGAAGTGCAACCAATTTCAACATATCAAGACAGTCAAGATCCACCACACAGCAAGAATATTAGCAAGTACTGACCTACCACAGGATAGCTTAACTGATCAATCAAGAGCAGGAACAATAGCGTACACTGACCAATCATGGAACACTATAGCCAAACAATCAGTAACAATAACAATAACATGTACCGACCTATCACAGACACACTAAGCCTGACCAATCTGCAGCAAGATCCCCCATCACTTATAAACCCACTTCTTCCACAGATCCACTCTTTTCTCCAGAAGATGGGCAGAGTACATTGCCTGAAACATTAGGTCCTAACAGTTCTTCAAAGAACTCATGTTTCAGGAAAATTACTGCTCTTTTCAGTGCAATGCACATGGTGTAAAACGTAAATCATTTTACTAAACCTTATCTTTGTATCGTCTGCAAATTTTGCTACAATACACTCTGTCCCTTCCTCCAACTCATTAATATACATTGTAAATAGTTGAGGTCCCAGCACTCATCCCTGTGGCACTCCACAAATTACAGTTTGCCAACCAGAAAATGGCCCATTTATCACAACTTTATTTCCTGTTAATTTTTAGCCAATCCTATATCCATGCTAATATATTACACCCGACACCATGAGCACATATCGTGTGTAGTAACCTTTTACGTGGCACCTTATTGAATACCTTCGGGAAATCCAAGCTCACTACATCTACTGGTTCCCCTTTATCCACCCTGCTCATTACATCCTGAAAGAACTCTAATAAATTTGTCAAGCACTATTTCTCTTTAATAAAACCATGTTGACTCTGCTTGATTGTATTATGATTTTATAAATGTCCTGTTACTACTTCCTCAACAATGGATTCTAGTCTTCCAAACCTGTGTCCTCTACCACCTAGAAGGATAAGGGCAGCAGTTGCATGGGAACACCACCATTTGCAAGTTACCCTCTAAGTCACACACCATCCTAACTTGGAACTATATCATCGTTCCTTCACTGTCACTGGGCCAAAATCCTGGAACTCCCTTCCTAACAGCACTGTGGGTATACCTACCCAACATGGGCTGCAGCGGTTCAAGAAGGTGGATCACCACCATATTCTCAAGGGCATTTAGTGATGGGCAATAAAGACTGGCATAGCCAGTGATGCCCACATCCCGTGAATGGATAAAAAAAAATCCCCATGACAGATGTTAGGCTAACTGACCTATAATTTCCAGCTTTCTGTATCCCTCCCTCCTTTCTTGAATAGAGGTGCTACATTTGCAGTTTTCCAATCTGCTGGAAAATTCCAGAATCAAGGGAATTTTTAGAGATTACAACCAATGCATCCACTAACTCTGCAGCCACTTCTTTTAAGACCCTAGGATGCAGGTCATCAGATCCAGGGGACTTGTCAGTGGTGATGGTTACTGCCACAGCCACTGAAAAACTGCACCTGACTTGTCCTCTGAAAAACCTGCCATTTTCTATTAATGCCAAGGTAAGATGCCATGTAATAGGAATTTCAAATATGGTAATGAAGAGCCTGCAGCTCTGCAAGTGTCTGGGAAAGCACCAGAGTGGCCAACCTCTTCTTCCAAGGCACCTGCTGTAACGGTGAAACATAAAAGAGCCTATTTAGCTGTGTGTGCAGTCATATCTGCCCTCAAAAACCGTATCGGCTAAGTGTAAATTAAATTGCAATATTTTGAGAAAGCACATGAAGTTGACATTACGCATGATGCACCTTGCCCTGCTTTTAACAATCTTCTGTGATCATCTTGCTGCCAATATCATCATCTCCCATAACCACTTTTGTCTCATGTCTGACTATTATCTGCAGAGCTTCATTTTGTGTGGACTTAGCATTTTCGGCAGCGATGTCCCCTTTCCCGTTGCAATTCTCTATTGGGGAGCCACCTTTTCCTTTATGGAGAGAAAACATTACTAAAGAAATGTGGTCTAGAAATTAGGCCATGCAGCACCCATTTTTTAGACATTAAGCAGCCTACTAAGCTCCCAATAAAATGGTCAGGAAGCATCTGCCACCTGCCATATTCAGAATCACAGAATCACAGAATTGTTACAGCGCAGAAGGAGGCCGTTCGGCCCATCGTGTCTGCACCTGCTCTCCTAATGAGTAATTCAGTTAGTGCCACTGCCCCGCCTTCTGTTTCTAACCCTGCATATTCTTCCTTTTCATGTAACAGTCTAATTCCCTTTTCAATGCTTCAACTGAACCTGCCTGCACCACAGTCTCAGGCAGTGCAATCCCAACCTTAACCATTCGCTGCATGAAAAAGTTTTTCCTCATGTCACTTTTGCTTCTTTTACCAATACTTTAAATCTGTGCCCTCTCGTTCTTGATCCTTGCACAAGTGGGAACAATTTCTCTCTATCAGCTCTGTCCAGACTCCTCATGATTTTGAATACTTCTAATTCTCCTCTCAGCTTTCTCTTCTTCAGGGAAAACAGGCCTAACTTCTCCAATCTATCTTCAGAACTGAAGTTCCTAAACCCTGGAACTATTCTCGTGAATCTCTTCTATACTCTCTCTTACACCTTCATATCCTTCCTAAAGTGTGGCGCCCAGAACTGAATGCAATACTCCAGCTGAGGCCGAACTAGTATCTTATACAAATTCAACATAACTTCATTGCTCTTGTACTCTATGCCCTATTAATAAAGCCCAGGATACTGTATGCTTTATTAACTGCTCTCTCAACCTGTTCTGCCACCTTCAATGACTTATGCATATATACACCCAGGTCCCTCTGCTCCTGCACCCCCTTTATTCTATATTGTCACTCCATGTTCTTCCTAACAAAATGTATCACTTCTATTTTCTCCGCATTGAACTTCATCTGCCACCTGTCTGCCCATTCTACCAACTTGTCTATGTCCTTTTGAAGTCCTACACTATCTTCCTCACAGTTCACAATGCTTCCAAGTTTCGTATCATCTGCAAACTTTGAAATTGTGCCCTGTACACCAAGGTCCAGGTCATTTATATATATCAGGAAAAGCAAGGGCCCCAACACTGATCCCTGGGAAACTCCACTACAAAGCCTCCTCCAGCCCGAAAAACATCCATTAACCATGGCTCTTTGTTTTCTGTCACTCAGCCAATTCCGTATCCATGTTGCTACTGTCCTGTTTATTCCATGAGCTGTAACTTTGTTCACAAGTCTGTTCTGTGGCACTGTATCAAACGCCTTTTGGAAGTCCATGTACATCACATCAGCTGCACTGCCCTCATCAACCCTCTCTGTTACCTCTTCAAAAAACTCCTGCAGTTAGTTAAATGATTTTCACTAAGAAATCCATGCTGGCCTTCTTTAGTTAACCTGCATTTGTCCATGCGACAATTAATTTTGTCCCGAATTAATCTTTCTAGAAGTTTCCCTCCACTGAAGTTAAACTGGCCTGTAGTTGCTGGGCTTATCTTAACACCCTTTTTGAACAAGGATGTAACTTTTGCAGTTCACCAGTCCTCTGGCACCACCCCTGAGCCTAAAGAAGACTGAAAAATTATGGCCAATGTCTCCGTAATTTCTACTGTCACTTCCCTCAGTATCCTTGGATGCATCTCATTCGTTCCTGGTGCCTTATCCACTTTATGCATAGACAGCTGAACCAACACCTCCTCATCAATTTTAAACACTTCTAGTGTCTAAATTACCTTCTCTTTCACCATTGCCTGGTTGCATCTTCTTCCTTGGTAAAGACCAATGCAAAGTATTTATTTAATACCTTAGCCATGCCCTCTGCCTTCATGTGCAAATCCCCTTGCTGGCGCCCACTCCTCCATTTACCACCTTTTTACTATTAATATGTCTATAGAAAACTTTGGGATTCCCTTTTATGTTAACTGCCATTCTCTGTTCATACTCTGTCTTTGCTTCTCTTATTTGCTTTTTCACTTCCCCTCTGAACCTTCTATATTCAGCCTGATTCTCAATAGTATTCTTTACCTGGCATCTGTCGTAAGCACACTTTCTATTCTTTATCTTAATCTCTCATTCTTTTGTCATCCAGGGAGCTCTGGATTTCTTTACCCTGCCTTTCCCCTTTGAGGGAACATACCTTGACAGTGCCAGAACTATCTCTTCTTTGAAGGTAGCCCATTGTTCAGCTACCATTTTTCCTATCAACTTTTGACTCCAATTTATTCATCCCAGTTTCGTTCTTAGCACATTGAAGTTGGCTTTCCCCCAGTTAATTATTCTTACTCTGGATTGTTCAGTGTCCATTTCCATAGTCAGTCTAAACCTAATGATACAATAATCACTGTTCCTGAAAGGTTCTCCTACTGACACTTGATCCACTTGACCCACCTCATTCCGAAGAACCAGGTCTAGCAGTGCCTCCTTTCTCATTCGACTGGAAACATACTGCTGTAGAAAATTTTTCTGAACCTACTATAGGAACTCTTGGCCCTCACTGCCCTTTACACTACTACTACCCAGTCTATGTTTGGATAATTAAAGTCCCCCATTATAACTACCCTATAATTTATGCACCTAACTGTAATTTCCTTGCAAATTTGTTCCTCCACATCCTTCCCACTATTTGGTGGCCTATACACAACACCGAGCAATGTAACTACACCTTTTTGTTCCTTAGCTCTAGTCAAATAGATTCTGTCCTCGACCCCTCTGGAACATCCTTTTTTCTCCAGCACTGCAATGCTCTCCTTAATCAGTACCGTCACTCCTCCCCCTTTTTTCCCTTTCCTATCTTTTCTGAATACCTTGTATCCAGGAATATTTAAAACCCAGTCTCGTCTTTCTTTGAGCCAGGTCTTTGTTATAGCCATAACATAATATTTCCACATGTCAATCTGTGCCTGTAACTCACCAATCTTATTAACAAAACTCTGTGCATTCACATACATGCACATTAACCCTGATTTAAACTTTATTACTTTCTCCCTTACTCTGACCCCACCTAATAACTTAATATTCTCTACTCTAGTGCTATCTATCTCTACCAGTATTCTGTGCACCTTGGTATTCCTCTCTGACATTTCCTCCTAGTTCCCACACCTCTGCCAAGTTAGTTTAAACTCTTCCCAATAACACGAGCAAATCGCCCCGCAAGGAAATTTGTCCCAGCTCTGTGCAGATGCAACCCATCCGGCCTGTACAGGTCCCACCTTCTATAGAACTGGGCTCAGTGTCCCAGGAATCTAAAGCCCTCCCTCATGCACCATCTTTCCAGCCACGCATTCATCTGCATTATCCTCCTATTTCAATACTCACTTGTGCTTGGTCCTGAGAGTAATCCGGCGAGTACTATTTTTGAGATCCTGCTTGCTAATTTCTTACCTAGCTCACTAAATTCTTTCTGCAGTACCACATCCCGCTTCTTACCTATGTCATTGGTACCAAAAAGGACCACGACTACTGGCTGTTCACTCTCCTCCCTCAGAGTGCTCTACAGCTGCTCAGTGACATCCTTGACCTGACACCAGGGAGGCAACACACCATCCTGGATTCACGTCAGCGGCCACAGAAACGTCTGTCTGTTCCCATGACTATTGAATCTCTGATCACTATCGCTCATCCAGTATTCTTTGTGCCCCCTCGCACCCCCCCCCCCCCCCCCCCGTACAGCTGAGCCACCCATGCTGCCATGGTATTGGCTCTGGCTGCACTACCCAGTTGAACCATCACTTTTCTTAGTATTCAGAATTGAATACCAGTTGGAGAGTGAGAAGCATTCAGGAGTCTCCTGCTTGTTTCTTCTTGACTGTCTGGCAGTCATCCATTCCTTCTCTCCCTGCATGCTCTTAAGCTACAGGATGACCACATTTATAAATGTGATATTCACGAAGCTCTCAATCTCATGAATGCACTGCCATGTCACCAGCTGCTGCTCAAGTTCTGAAACCCGGAGCCCAAGTTACTGCAACTGACAACACCTCTTGCACATATGGCTATCCAGGATACGAGAAACATCCTGGAGTGGATGCATATTAGTGCAGAAGGTTACCCAGGTAGTCGAAGCAACATTTTAAACTCTGAATAATGTCTACAGATTAGGGTCTTGAACATCTTGCAGGGCTCATTATACATTATCGATTGCCACAGCACTTCACTCGCCCAAATGACCTCACAGAGTGCAATATGGTTCTAACCGGCATGAAGGCCCCCTTACCAGCACTATTTAAAGTGATCGTGTAGTACTTACAGCTTTGTTGCTGATTTATTTTTTCTGGTTGCTGTTAGAAATTCTCGGCATTTTTTGGTGTACTGTATCATTTTGGAAAGTTTGGCACCAAGAGAGGTTTTGCACTGTTGTGAGCCTCGCAAGTGGTTTGGCTGCAGATGTGAGAGTTTTCATTTAGCTGCCTATGGCAAGGGGGTGGAGGGGGTGAACCCAACTCATGTGGAGATGAAGGAGCATTCCTGGTCATCCTGGCTCCACAGCAACAGTTTATTTGAAGAATTTTGTTTTGAACATACTTTAATTGGCACCCACGAAGATTGCTGAAGAGTCCTAAGGATGAACCCCGTCCCCTGCAATTGACAATAAAATTTCTCAATAAAGTCCTTTCATAGACATTAGGCCCCCAATTTACATATCTATAGTGCTTAACACCTGCTTTTGATGCCTGCCTGAAATGTCTAAACAAGGGAGCCCACACGTTTGGGTCATGGAACAAATACCTGTGTAGGTTGGGAGCACGCAGTCTCACCGCTAAAGAAATGCTTTGCATGAGTTTTTCAAGTGTAAAATAGGCCCAATTCATATTAATATCAATGCCATTGTGTGAATAATTGAGGTCAATATTATCTATTGCAAGATGGATGTTTGTTTTGCAATTTTATTAAGCAAAAAGATAAAACAATAACAATCACTAAATACCAAACTTACCACAATGCTTCTAAAAACTCCTGACCCTTTGTTAAACAGATAAACCTAGTAAACAACTATGCTAAGCTTGCTGAATGCACAATCGTACACACTACAAATACTGGAAGGCTCCATAACTCTGAACATCAAATCTTCTTACATCACAGACTAAATGGGCCTCGACTAAATCCTATCCAGAAACTAAATGTGTGGTCCATAATAAATCAAACATGTTTTAGTGCTTTGAAGTCACTTGGACTGGCCTTTGGCTAAAGGTCCAGCACCTTTAAGAATAAGTACACAGCACATCAAAGTAAGTAAAAAAAACAGCCTCAGGTAACCTCTGTATAAAAGGTAACTTTTTATTAGTAAACATACACAACAGAAAAGGAAATGGCTTGACACCAGGAATTGAAATTAGGGCTGGTTCTTAGGGCTTCTTCCTTATCAAGAGCATGTCATTTAATAGTTCAGTTAAGGAGTGAACAAATTCAATTAAGAAAATGAAATTATGGAGTTATTTATACTACCTTACAGCCAAGAGTCTTTTATCTTGTATAGAGTGATAAACTAGGTGCTAAAATGTTGTAAAAGAAATGAGGTGATTGAGTCTCAATTACGCATGCTGCACACTCAGGTCATTTGGAATGAACAAAATCCATCTTTTGGGTTTCATTTATTCTGAGTTCTGTAAATGAAGGAAGCGTTCCATGGAAAAATATAGGCCAGTGTGGTTGCTGGAAAGTTCAATATCAAATTCACAGTGGCAAACCGACATGGCCTCATCAACTCACATATATCCTGTCTCAACATCTTCTTTCATTGTCCTTCAATCAATTTCAATGGACACATCATAAATGTGGCTCTTCTTTTCATGGCTCCAGATATTACTTGAAAGAAATAGGGAAAAATGTGAGTGCAGCAATATATTGTTGAGAAAATATACACAGAAGCTGCATGTTGTCCCTTACACTTCCACTCGCCAGGCTATCTGGAGTGGGACTTGAATTCTTCATTTTCTGCTGCAGAGGTAGGAATACCAGCACTGAGTCAAAAGCTGTGGGGTGACTGTTACAGCCACGTGGTGTGACGTGGGTGGTTCCCACTGCTCAACTTCACAGCTGACCACAGCAAGTGTATTTGTATTTGAGTTTAGCCCCTTGGTGTTTTGTTTCTCAAATAAACAGACAACGACAGGCATTCTTGTAGGTTTTATAAAACAGAAAATCAATTGTATGTTGATCAATGCTCCTTATCCCAAAATTGTCACAACTGCATCCACTCACGCATTCACTTGCACACACATGCAATAAGAAACAGATAGAGAAGGGAAAAAGGAAGGTGGTTTTTAGTGGGGGAAAGGTTACAATAAACCTGCTGAATTCTCTTCAGAATCAAGTTCTAGATGGATGTAGGCCTGAGATAATTGTAGATTTTTCTCTTGATTAAAGGTTCTATTGAAGATGGTGGGTTACTTCTAGCTCTCACTGCTGTACACTGTAGGATTTTGTCAGCAGGGTACTGTGGTTCCTGGCTTGGCTGGAAGACAAGCTATTACAAGTACAACCTTCTGGATCAGTCTCTGGGTCAGTCTCTTTCTCTCTCTCTCTCTCTGGCTGTCTTTTGTTAAAACTGTGTCACCTCTTACCTCCTGGTAGGGAGACATTCTGATCTCTTCTCCATGGTGATTATACAATGGCCTAGGATGTGGCTACTTCACACCTCCTTTGTTTCAGAAGAAATTCAATTCAGGAATGTTCTAGGAGTAGTGTAAGATGGTTTTGAAGATTTGTCCTTTGTCTTTGTCAGACTGTTTGAATACACAAAAGGCCAATCCCCTTTTCTTCGGTAGCCATTTTGGACTATTGTTCACTTTTAAAAATCATGGTTCATTTTTTAAAGACTAAGCCTGTTTTTCATAACTCTTCAGAGTTAGTCCATTATTGTTGTATCATCATACTTAGTGTGTGCGTGACAATGACAATGCCAGTGGAAGTACAAATTAAGCGTCTATGCCTTTGGATGATTCCTGGAACCAGTAAGGGAAGTTACAAGTGGCAGCTAGTATGCAAGTTATTACTTCATCATAGAAATTCTATTTCATCACAACACAAACATATGCAAAACTGAGCACTGCTATGTAACAGTGATTGGAGAGCCAGCCCAAATTTTTTTGAAAAGCGTGTTATTCCTAAAGTACATGGTGCAATTTATGACACTATGTCACTACTTATGCATCTCAAGCTAAAGCTCTCCCTTGAGGATTGCATAGTGTCTTTATTGGAAAAGGATTCAGAGCACTGTCTAGATACATTTAGTGTAAATTGATCCGCTGTTACATAATATAATTTGGAGCAGAATCTCATTGACAGTTGAGGAATCACATGAGAAAAGCAGCCTGAAAATGTCTGAAAAGTATCCAGGAGTTAATATTAAAAAAGGCAGTGTTGATAGTCCTGTAAACAGATAAATATGTGTTTAAATGTCAGTTAGAAAAGTACAGAATAGTTCTTGCAGCTGTGGCAGATCATTATGTTATCTACTCAAGAAGATAGATAAAAGATGTTGTTCTACTGTAAATATACAATTATTATATCACTATTAGATTATTTCCTTGGTTTTTAATTGTTTAATAAATGTGTTTTATATTTTAAAGATTAAATGGGTCTCCTGTGATGTTCGACCACTTTCAAAAATTGGAAATAGAATATTATTGAGACATAAGATATTCCAATAACTCAATTGTCAAACAGGGTTTGCTGCTCATATACCAATATCTTACCTCAATGGTTAGAATAAACACCCTCAAAGGTTCAGGGAGTTAGCATTCACCCATGAAAATGATTGGTGATATGAGAGCTAAAATAATCTAAAGTAAAAATGTTGGGAAAGACCCAAGACTGTAACAGATACCTTGTTCTATAGATCCTTCTGTGCACTGCAGCTGGGAAGCACTGGTCTGCCAAACTGCTTCTCAAAATGTCTGGGGAAAGAGAGAAAGAATAGATGCAGTTGATTTGTTGTTTTTTCTTTAATGTGAAATTTGAAGCAAACAGTATGTCCCATTCCCTACATATATGTCAGCCACTTTTCCAATATATGTTTATTGTGAGGATCAAAATTTGAATATTTGGAGAAACTATAATAAAATGAAAGCTTTTCTTAAATGTTAAGCTTGGAATTGCGTTTAATGGTACTCAATGTTTCTTGGTTTAAAGGATTGAAATCAAATGCTTGGGCAAACACTTTGTTTGAATCAGGTACAGCTGATAAATTGATAAACAGCATGGAATTTACTGAACTAAAAGCAAAATACTGTGGATGCTGGAAATCTGAAATAAAAACAGGAAGTGCTGGAAATACTCCACAGGTCTGGCAGCATTTGTGGAAAGAGAAGCAAAGTTAATGGCTGGATTTTACTGTGGGCGTGTGGTGGGAGGGGGGTGCACCCATCCACCAGCCGAAAAGTTGGTGTCCAGCCCGCTTCCACTGGGCCTGGGGATCCAGACCAGATTTTACGTTCCCCAGGCCCTTAATTGGTCTTGGGTGGGACTTCCACCTCATTGAGGCAGGAAGTCCCGCCTAATGGAGCTGCCGGCCAATCAACAGGCCAGCAGCTCATAATCCCAGAAGCGCCTCTGGGAGTGGTGGCCACTGCTGGGACTACAACCAGCTGCAGGAGGAAGATGACGGATGGCTCCAGAAATAAGGTAAGCTTTTAGCGTCTCACCGGGGACAATCAGTCGGGCCCCGGCAAGAGGGGTTGGTTGGGGGTGCGGGAGGCGTGTTGCGTGTTGGGGGTGGTCGGGACTTCGATGGCGGCTCTCTGTGGGACACAGGGTGCCCGATCAGGTGGGGCCCTCCCAGCCTATCAGAAGGCTGCCTAGTTTTATCAGGTAGGTTTTCTGAGGCCTCAGCCACCCACCAGCCAAACGTAAAATACCCATGGTGGTGGGCGGAGGCCTTTAAATGGCAGATAATTGGCCACTTAAGGGCCTTGATTGGCCTGGAGCGGATGGGCCGTTTCTCGCCACCGCCGCGGCGTGTAAATTGGCAGTGGAGGTGGGAGTGGGTTAGGAAGTGTCCCCCAGCCTCCCACTCCAGAGCTGATGAAAGGTCACAGACCTGAATCGTTAACTCTGTTTCGTTCTCCACAGATGCTGCCAGACCTGCTTAGTATTTCCAGCACTTTCTGTTTTTATTCTGGATTTTACTGACCTTTATGGATTTTACTTGACTTTACATTTAAAGCACCACATTCGCAATCTATGAAGAGAATTTGTTTTATTGCTAATCTAGCTTGGCTTTATTTTTGGCAGATTTATTGGTCTTTTGGATGGGAGAGGCATGGATTAGAGTTATATGGATTAGAGAATCTTGACTTTGTGCGACAGTGTAAAAAGGGTGATAGCCAGGTTGTAGCCTGATTTATATCTCTCCTAATTCATTTCATCCATATATCAAAATGGGTTGTGAGAACGGAATTCACAGCCCAGCAGGGCACAGTTGTAGGGGGCAAATTTACATAGGGGTTTTTTGCTTGTCCATGTATCATCAGTAGGAGATTGGTGAATGTGCATGAAAATTGGCATTAAAAACGTTCACTCTGTTTTTCTGAGGATTTTGTGACTCTTCTGCAGAAGTTCCAGTGGACAATCAGAAGAACCCCTCGTGGTAGTTCAGTCCTACAGAATCAAAAAAAAAATGAATGCTTACTTAAGACATAATGACATTAAGAGACATGGAGGATGGGCAGTGACTTGGTACTAAGATAACAAAATAAACAATGGCAGAGCAGGCTCAATGTGTGGCCTAATCCTGTTTTTATGATCCTAAGTTGGCACTGTATTCTGCTAATGTATGTTTATTAACAAAGAAACAATTTTGCTATAAGATCAACAGTTTAGACTGATTTAAATGGACTCTGGAATTTCAACTTTATATTGACATAATTGGTCATTTGTTCTCTCAAATCACTTCTCTGGCACCAGTTGGCTGCAGTGATGCAATATGAATTTTAAGAAATGTAAACACAGTGATGCTAGAATGTATTGTATCAAAGAGCTTCAATTAAGTTTTCTGTTGTAATGTATTCCTTTAGACCTCCAAAACAAAATCCATCAATGGTAGGCATTGATTTGTCTTGAAAGTATACAATTTTACAGTGTTGAATTTCAACAAGAAACTGAGAATGTAGCAACTGAGTAATAGTATGGAGGTCAACATTACTACTATGTGATCTAACAGTCTCCAGAAAAATAACAAATCAAAACAAAACAAAACAATTATGATCTAATCTGTCAGAAAGGTTGAATTTGGATCATGTTATGCTAACATGAGTATTGTCATTATTAATCCTTTCCATCCAGAAGTAATATTAAAATTATTTTAATAAGTCAGATATGACAATGTATATGAATGAATAGTGTTTTATGTAATTATTCATGCAAGTTTATTTGTCATTCTAATTAAATCAAAAATCATGGAAATATACAATTATTGGATTACTGAGTATGTTTCAGGGGGTTGACGTTGTTTTGAAATCTTCATTTCCAGACCTGTTATTCAGAGTAAATGCAAGTCAGAGTTCTCACCTGGGAGACAACAGGTATCAGGGCTCCCCATCAGCAGTATAGTGAACTGCACAACTCACTATAAAATATACATTGCCATTGCCTCCTACCTCACACCTTATTAAATGGTGGCTCCCCCAGTTAGAGGTACAGAGTTGCTGCAGCACCTACTTGCCATTCTACCATTCTGGATACATGAGTACATTTCCTAATACATGTATCCAAGTTAAAAAATTTTGCAACTATCGTTCCAAATCAGTGTTTCTTCACCAACTGCACAATGGATAACCCCCTTTGGTATGTTGGAAGGACCAATACAAGCCAGCTTGCAATGAGCCAGTCTCTAGATCTTCCATATACTCAAGTCCAGTGCTGCTATTGGGCTTACTCATCAACACAACAACTTATATTTATATAGTGCCTTTAACATAATAAAGTGTTTTCACAAGAGCATTATAAAGCAAAATATGACACAGAGCCACACCATCAGCAATTGCTTTACTTAGGATCCGATGTGAGGTCCTTTAACAAAGAGTCTTGCCTGTTGTGAGACTGACTCCCTATCAGGGTATTTTGAAATCTCTTTTCCTCCATCCTGTTTTCACAAACCATCTGAGGCTCTGGCTCTGGATCTCGCACATAGATCAGAGGAAGCCCTTTCGTTGCATACCTTGGAGTTCTGAACAATAAGGGAGAGCTATTGCACACATGCCTTATACAGCACAAGAAGAGTAAAATTGCTGGAGTCAGGAAGGAGGAATTTCTACTGTAATGCTAAGGCTTCTTCATGTTCTAAGAACTGCTGAGATTGGGAAAGATGGTTGAGGCCATACTTTCAAATAATCACAGAATTATGAGGGACTAAAAAGCCTGTTTGAAATTTGTATATTAATCTTTATTATTTTCCCATTACAAAATACCTGCTGCTAAAAGCAGCACTAATATGTACGATAGCACTCTTTCTAAATCTCCCTGAGTAAGGCAACAACGTCTATAGTTAAAATGGAAACAACAGGGGTCAATATCATACCCCGTTCCATTCTTTCTTCAAGCTTTGTGTTGTTTTCTAGATGAAGCTGAAAGCCCTTTAAATCCCTTTCCATTTCTTTTGGTTACCTGAAAGCAGGTGATTAAGTTATTGTAATGGCAACTTCCTGCTGATACTCTTTGGCTTAGCTGCAGCAGAAGCCTTGTTTTCTCCCATAATGGTGATGCCTCTTGTAATTTGCATAAATGAATGAGGGCACTGAATATAATGTATCCAAGTTTGCTGGCAATACAAAAACTAGGTGGGCAATTAAGGTATGAGGAAGACATAAAGGCTGCAAAGAGATATAGACATGTTAAGTGAGTAGACAATAAGTAGAATATGGGGAAATGTGAAATTATCCACTTTGGTAGGAAGAATGGAAAAGCCAATTTTTTTTAAAGTGAGAGACTAGTTGCTATGCAAAGGGAATTGGGTTAATTGTACACAAAACACAGAAAGTTACCATGCAGGCACAGCAAGCAATTAGAAAAGCAAATGATATTTTACCCTTTATTGCAAGGATGTTGGAGTATAAGAAAAAGGAAGTCTTGCTGCCATTATAGGGCTTTGGTACGCCACACCTGGAGTACTTTGTATATTTTTTGGTCTCCTTACCTAGGAAAGGTCAGTCAGACCTGCAACGTATAACAACACATTTTTCCGAGGTAGCACAACTTTTTGGACTAAAAATTAGTTTAAAGAAAACTGAAGTCCTGTATCAGCCTGCACCCCAAGAAGAATATAGACCATCAAGCATTGTCATCGAAGGAACCGAGCTGAATGCTGTCAAGCAATTTACTTATTTGGGGAGCGTCATCTCGTTTGATGCCACCATAGACAAGGAAGTGGACAATAGGCTCTTAAAAGCAAACAGTGCATTCGGCAGACTCTACAAACGAGTGTGAACAACCACAGCCTCAGAGCACAGACCAAACTCAAAGTGTACAAAGCTGTAGTCCTCACCACCCTTCTGTATGGTGCTGAGTCATGGGTCCTGTACTGCTGTCATGTATGCTTTCTAGAGGGCTTTCTTCAGTGCTGCCTCCGCAGCATCCTCAAGATCTGCTGGCAGGACCATATCACAAACATAGAAGTCCTGGAAACAGCCAACATCACCAGCATCAAGGTCATCCTCCTGCAAAGCCAACTGCGTTGGGCAGGTCATTTTGCCCAGATGGACAACAATCGTCTGCCCAAGATCATGTTGTATGGAGAGCTGACCACGGGTAAAAGGAACAGAGAGGCCCCATGCAAATGTTTCAAGGACTCGCTGAAGAAGTCCCTCTCTGTGTGCCACATTGACCATCGCCAATGGGAAGCATAGGCCATAGATTGTGATGCCTGGAGATGCTACATCAGGAGGGCTACAGACACCTTTGAGACTGAGCAAAGAACCAGCGTGAAAGAGAAAAGGAGAAGGGTAGATCCATTTGCCCCCAGCAGCGACTACACCTTCACTTGTACCCGCTGTGGGAGAATCTGCCGGTCACGGATAGGCCTGACTAGCCACCAGCGGGCCTGCAACCGATGAGTACAACCTTCGTCTGCGAAGAAACGCCAAGAGACCTAGGAAAGGATATACTTGCCTTTGAGCATTTGCAACAAATTTTCATGAGAATGATTCTGGGATGAGTCATAGAGTCATAGTGCTGGATTTTATTCTCCAGCACTGAGAGCCGCGGTGGGTGTACAAAATGGCGGCGGTCCTGCATTTGAGGTTAGCGGCTGTGCCACTGCAATTACGCAGCGGTTGGCCATTAAGCATAATGACGGCGGTCCCCCCACCCCCCCACATCACGTGGCAGGGGCAACATTGGTGACACCGTTAACAGCGTCTCCTGATGTTGGATTGCAGAGTTCCACCCTTCCCCTGCCAACAGTATCCACTTGCAGAGGTCCCTCCTTCCTTCACATTTGCAGATTGAGCTTAATGGCAATGTCCAATGTGAAAAAAAAATTCCACAAGATAACAATGGATAACTTACCTAACCGTTGCAGGTACCGATGACTCTTGCATCAGTGGTGCCAGCTTTTCAAAGTTGGGAAAATGAAGGCACGTAAGTGCCACACGTCATACATAAGACTGTGAATGCCCAGTAGGATTGCGATGAATTAGATACAAATTCATGCAAAACAGTATGTAACAGATTTAAATTACAATCGTGTCGTGTCGCGGTGGAGGTGCCGCCACGGAACTTTGCCACCTCTGAGAAAATCGGAAACTGGCATTACGTCATCGGGTTCCGTGGTGCACAACTCCGTACTGATTCTCCGACACCCCCTTCCCCACCCCCGCCACAAAACCCACCTTCTAATGGATGATAAAATCCAGCCCATAGAATAATTTACAGCATGGAAGGAGGCCATTCGACCCATCGAGTCCATCGCTGGAACCATTCTGGTAAATCTTCTCTGCACCCTCTCAAGGACCCTCACATACTTCCTTAAGTGTGGTGAGCAAAACTGGATGCAATACTCTAGTTGGGGCCTAACCAGAGCTTTATAAAGATTCAGCATAACGTCCCTGCTTTCATACTCTATGTCTCTATTTATGAAGCCCAAGGTCCATATACTTGGCTAACCACTCTCTCAATATGTCCTGCCACCTTTAAAGATCAATGCACATACACCCCTGGTCCCTCTGTTCTTGCATAATCTTTAGAACTGCGCCATTATGTCGATATTGCTTTACCCTATCCCTTCTGCCAAAAAGTATCACTTCACACTCGTGTGATGGAAATCACACAAGCCCAAATGGAATTATTAATTTTGTCATATGGAACGCTGCTTGAAACTTTTACTGGACATTGCAAATAACCTTTTAAAAAGCAGAACTGAATAGTTTTTTTATTATTTAGAGATACAGCACTGAAACAGGCCCTTCGGCCCACCGAGTCTGTGCCGACCATCAACCACCCATTTTATACTAATCCTACATTAATCCTATATTCCTACTACATCCCCACCTTCCCATACTAGGGGCAATTTATAATGGCCAATTTACCTATCAACCTGCAAGTCTTTGGCTGTGGGAGGAAACCGGAGCACCCGGCGAAAACCCACGCAGTCACAGGGAGAACTTGCAAACTCCTCACAGGCAGTATCCAGAATTGAACCCGGGTCGCTGGAGCTGTGAGGCTGCGGTGCTAACCACTGCGCCACTGTGCTGCCCAAAAATTGAAAAATGGCCAAGCGCATTTGCATTTTGAGAAGACTAAGACTGGCTGAGAGACAGAAGTAAAGTACCAGTCTAGCTGGAACAATGGGGGTACTCCCTGATTCAATTAGCAAGATTGGTTTTGTCAATAGGGGTAATCGAAAGATATTGAGACCCCTTTGACTTTGTAAGGGCCAAACCACCCCCCACTGAGTATGTCTGAAAGAATCTAAAATCCAAACAACTCTCCAAGGACTGCCGTTTCAAACAAAGAAATGGTCACATGACATATCTGCTGGCAATGTTGAGGTCTTTGACTTGTGCCCCAGAGAAAGAAAGGATACTGTAATTTTGAACTCCACAAGGAAGACATCTCTCTCTCTGTCTCTCTCTCCAGCAAAGTCCTAGGGAAACCATGGTGGCAACTTCTACGCCGCAAGACTGCAGACCTTTACAAGCGACCACTAAAAAGA
This sequence comes from Heterodontus francisci, assembly GCF_036365525.1. NCBI lineage: Eukaryota > Metazoa > Chordata > Chondrichthyes > Heterodontiformes > Heterodontidae > Heterodontus > Heterodontus francisci. Next base: position 112,466,209 of record NC_090373.1, read on the forward strand.
CAGACAAAACCTCTCTTCGACCTTCTGGGACCAGAGAAGCAAGCCTGAAATTGTGTACGTGGCCCCAGCGAGGACTCTAAGACTTTAACTTCAATTAAGGATATTCTTTTGGGCCTCCTTATCTCGAGAGACAATGGATACGCGCCTGGAGGTGGTCAGTGGTTTGTGAAGCAGCGCCTGGAGTGGCTATAAAGGCCAATTCTGGAGTGACAGGCTCTTCCACAGGTGCTGCAGAGAAATTTGTTTGTTGGGGCTGTTGCACAGTTGGCTCTCCCCTTGCGCCTCTGTCTTTTTTTTCCTGCCAACTACTAAGTCTCTTCGACTCGCCACAATTTAGCCCTGTCTTTATGGCTGCCCGCCAGCTCTGGCGAATGCTGGCAACTGACTCCCACGACTTGTGATCAATGTCACACGATTTCATGTCGCGTTTGCAGACGTCTTTATAACGGAGACATGGACGGCCGGTGGGTCTGATACCAGTGGCGAGCTCGCTGTACAATGTGTCTTTGGGGATCCTTACATTAAGGATATTAAGGACAGTATTTGAATTCAATTTATTACCAACTCTACTTTAACCTCCCAACTCTTTCTTCCCCTCTGCATTTATTTGTGTGTGTGTGTGTGCCTCTCGTATGCATATGAGCGTGGAAGCATTGCGTATTTTAGTAATTTTAACTGGTTTAGAATGATAAGGTTAAGAAACTTACATCTTTCTTGTTTAAACCCAAGAAAACCTGTCTGATTGGTTCATTTGCAATTGTAATTAGAGTGCAGTGAGCAAGGGCTCACTGAGGTGGTACGCTAAAATCACTGTGTTTAAAAAGATAAACCCGATACGGCCAAACCAGAGAAGGGGCAAGAGGGGAGCCTGAGACCTCTTCCTCATCTGGTCATAACACTTGTCTGTATTAAATTCCATCTGGCACTTATGTGCTCATTTTGATAGCCTATCTATGTCCTGTTGTAGGCTGTCCTACGAGAAGAGATTGAATAGAATGGGTCTATATTCTCTAGAGTTTAGAAGAAGAGGACATGCTCTCATCGAAACCTGTAAAACACTTGGAAAGCTTGATAGGGTAGGTGCTGAGAGGCTGGTTACCCTGGCTGTAGAGGCTAGAAATAGAGATAAGGGGCCATTTAGGACTGAGATTAGAAGAAATTTCTTCATTCAGAGGATTGTGAACCTTTGGAATTCTCTACCCCAGAGGGCTGTAGATGCTCAGTCATTCAGTATTTTCAAGACTGATAAATGTCTGGACATTAAGGGAATCAAGAGATTATGGGGATAGGGTTGGAAAGTGTAGTTAAGGTTGAAGATCAGTCATGATCTTCTTTACTGATGGAGCAGGCTCGAGGGGTCTTATGGCCTACTCCTTCTCCTATTTCTAATGTTCTTATGTAGCCTCTGGTCTACATTAGGTGGGAACATTGGACACTTTTTTTCTGGCTTAGTAAGTGCTTCGTCATAATTTTGGTTTAGTTGCCAAAAAATAAATTGGTCCCTTTATTTCCATTTTCTGTAGGTCATTTCAAACATAGATATTCTGAATAGAATTCTTCCAAATTTTCCCAATAAAAACAGGAAAAAAAGCTGGAAATACACAGGCGGTCTCTCAGCATCTGTAAAATGAAAAGATGAAATTTTGTTGTGACAGGTTAGGTTCGTCCTGACAAAGGGTCTACAAGTGAAAAATTAACCTCTGATGGCTGCAATTTTCCACACCCTTTTTGGATGGGGTCAGAGGTAGGGGCTTGGAGGGATGGTAAATTGGGACAGAAGACGTTGGACCAGATTCCTAACGTCTTCATGTCGTTTCCGCATTTTCCTCACGGTGGCCAACATGGCGAGAGGACAATGCGCGTGGAAGCAGCAGAAAAGTAATTAAGACAATTAATTGGCCAATTGAGAAGAATTTTACGGAGTTTTTAAATTTTGCAAATGGAGCACAGGAACCTCAGGGCTTCAGAGCCTCACCTGGCAAAAGGAGGTGGCAAACAAGCGGGAGCTCAGTGCTGGCTCTCTCTGGCAGCCATTGAGAGAGTCAGCATGGCATGCTAGGGAGGGTAGAGCATTGAGAACAGCATCAAACTAAGCCAGGAAGGGAGGATAAGGTTCTAGCTCTGTGGGGGGCGGGGGGGGGGGGGGGGCGTGCTGCCAGAGTCCCATCAAGGCAGTGGCACTTGAGCAGGTGGAGAAAAGTGTGGGGGGGGGGTGGGTGGCGGTGGGGTTGGATAAATTGCCTAGCACACTGAAAGAGGCCTCATTCACCCAGGCTTCTGGGTCCCCGTTGAGGTGGAGGAGAAGGAGGAGCAGCAGAGAGGGAGGTTGGTCCATCCATAGACAGTGCAAGATCAGCAATCTCAGGGCCAACAAGAGGGCCTGCCTGGGCATGGGGACGCAGGAGATGGAGGCAGGGGACACACGATCAGCCTCCTGAACACAGAAGAGTGTAACCTCCAAAGAGGATCTACTGTCCTCAGCTCAACTACTGCAAATGTCTGAGCGGCAGTGTCTCTGAAGACTATCCCTCTCTAGGGAGGCCGTCACTGATCTATGTGCCATGCTGGAGGACGAGCTGAGCCCTGTGGGAGGTGGTGGTCACCCAATTCCAGTGGCACTAAAGGTCACTGTTGCACTGAACATCTACTCCTCAGGATCTTTCCAGGGATCCACTGGAGACATGTGTGGATTCTCCCAGTATGCAGCACATTGGTGCATCAAGCAGGTGGCCAATGCCATAATCAAAAGGACCGGCAAGTATGTGCATTTCTGCAATAATCCAGACTGTCAAGCAGAAACAGCCATTGGGTTTGGGGACATCGCTGGATTCCTCCAGGTGCAGGGTGTGATCGACTGCACGCATGTACAATCAAGGTTCCCACAGACCAGTCAACAGCCTTCGTCAGGAGGAAGGGCTTCCACCCACTCAATTTACAACTGGTTTGTGACCTCTGCAGATGGATCCTTCAGATGTGTGCAGGTTCCTGGGAAGCAGCCATGATGCCTACATATTTCGGCAGTTCCAGATGCCACAGCATTTCTGGACTATCGTGTGCCTTAAGGGATGAATACTCGGAGACAATGGTTACCCATTGAGGACACAGCAGCTGACTCCTATGAAGAACCCACGCACAGATGCAGAGGAGAGGTACACCTGCCATGGGGCAACCCGAGCAACCATTGAACAGGCTATAGGCCTTCTGATGATGCGATACAGGTGCATTGATCAATCCGGTGGAGCCCTTCAGTATGCCCCAACGAGGGCCTCGCGCATCGTGGCGGCACTGCAGAGTGGGGAGGAGTTGAACAATGATGACCTTGTGGATAGCGATGCCTCGTCTGACAATGAGGATGTGGAGGTGGCTCCTGAACAGGGATGCAAGATGAAGGACCCCAGGGACCACAGGCAAGGCGCAATGAGATACGCACAAGAGAGGTTCGGGAGGTGCTATTACACAAACGTTTCATATTACCCTTATTACCTTTTGGAGCCATACCAGTAAAACCTCACTTTTCTGCAGCCTCCTTCATTCAGCACTCCATTGCCCAGTGCCCAGGTTCTCATCACACAGCAGCAAGGGTGAAGTATTGACCACACATGGCATAGTCCCTCGTAACCGGTCCCTTGAGGGAGCCAGGGTGTAAATTATGTCCAAAAGGGCAGCAAAAATTGGGAGGCGATGTACAGTGAAATACATTAATCCATTATTAAGCGGCACAACAAATGCAAGGCTTCACATTTTGACACTGTTCATCCGTGAGCCCCAAGTGCAGCTAGGTGCTTTTCTTAAATTTCTTACGTGTGCTCCTATGTGGTAGTCCCCCTGAGCTTGAAGTACTGGTGGAGGCATGCTGCTGACCTTGCTGCCCCATGGCTTGGGACGACTTGGTGGCCATCTTCTGGTTGCCTGAGGCCTGCAGGGCACTGGCATGCTGAGGGACTCCTGCACGTGCAGGACTCTCCTCTATTGTCACGGCTACTTGAGGCGCTGGTGTCACTGGTAGAGAGACTGAGGAGCTACTGTCCACAGCAGGAGTGCCCCGAGAGGAGCCACCTCAAGCAGCAGACAGCCACTCCTCTTCCCTTGCAAGGCATTCTTGCACCTCCCTGCTGACCTGAGGAGAGCAAAGGCCTGGTGGAGACTCCAGGTGCCTCATCCCTCTCTTGCCTTGCCACTGCTGCATAGAACTCATGGATGTGGTGATGGCTTGCAGGTCTGAGCACATCTCCAGCAGCCACTGACTGGTCTGCTCAGTCAGGCTCTCCATAAGGGTTGTCAATCTCTACATGGAGGAAGCCAATTGTGCACCCTTTAGAGACATGGCAGCACTCAAGGCCTGGATGGACTCCTCCATTGTCCATGCTTGAGTGCGTACAGTCTCTAGAAGCTCCGCCAGATTCTCCCTGACCTCATGCTGCAACTCCAGAAATTGCTGTGTTGCTGACGACTCCAGAGCCACATCATCAGTCTGGAGCTCAACATCACCCTGGCCTCTAGCAGTCTTCTGACTGTCAGTGGCATCGGCTGTCACAGTCTCTGTCAGCTGTTCGGGCAGGTCTGTGTTGTGCTCACCAGATTGTGTTTCAAAATCTAAGCATAAACGGATACCCACTGACATGAGAATATCTGTGCTGGTGGAGGTTGTGAGGCAATGACGTAATAACGTGTCCTCTGACGTTCCCTCTTTCTCCTCAGAGGTAGCTAGCTGTCCTGAATGGATTGACGGATAGATTAAAGGGTTATGAGCTTCCCATTGTGGCTTTCCCTACTGTGGAGCTCCATGTGTCTAGTGGTGCCTTGTATGTGCCAGATGCACCATTGCGCCCCTGCACTCACCCATTCACTCTCTTGGGTTGGCACTCCTGTCTCACCAGTAGTGGATGGAGTTGCCTGCCCAGTTCTAAGGCCTCCTCCTCCGTAGGGATCAGGATGGATAGGATTGGTACGCTTCCGCTGGTCTTCGTCCATTCTTTGAGGTTATGGGCTGTCTTCTCATGCAAGCAAAAATATGAGCACTGTTAGTCTCCCCACACACGGAGACAAGCACAAACTCTATGTTGTTGGCAGCCCAGCGGTATATGATGCGGGCACATGAATGCCTCCTGCATGCGGTAACTTTCGAGGGACCTTTTGAGGGTCAGCAATCAGAGATGGGTGCCTCTCACCAAAATGCAGCCATACCTCTGACAGGATATCTGCTGCCTGAACTCTTTGCCAACAAGTGGGTGGTCAGTCACTCTCCAAAAAATGCACACTCTTGTATTGCCAAACAAAAGTCCTAAAGGGAAAAAAGCTATGGAGTACTCACTTTGCAGACCAAATAAGGTAATTGACATGCTTGCAGCACTGGATTCACAGGGAGTAGGCATAAATGGGTCATTTTCTGGTTGACAGGATGTAACAAGTAGTGTGCCACAGGGATCTATGCTAGCATCTCAACTTTTTACAATTTATATAAATGACTTAAATGAAGGGACCGAAGGTATGGTTGCTAAATTTCCTGATGACACAAAGACAGGTAGGAAGGTAACTTGTGAAGAGGACATAAGGGAGCTAGAAAGGGATATAGATAGGTTAAGTGAGTGGGCAAAGACCTGGCAAATGGAGTATAATGTGAGAAAGTATGAAATTATCCACTTTGGCAAGAAGAATAAAAAAGAAGCATATTACCTAAATGGTGAGAGATTGCAGAGCTCTGAGATGCAGAGGGATCTGGGTGTCCTAGTGCATGAATCACAAAAGGTTAGTATGCAGGTACAGCATGTAATTAGGAAAGCTAATAGAATGTTATCGTTTATCGTGAGGGGAATTGAATACAAAAGTAGGGAGGTTATGCTTCAGCTATACAGGTCATTGGTGAGACCACTTCCAGAGTATTGTGTGCAGTACTGGTCTCCTTATTTAAGGAAGGATGTAAATGCGTTGGAGGCAGTACAGTGAAGGTTTACTAGACTAACACCTGGGATGGGCGGGCTGTCTTATGAGGAAAGATTGGACAGGCTAGGCCTGTATTCACTGGAACTTAGAAGAGTAAGAGGCAACTTGATTAAAACATATAAGATCTTGAGGAGTCTTGACATGGTGGGTGTGGAAAGGATGTTTCTCCTTGTGGGAGAATCTAGAACTAGGGGTCACTGTTTAAAAATAAGGGGTCGCTCATTTAAGACAGAGATGAGGAGAAATATTTTCTCTCAGAAGTTCGTGAGTCTTTGGAATTTTTTTCCTCAAAAGGCGGTGGAAGCAGAGTCTTTGAATATTTTTAAGGCAGAGGTAGATAGATTCCTGATAAGCAAGGAGGTGAAAAGTTATCGTGGGTAGGTGGAAAAGTGGAGTAATCAGTTCAGCCATGAACCTATTGAATGGTGGAGCAAGTTCGAGGGGCTGAGTGGCCTATTCCTGCTCCTAATTCGGATGTTCATATGTTTGTATGTATTTTGGTCTGGTATTTCTAAAAAGCGATTGTTGTGAAACCTTGTTTGTTTCCTGGGAGAAAAATGTAAACGTTGCAGGTCTGGTTTTTCTGTTCCTGGTTCACTGAAGTCAAACTTGGAAAGTATCAGGTGGAAGGATGCTTTGCTGCAGACTTCTTTGTTTAAATCTCAGTCACAGGCTGATGGTGAAAAGTCCTGTTACAATCTCTCTGTCTCTGCCCCGGGTACTTTTTAAAATTGTTGGGGTCTTCTTCTTTGCTGGAATAGATCACTCTTAGCCTCCTGGCTTCTGGATTTCTGTCTTTCTGGCTCAACAATGTGTCTAATTAAAACCTCCTTATCAGAGTTTTGGATTCTGTCAGGTGACCAAGGTTTCTCTCCCATTATGTTTTCATAAATAGTTTGATGGTGTGGTCATTGCTAGACAATGGATTTAGATGTTGCTCCTCTCTATGCCATCTTGATACAATGGTGTTTTTCACACCTGTTATCCTGGAGACTCTATGTCTGCAAAGTCATTGTTAGTCCAACTGGTTGAAAAAGGTAGCCATTAACATGGAATGGGCCATTAGCATTTCTAATGCTTTCTTCAACATTTGACCAGGCATGACGTCTGGTTCAGAGTTCTAACAATTACCACGTGTATTCGCAATACAGGAGAGGTAACCTGACCTCTTATTCCATTTTGTCTTGCAGCAAAAGTGTCAATTTTTGAGTTCAATTCCTCAGTTCATTTTTATAGTTCATAATTGCTCCTCGTGTGAGCATAACAATTGCGTGCGGCTTTCTGACGTTGGGACCTATGGCCTAGCCTCAAAATTCAGGCCGTTGTGTATTTGCCTGATTTTATTTTTTTAAATCATGGGCTTAATTTTACCTTGATGGTGGGGATCCTGGCAATGGGTCGGAAGGCAAGGGGTGACCCCACCTTGGCCCTGTTTTCGAACCCCGGCCCAGGGCCAGGACCAGCACTGGAGCCCTGGACCTCAGGTAAGTGTGGTGGGCTCGCCGGCGCTAGTCCGTCAGGTGCCAATGAGGGAGTGGAGGGAGGGTCATTGTTGAGGGCAGGGTGGGAGCTTGTTTGCGGAGGAGTGGGCTTTGCCACCAGGGGCCTTCCATGGGCCACAGATTGCCCACGGAGGAGTTAGAGGTAAGTCAATCATCTCAGAATAGCGATCTCTGAGCTTCTGTTTAGCCATGTTGTTGATAGATGTGGTCCAGCTTCTTATCATTGGTGACTTCCAAGATGTTGATGTCGATGATGGTGGTGCTGTTGAAAGTCAGGCAGAGGTGGTTGGGTTTTGTCTCATTTAAGATGGTCATTATCTGGCATGTATACGACATGAGTGTAACCTGCCACTTGTCAACCCAAGCCTTGATGACACGCTGATCTTGTTGCAAGCTGGCATGGAAATGTTGGGATTGGAAGTGAACACTGTATGGTCATCAGTAAACAGCCTCACTGCTGACTTGATGATAGAGGGAAGCTCATGATGTAACGGCTGAAGCTGTTTGGGCCAAAGTTGATTCCCTAAGGAGTTCCTACAGCTATGTCTAGGGGCTGTGACAATCATGGCCGGAATTTTACACCATCCCAGCGAGCCGGATGGTGGCGGGGTGGGGGGCTGGGGGGTGGGTGGTTGGTGGTGTAAGATGGAGTGGGAGGCTCCGGGAGGCCTTCCCGACCCACTCCCGCCTCCGCCCCACTTTCTGTCGGGCCGGGGTGGGGGAGAGAGAAATGGGCTGCCCGCCCCAGGCCAATCAAGGCCCTTAAGTTGCCAATTAACAACCACTTAAGGGCCTTTGCCTGCCTCCACAGGGATTTTACCCGTGACAAGTGGGCGTCCTGGAGCCAGGAAAGGCCGCCTGGTGAAAGTTGGTGGCCTGTCGGCGGCCCGGTGGGTTGGGGGGGGTGGGGTTGCCTGGGAATCATATTGAGGGCTGCCCCCTCTTCCCCAACCACCCCCAGAACCCAAGATGCAGCCCTTCCCCCCATACGACCACCCTTGCTTCACCGGGGCCCGACCGATACCTCCCGGCGAGGCAATGCAAACTTACCTGCAGTCTTGGCTCCATGTCCTCAGCTGGGCTGCAATCCCAGCAGTGGCCACCGCTTCTGGTGGCACTGCTGGGACTAAGTAGTGCTGACCCGATGATTGGCTGGCAGCTCAATGAGGCAGAACTGCCTCCCTCAAGCGGGTGCAAGTCCCGCTTCGGAACAATTAAAGTCTGGGGACCCGTAAAACATGAGAGGGAACCCCAGACTAGGCAGAAGCAGGAACGTCACCGACTTTTACATCAGCAGCTAGCTCCCGTCCGCCCAACGTAAAATCCAGCCCCATGTGTCAGATATCACTTCAGTCTCTGGAATGTTTATCCATTGACATACATTGACTTCAGTTTTGCTGGGGCTTCTTGGCCATTTACTCAGTCAAAAATTGCTTCAAAGCTGAGGGAAGTTACTCTCACCTATCCTCTGGCATTCAGTTCTTCAATCCATATTCGGATCAAGGCTGTGATGAGGACTACAGCTGGGCATTGGTGGGCAGGTTATTGGTGAGCAGGTGCCATTTGATCCCACTATTGATAACTCCTTCCTTTACTTTGCTGATGATTGGGAGGAGGCTGCAGGGGTCAGTAACTGGCCCCTCCTCCAACCATTAGCTGCCTGCTTGTCCACCACTGTCCCCACTACTTTTGTTTATTTTTATTCTGTTCAGAATCTTTGTTGTGGGTTCTCTTAGCTCTGTCTGTAGCACACAATGCAGTGTGCACCTTGAAGACTACAAAAATATTTTTACCAGCATAAACTTTGAGCAACTTTGGGCGGCACAGTGGCGCAGTGGTTAGCACCGCAGCCTCACAGCTCCAGCGACCCGGGTTCAATTCTGGGTACTGCCTGTGTGGAGTTTGCAAGTTCTCCCTGTGTCTGCGTGGGTTTCCTCCGGGTGCTCCGGTTTCCTCCCACATGCCAAAGACTTGCAGGTTGATAGGTTAATTGGCCATTATAAATTGCCCCTAGTATAGGTAGGTGGTAGGGAAATATATAGGTACAGGTGGGGATGTGGTAGCAATATGGGATTAGTGTAGGATTAGTATAAATGGGTGGTTGATGGTCGGCACAGACAGGGTGGGCCTGTTTCAGTGCTGTATCTCTAAACTAAACTAAACTAAACATAACTCATGTCTTTGCAAATATAATAATGAGTCATCTAATGATTGCACTTTCAAAGAAACATGCCAGAAGGAACAAATGGCTTCATCCTTACATTTAGTCTCCAAAATATAGTTCTCTTTTGAACAAACCGTGAGGTGACTATGTCTTAATCCACCTGCCCTCCATTGTTTGAATAAGGTATTTTAATATTTGATTGTTAAGCCCCAATTCCCAGCTTTCACTGGGAGCTGAGCCAACATGACAAAATACCCTGCTTCAACATCTAACCTTGTAAACCTCAAAAGGTAATGACTGTAATGTATATATATATATAAATTAACCATAAATATTGATTTTTAGGTAAGTAATCAGGATGTGGCTATTGTACTGTGGTACGGACAAGGTAGAGTGTGCTTTTGTACAAACTACATTGAGTTTGAGCACGAACTTGTGCTTATTGTCATGAGGACCCCACCTGCAACGAATGAGGCATACTCATTTTGTCATCTGAAATATTAAATTTAAACTGTTGCTGGACTGAAAAGATTACTTGTTTAAAAAGATTACAGCAGTGGCTGGAAACATTTGCATTCTAAGAGACAGTGCCTGGAGCCGACAATGGAACTGCTCCCTGATCCAATTAACCCAAATGGATTTTGATCACCAGACATTGAATGTGTAATACGCCAGAATTCCATCCCCTCCCCCCCCCCCCACTGAGGGTGTCTGCTAAGATGGAGAATCCACAAAAACGCAGGAGACTTTGTTGAAAAAACCTAGTCACATGACCAAACTGCTGGCCCAGGGTTTTTGAATTGTGTTCACAGAACAGTTTGAGAGACTGCAATTTGAAGACAAAAGAGAAGGAAGGTCGCTCCCTGGCTCTCCCTCTCTCTCTCTCTCTCTCTCCCATGAATTTCCAGATCCAGTGAAGCCAGTTAAACCTCAAGAGAGAAGACTCCTACATCAAAACAACGAAATGGCAAGATTTAACTGCAATCAAAGACTCTACATCGAATTCAAAAGACAGTAAATGAACTCCAGCTATTGCTTCAAACATTTCCCCTTTATTCTTTCTTCTCTTCCATCTTTATCTGCTTGTGTGTTTATCACGTATGCATGCCAGTGTGGTCGTGCCGCCTATTACTCGTAGCTTTAACAGAATTAGAGTTTTCAGGTTAATAAACTTACACCTTTCTTGTTTAAATCTAAGAAAACATGTCTGGTTGATTTCTTTGCCATTAAAATTGGAGAGCAGTGAACAAGGATTCACTGAGGGGAAGCTAAAACAAGGTGTTATAAAAAAGAAACCCTGTTACGGTCAAACCAGGAAAAGGCTGAGAGGGAACACCTAGACTCCTTTCTCACCTTGTCATAACAGAAATTTGGGGGCTAGCTTCTGGGATTCGACCCACAGAAAAATGAGAAAATTGGAAGTGGGAAGTTAAATTGATCCCAATCAAAAAGAGAAAAGATGTCAAGACAGCTTTTTTGGGGGGGTTGTGTGTGCTAGAATACTAACATGTCTGCGACTGAAGTCAGTAACTCCCCAAGCCAGGGCGAAGTCACTTGGGATAAGTTGAAAGCACTGTCTATGGAAGAGTTGAGAAAAATAGCTGAGCAGTGTGGGATCGCTGTCTGTGCCAAGGCTAGAAAGTCTGAACTCCTAAGACTAGCGGCCATCCATTTTTCCCTGAATCTGAAGAAGCAGAAACAGGGTTATAAATAGACTCAGACAGGGTATTGCTAACAAAGATACAACTGGAACAGAGGAAACTTGAATTAAGAGACATGGAAAGAGAAAGAGAGAGAGAGAGACATGAGAAAGAAAATGAGATAGAGAGGAGAGAGAGAAAGCAAAACAGGAGAGAGAGAAAGAACCTTCCAGAAGGAACATGAAGAAAAAGAGAGAGGAGGGACAGAAAGCAAGAGCATTCCAGAAGGAATGCGAGGAGAGAGAGAGCTGAGGCAGCTTGAGTTAACTAGGGGGTTAACTCAATATGGAGGAGTGTAATTCAGGGCTAGGTACAGAATTGTTAAAATTTTCTGAATTGATTCCAAAATTCAATGAGGGAGACGTCAAAGCATTTTTTGTATCTTTTGAAAAACTTGCAAGTCAGTTAAAGTGGCCAGCTGAGACTCGGACTCTGCTGTTACAAAGCAAGTTAACAGGAAAAGCCCATGAGGTTTATTCCCTGTTGCCATATGAGAGTTCATCAAATTATGAGCTGACAAAAAATGCTGTCCTCGGGTCTTATGAGCTAGTACCAGGAGCCTATCACCAGAAATTTCAAACCATCAAGAAGCAAGCTGATCAAACATACCTGGAATTTGAGAGAAGTAAGCAACTGGCTTTTAACCAGTGGTTGAGGGCTCTTAAAGTGCAGCCCAGCTATGAAAATCTCAGAGAGGTAATTTTGCTTGAGAAATTTAAAAACTCTCTCCCACTCTCCATAAAGACACATGTCGAGGAACAAAAAGTTCATAGAGCCTGGCAAGCCACAGATCTGGCTGATGATTTTGCTCTCATCTATAAGTTGGTTCACCAGGGGAATCCTTTCCTAGTCACCCCTGCAAATCCATAAAGGAAAAAGAGTGGGAAGGTGATAGAAGCCCAAGAAAAGCAGGAGACACAGGGGGCCTCCTCCAGCTAGAAAGGGAGATGCTGTATGTAGGAGTGAGACCCGGAGACCTGTGTGTTTCCATTGTAATAAAGCAGGTCATCTAAGAGCTGACTGCTGGAAACTACGGGGAAAGCCTGTAGGGTTAATTGGGGCACACCCGCTCAGTGAAGGTGAAGGGACCCTGATGGAAAGCACAGCTGAACAAGCTGTGACTTTAACTGCAATAGTACTAAGGCCTGGGAAATGTACTGCAGTAGGTGGAGGAAAATTTAATAGGATTCTTGAAGGTTATCAGGATTTTGTGTCTAATGGGAGAGTCAGTCCATACCCATCGAGTGGGGCAAGCAAACCCATAGTAATCCTCAGTGACACAGGGGGCACCAGATCCCTTTTACTGGGAAAAGGCCTGACCATTCCCCCAGAGAGTGCAGTAAATACCAGAATGTTGGTGAATGGTATTGGAGGGCAGTGTATGCCAGTACCTTTACACCGGGTGCACTTGGAGTGCAACCAAGTTTTGGAACCAGTGACCGTAGGGGTTGTCCCTAGTTTGCCTGTGAACGGGGTTGACCTGCTCTTAGGTAATGATCTGGTGGAGGCAAAGGTGGTAGCTTTCCCAGCAGTGAAAGAGAGACCGCAAGAGGTCAGAGAGGCAGTGGCAGGAGATGGTCCCCTGCAGTTTCCCTGAATGTGCGTGAGATAGAGGTACAAATATGTAAACAGATTATGGAAAGATGTAGGAGCAACAGGGTGGTGGTGATAGGAGATTTTAATTTTCCCAACATTGACTGGGATTCACGTAGTGTTGGAGGTCTAGATGGAGCAGAATTTGTAAGGAGCATCCAGGAGGGTTTTCTAGAGCAGTATGTAAATAGTCGAACTCGGGAAGGGGCCATACTGGACCTGGTGTTGGGGAATGAGCCCGGCCAGGTGGTTGACGTTTCAGTAGGGGACTACTTTGGGAATAGTGATCACAATTCCGTAAGCTTTAAAATACTCATGGACAAAGACGAGAGTGGTCCTAAAGGAAGAGTGCTAAATTGGGGGAAGGCCAACTATACCAAAATTCGGCAGGAGCTGGGGAATGTAGATTGGGAGCAGCTGTTTGAAGGTAAATCCACATGTGATATGTGGGAGGCTTTTAAAGAGAGGTTGATTAGCGTGCAGGAGAGACATGTTCCTGTGAAAATGAAGGATAGAAATGGCAAGATTAGGGAACCATGGATGACAGGTGAAATTGTGAGACTAGCTAAGAGGAAAAAGGAAGCATACATAAGGTCTGGGCGGCTGATGAAAGACGAAGCTTTGAAAGAATATCGGGAATGTAGGACCAATCTGAAACGAGGAATTAAGAGGGCTAAAAGGGGTCATGAAATATCTTTAGCAAACAGGGTTAAAGAAAATCCCAAAGCCTTTTATTCATATATAAGGAGAAAGAGGGTAACTCGAGAAAGGATTGGCCCACTAAAGGACAAAGGAGGAATGTTATGCGTGGAGTCAGAGAAAATGGGTGAGATTCTAAACGAGTACTTTGCATCGGTATTCACCGAGGAGAGGGACATGACGGATGTTGAGGTTAGGAACAGATGTTTGATTACACTAGGTCAAGTTGGCATAAGGAGGGAGGAAGTGTTGGGTATTCTAAAGGACATTAAGGTGGACAAGTCCCCAGGTCCGGATGGGATCTATCCCAGGTTACTGAGGGAAGCGAGAGAGGAAATAGCTGGGGCCTCAACAGATATCTTTGCAGCATCCTTAAACACGGGTGAGGTCCCGGAGGACTGGAGAATTGCTAATGTTGTCCCCTTATTTAAGAAGGGTAGCAGGGATAATCCAGGTAATTATAGACCGGTGAGCCTGACGTCAGTGGTAGGGAAGCTGCTGGAGAAGATACTGAGGGATAGGATCTATTCCCATTTGGAAGAAAATGGGCTTATCAGTGATAGGCAACATGGTTTTGTGCAGGGAAGGTCATGTCTTACCAACTTAATAGAATTCTTTGAGGAAGTGACAAAGTTGATTGATGAGGGAAGGGCTGTCGATGTCATATACATGGACTTCAGTAAGGCGTTTGATAAGGTTCCCCATGGCAGGCTGATGGAGAAAGTGAAGGTGCATGGGGTCCAAGGTGTACTAGCTAGATGGATAAAGAACTGGCTGGGCAACAGGAGACAGAGAGTAACAGTAGAAGGGAGTTTCTCAAAATGGAGACGTGTGACCAGTGGTGTTCCACAGGGATCCGTGCTGGGACCACTGTTGTTTGTGATATACATTAATGATTTGGAGGAAAGTATAGGTGGACTGATTAGCAAGTTTGCAGACGACACTAAGATTGGTGGAGTAGCAGATAGTGAAGGGGACTGTCAGAGAATACAGCAGAATATAGATAGATTGGAGAGTTGGGCAGAGAAATGGCAGATGGAGTTCAATCAGGGCAAATGCGAGGTGATGCATTTTGGAAGATCCAATTCAAGAGTGAACTATACAGTAAATGGAAAAGTCCTGGGGAAAATTGATGTCCAGAGAGATTTGGGTGTTCAGGTCCACTGTTCCCTGAAGGTGGCAACGCAGGTAAATAGAGTGGTCAAGAAGGCATACGGCATGCTTTCCTTCATCGGACGGGGTATTGAGTACAAGAGTTGGCAGGTCATGTTACAGTTGTATAGGACTTTGGTTCGGCCACATTTGGAATACTGCGTACAGTTCTGGTCGCCACATTACCAAAAGGATGTGGATGCTTTGGAGAGGGTGCAGAGGAGGTTCACCAGGATGTTGCCTGGTATGGAGGGCGCTAGCTATGAAGAGAGGTTGAGTAGATTAGGATTATTTTCATTAGAAAGACGGAGGTTGAGGGGGGACCTGATTGAGGTGTACAAAATCATGAGAGGTATCGACAGGGTGGATAGCAAGGGGCTTTTTCCCAGAGTGGGGGATTCAATTACTAGAGGACACGAGTTCAAAGTGAAAGGGGAAAAGTTTAGGGGGGATATGCGTGGAAAGTTCTTTACGCAGAGGGTGGTGGGTGCCTGGAACGCGTTGCCAGCGGAGGTGGTAGATGCGGGCACGATGGTCTCTTTTAAGATGTATCTAGACAGATACATGAATGGGCAGGAAGAAAAGAGATACAGAACCTTAGAAAATAGGCGACATGTTTAGAGAGAGGATCTGGATCGGCGCAGGCTTGGAGGGCCGAAGGGCCTGTTCCTGTGCTGTAATTATCTTTGTTCTTTCTTTGTATCATGGATTGGGCCATGATCAAAGCAGCACCTCCAGAGGAGACTGCATTGGCACTGCAGGCAGATGACCATGAGGTCTGTCTGTCTGAAACTTTCTTTGGAAAGTTAGAAAACACCAAAAATAAATTAAATGAATCTTCCCTCGTCGAGGCTCAGGAGCTGACCCAGTATTGCGAGAGTTAACACAGGTTGCCCAGTCTGAAAGTGAAGCAGAGAGAGTCCCTGATTGCTACTATTTAAAGAATGAGGTACAGATGAGGAAGTGGAGTTGTCCTCACAGACCTGAGGGTAAGGAGTGGACAATAGTTCACCAGTTAGTGGTGCCGCAGAGGTACCAGAGAGAAATATTAAGAATGGCCCATGAGATTACAGTGCGTGTACACGTCGGCATACAAAAAACCAAAGCCCGCATAAGACAGTGGTTTGACTGGCCAAAACTCCACAAAGATGCGGTGGAGTGACCTGAGGTGAAATCTGCACCCCTAAGTCCTGTATTGATGTTTGGAGGACCTTCCAGCAGAGGGCTGGTGAACTGTAAGGGACCCCTGCCGAGAACAAAAGGGGACAGGCAAGCACAAGGCTGGCAAAGGGTTAGAGAAGAGAGGGGAAAAGGGACAAAGAGGACAGGTGAAAGAAAATCCGAGAGGACTCCCAAATGGAAACCCCTACTGTCCGGTCAGCTAGCCCCGAAATGTTTGAAAACCTAGACCCCACATCCTCCTATGTAAATGCAGACAATAAAAGCACCCCACCAGAGATGCAAACAGCATTTACAGAAACCTACAGAGACAAAGAAAGTCCTCAAGAGGGCAGAAAAACCATGTGGGTGATGCCTCACCTAGTCGAATTGTCACAGGGGAGTGCAGTAGAATCTGGACAAATTCCTGCAAGCAGGAGTGTCCCAGAGCACAAAGGGAAGATTAGCAAGGAATTCTCCTCCACAGTCAAGAGGAAAGGGAATCAACCATCCCCTACGGTGAAAAGTATTTGCATGACTCATCAAAGCACTGAAAGAGAGTTCAGGATGGATCCACTCACTACTGACTCTCCTGAGCAGAACTCCAACCTAGGGCTAATTAAATCTAACCCTCCCCCTGCAGACCTCAACAGGAACAAAGGCATCCTGGACAGTCATGGAAATGAGCAAACAGAAAAAACTCCCCCAAAAAACATGTTTATTGGGATGCCAAAAAGGGCAGTTTAAAGCAGCACTGCTACCAAGAAAAGACAAGCGGTAACAATTTTTTAGGATTTCTGAATGAATGAGAGAGATGCATGTGTGCTTTCCCATACTTACTCTTCTCTCTAGTTCTTTTCAATGAAATGCGCTTCTAAAAATCGCATTTCATTCCACTGGGTGTGGAGGTGTCATGAAGACCCCACCTGCCACGAATGAGGCACATTAATTTTGTCATATGAAATATTAAATTTAAACCTGCTGAACTGAAAAGACAATTTGTTTAAAAAGATCAGAGCAGTGGCTGGAAACATTTGCATTCTAGAGACAGTGCCTGGAGCAGGCAATGGAACTGCTCCCTGATCCAATTAACCCAAATGGATTTTGATCACCAGACATTGAATATGTAACAAGAGCATTCCATCCCACCCCCGCCCCCACTGAGGGTGTCTGCTAAGATAGAGAATCCACAAAAAACGCAGGAGACTTTGTTGAAAAAACCTAGTTACATGACCAACCTGCTGGCCCAGGGTTTTTGAATTGTGCTCACAGAATAGTTTGAGAGACTGCAATTTTAAGACAAAAAAGAAGGAAGGTCTCTCCCTGGCTCTCAAATTTCCAGATCCAGTGAAGCCAATTAGACCTGAAGAGAGAAGACTCCTACATCAAAACATATTTGAAAGCGGCACTGGGCCTCAACAAAATGGCAAAATTTAGTTGCAAGCAAAGACTCTACATTTAACTCAAAAGACAGGAAATGAACTCCAGCTTTTGCTTCAAACATTTCCCCTTTATTCTTTCTCCTCTTCCGTCTCTATCTGCTTGTGTGTTTATCACGTATGCATGCTAGCATGGTCGTGTCACCTATTCGTAGTACTTTTAACCGAATTAGAGTTTGCAGGTTAATAAACTTACACCTTTCTTGTTTAAATCTAAGAAAACCTGTCTGGTTGATTTCTTTGCCATTACAATTGGAGAACAGTGAACAAGGATTCACTGAGGGGAAGCTAAAACACGGTGTTTAAAAATAAACCCTGTTACGGTCAATCTTGAAAAGGCTGAGAGGGAACCCCTAGACCCCTTTCTCACCTGGTCGTAACATTATCAATCACTGTATTTCCTGTTTCACAGAAATAAACCTGTATTTGAGGAATACAGTTATATTTGGGATATTTGTATTTTAGGACCTGAGGAACTGAGTTTTACTTTTCCGTCTGTCTTGGTTTTCTTGCTCTTTATGGTTTGGTTTAGTTACATATGTGTGGAGAATTGGTCTCCCACTAAATTATTTATTTATTTATTTAGAGATACAGCACTGAAATAGGCCCTTCAGCCCACCATGTCTGTGCCGACCATCAACCACCCATTTATACTAATCCTACATTAATCCTATTACCCTGTCACATCCCCACCTTCCCTCAATTCTCCTACCACCTACCTATACTAGGGCCAATTTACCTATCAACCTGCAAGTCTTTGGCTGTGGGAGGAAACCACAGCACCCGGCGAAAACCCACACAGTCACAGGGAGAACTTGCAAACTCCATACAGGCAGTACCCAGAACTGAACCCAGTCGCTGGAGCTGTGAGGCTGCAGCGCTAACCACTGCGCCACTGTGCCACCCCAAGATCAAAGATTGAAATTGTATATGAACACACCAAGATGCTGGAAAAGCATGTTTAAAATTTACTTTATGATATTCAAGTAGCAATGAATGAAGCAAACCATGAAATATTGGAAGATTTTTTTCAATGTAATTAGATTTTTATATCCTTATCATCTGCTTCCTGTTCTCTGTCCAGAAGTCTGAATGAATTGAAACTCCAGAGAATGTAGTTTCCATGATAGTTCTTTGCTCCTCTGATACTGTCAACTTCTTTTAAAATTTTATTGCTCTTGAAGCTCGATGACAGCAAATCTTACATGAAACATTTCTGTTTGGTAAACAAATGGAAAGAATGGGGGTGAGCCTCCAGCTTCCTGTGCTCTCTCTTTTAATGCATGACTAGGTATCACTTGTCTAAAACAAAAATAAAAGTGGAGCAAATACCATCTTCCAGATTGGCAGCTCAAGTTTTGAGATAAAGAATCATTTTCTACATTGTACTTAAGAGGAAAGATAGAACAGCACAAAAGCATTTTTTTGACAAAGGGAACCTGCTTTTTTCTCACATCATTCTCCTGCTAGAGACAGCTGTTCCTAGTTTCTGGTGATTTCTAAGCAAAATTCAATATTCTCTCACCAAGTAAGTTCTTAAACGGAAAATACTTTTAGTATGAGTAATCCAGGATCAAACATCGAAGAAGCATTTGCTACTTCTTAAGCAGATCAAACTATTGTAGAAGTAATGTTTACACAATTAAGATTCCTTTCAATGCATTTTAGCTTTTTTGTAAAAATTACTGTCATTTATGTATTCAAACAAGGCTCTTTACTCAGAACTAATCAAGAAGACAGGTTGTTCTTATTAATCCAAAAGGGTATCCATGCAGACTTCTGTATATGGCTTTCCACTGCTAAGGTTTCTTACATAGAATTAAATGATGATTGTTCAACATATAGAATTACATAGAATTTACAGCATAGAAACAGGCCACTCAGCCCAAGTGGTCCCTGCTGGTACTTATACTCCACACATGGCTCATCCTACTCTAATTACCACTTGTTAATCTGTTGCCATATTTCTCAATTCCCTTCTCCCTCTTTAAATGCCTTTAAATGTGTCACTGCTATCTGCTTCAAACACTTCATCTGGCAGCAGCTTTCACATTCTCACCACTCTCCATGTAAGGAAATTATTCCTTAATTCTTTATTTGACTTGTTTGTGGCTATCTTATATTTATGTTCCCTTATTCTGGATTCATTCACAAGTGGAAACAAGAGGGTGAAATTGCCTGTGAGGGCAGATTGGGAAGTTGCACCTGAAGTAGTATCCATTTGTGTGCCCATTTTACCATATCAATTAACTTTTAGATTTCCTATCAATCTCATCAGCACCCACCAGAGCGTAAAGTTAGGTGCAAACAAGTCAAAATCAGCTTAAATAATTGGGCCTGAGGAAAGCACAAACTTTACACCTTCTGTAAATGTGAAAATAAAAGCTTCATGCCATCATTCATGCACAGTAGGCACAGCAAGGTTGATTTTCACTCCCTTCACCTGGTGCTTAAGGGACAATCATGGGCACAAAATGGGGTCCAGTAGCCTTTTTAACCCATTAAAGCCAACCATTTTAAAAGGGATCTACTTCTGAGTATCCAAAGTGCCCATCTGTTTTAGGTGATGGCTGCTTTTATTGTACCCTCACATGCAAGTATTAAATGAGTGTGGCTCATTTTGCCTGGATTTGTTCACAAACTGAATGGGTAAAAAGACATGTAGGTAACAATTATTTATAGTGCAGGTTTCACAATCTAACTTGGTATTGTTTCACTCCAACATAGTCTGATTTAATTAGGATTCTGCTTATTTAAGAAAGAAATACATTTTTTAACAGACATTTCCTAGTAATCCTAGATTAACACATAGAGGCAGGGAGCATGGCTGAAGTACTAAATGACTACTTTGCATCAGTCTTTACCAAAGAAGAGGATGCTGCCAAAGTTATAGTGAAAGAGGAGGTAGTTGAGATACTGGATGGGCTAAAAATTGATAAAGAGATATGAGAAAGGCTGGCTGTACTTAAAGTTAATAAGTCATCAGGACTGGATGAGATTCATCCAAGGATACTGAGGGAAGTAAGGGTGGAAATTGTGGAGGTACTCGCCATAATTTTCCAATCCTTCTTCGATACAGTGTGGTGCCAGAGCACTGCAGAACTCCAAATATTACACTAAAATAAAAGCAAAATACTGCAGATGCTGGAAATCTGAAATAAAAACAAGAAATGCTGGAACCACTCAGCAGGTCTGGCAGCATCTGTGGAAAGAGAAGCAAAGTTAACGTTTCGGGTCAGTGACCCTTCTTTGGAACTGACAAATATTAGAAATGTCACAGGTTATAAGCAAGTGAGGTGGGGGTGGGGCAAGAGATAACAAAGGAGAAGGTGTAGATTGGACAAGGCCACATAGCTGACCAAAAGGTCATGGAGCAAAGGCAAACAATATGTTAATGGTGTGTTGAAAGACAATGCATTAATACAGAAAAGGTGTTAACGGACTGAATATTGAACAGCAGCAAGTGCAAACATGAAAAGAAAACGTGAAAAAAATTCAAATATTACACCCTTGTTCAAAAAAGGGTGTTAGGATGAGCCCAGCAATCACAGGTCAGTCAGTTTAATCTCAATGGTGGGAAAGATTTTAGAAATGATATTCCAGGACAAAATTAATAGTCACCTGGACAAATGTGGATTAATTAAGAAATGCCAGCATGGATTTGTTTAAGGCAAATCATGTTTAACTAACATGATTGAGCTTTTTGATGAGGTAGCAGAGAGGGTTGATGAGGGTAATGCAGTTGATGTGGTGTACATGGACTTGCAACAGGCATTTGATAAAGTGCCACATGATAGGCTTTACAGCAAAGTCAAAACCAAGGAATAAAAGGGACAGTGGCAGCATGGATACGAAGAGTGAAAGGAAACAGAGAGTAGTGGTGAACTGTTATTTTACGGACTGGAGGAAGGTATATAGTGGGGTTCCCAAGGTGTCGGTATTGGTACAACTACTTTTCTTGATATATATTAATGACCTAGATTTGAATGTACAGGGCATAATTTCAAAATTTGCAGATGACACAAAACTTGGAAGTATTGTGAACTGTGAGGAGGATAGTGATAGACTTCAAGAGGACATAGACAAGGCTGGTGAAACGGGAAGGCAAGTGACAGATGAAATTTAATGCTGAGAAGTGTGAAGTGATACATTTTGGTATGAAGAATGAGGAGAGGCAATATAGCATAAGTAATACAATTCTAAAGGGGATGCAGGAGCAGAGGGACGTGGGAGTATATGTGTACAAATTGTTGAAGGTTGCAGAGCAGGTTGAGAAAGTGGTTAATAAGGTATACGGAATCCTGGGCTTTATAAATAGAAGCATAGAGTACAAAAGCAAGGAAGTTGTGGCGAACCTTTAGAAAACACTGGTATTGGGTCCATTTCTGGGCACCACACTTTCGGAAGGATGATAAGGCATTAGAAAGGGTGCAGAAAAGATTTATGAGAATGGTTCCAAGATGGGAGACTTCAGTTAAATGGATAGATTGGAGATGCTGGGCTGTTCTCCTTAGAGAAGAGAAAGTTGCGAGGAGATTTGATAGAAGTGTTCAAAATCATGAGGGGTCTGGAGGGAGTAGATAGAATCTGTTCCTGTTGGAGGGCCAGAGGACATCAATTTAAGGTAGTTCTCGAAAAACCAAAGGCAGCCTAAGGAAAAACATTTTTACGCAGCCGATGGTTAGGATCAGGAATGTCTGAGATTGTGGTGGAGGCATTCAAAAGGGAATTTGATAACTAACTGAATTTTTAAAAATTGCAGGGCCACTGGAAAAGGCAGGGGAGTGGGTGTAAGAGGTTCTGTTCCCGTACCCCCTTACTACAGTTCTTGGACTTTAGGAATTACAAGAACAAAATTTCACATGACAGAGAGTTTGGGTTAACCATGAATTGTTGTTTTATTGAATCCAATAATATCCCTAATGCAGATACCTCGATGGTTAGTTGAAACAGAAATAAAACAAAACTGTCCTCACTACAAAGCCTCCTGCAGTAACTTAAAATTGACACCCCAATTCCCAGCTGAAGCCTTCAGCGATTTGACCACTTCCCAGTTACCCGAAACAAAGTCACTATGACTTAGCTTAAAATTGCAAATTTCAGGCAAAAACACTAAGCTTTTGTCCCAAAACCCTCAGATCAAGATCACAATGATTTGGCTGATCCACAAATACGGGCAAAACACTATGCTTTGTCCCAAACCCTCAGACCAAGATCACTACGATTTGGCTGAAAACACTTATAATCACCCACACGGCCAGTCGGTCCCAGTGTTGATTGGTAGGTCCTGAGTCAAGATGTGGTGATGTTGGACTGTTTGAAATTGATCCATCAGAATGCAGCCTGTCTCTGTGTGCTTTGTGTTGAGGTTTGGCTCTCATTCACAGTACTATTGTCCTTGGGGATTGGGGTTCCTTCCCCCTACTCCACAAAGTCCAGTTTTAAAGTCCAGTTGGGGGAGGAGAAGGGGATTCCGATCCTACGTGGGACTAGCTGAAGGGTCACTGACCCGAAACGTTAACTCTGCTTCTCTCTCCACAGATGCTGCCAGACCTGCTGAGTATTTCCAGCATTTCCTGTTTTTATTATGGGACTAGCTGAGTTGCTATTGAAGAGAACTGGCATGGAACCGATGGGCCGAATGGCCTCCTTCTGTGCTGTAATCATTCTATGATTCTGTGCCTCATGTGATATCCATTCATCCCCACTTAGGGAAAGTGGACTTAAATCAAATGCATTCCAGTTGCTATGGATTTCTACTGCAATTTGTTAAACTGTCCTTGATCATCTGCATATTATGAATGTTTGGTATTAATTAGCAATGAAACATCCATTCTTTATAAATAATGTGAGCTTTTTAAATAGGGAAATGATGTGGATGCAACATTTCATTAAATCTGTTCCAAAGCAAGGTTTTCAAGTGTTACTCTGATAACATGCAAACATTCAGAGCTCTTAGACAGGCAATTGTGTACGAATTGCAATGAATGGAGCCAACACTAATAATGTTGTGTAACATGCAAAAAATAACTGACATTGATAATGAGAACAGTTATGTCAAAATTAATATCAGTGTTTAATTGGCAGCCTCTTTATCAAGTTAATTACGCAGAATATTGTATGACACAGAGGCACCACATTACAAGCATTCATGTAATTGTGAAAGTGCACAAAAGAAGTCTGTTAAATCCTTGGGTAAGGAGTACATCACCGATCTGCATTGTTTATATTGTATTATTTTGTCAGTGACCATGACACACTGAACTGATTGTGCCCATGTTATTCTTTGCAATTGATGTCAAAAAAGCAGACTTTGTTCAACATGCTCACTGAGAAGCCTGCAGATGGACTTTCTTCTCAATCACAAGTTATGTGTTGAAGGTTGCTTTTCTGAGTTTTCTTTTTAAATGGACACAATGATAAAGGAAGAAAGCCATTAAAATTGGATTTAATTTGAATGACTAGTACAGTATATAAAATATAAATTATATAACTGAATAAATGCAACAGTTGAATACGTCTTAAACCCCTTTGAAACAAACTAATTAAAAAATCTCTTGATGTATGATGATAAAGAAAAATCATTCCTGATTTTTTTCCAATATAAATTTCTACTTGTATGATGACAGTTACGATTAATTGAAATGTAGTCCTCATCACAATCGAATCCTGGAATGTGGTATAGTCATTTTCTTTTTTAGATTGCAGCAGAGATTTTCCTTTACAATGCTAAAACCAACTTGACTTACAGAAAAGAAAGGCTCCAGTCAGTGGTATTCTGTAAGCTTCTGAAGCTGCTTAAATTTGTAGTAGATTTCAGTGGCATAGTGCGTTCCTTGGTTTAAGACCAAAAGAGAAATCCTTGAAAACTAACATTGCATGCCACATTTCTAATAACTAGAGAATAGACAGTGGCTGCTTGTCTATTACAAAATGTAAGAGTGCTGTTCAGACCCTTACAACAATCTAAATGTGCAGAGGTGGCAGTAAGTTTAATTTTGAATGAAAAACCTAAATGGGGATCTTAGTCTCTCTATGTTCATGCCCACTATGATAAATTAACTAAACAAAACAATGTCCTATACAATGTTAGCTTTGTGTGGCTGAAACCACCAAAAATCTAAAATGGGATGTCCAAGATAATAGATCCATGCAAGGATAGAAAAGGAAAATGCAATGGAAAAAGGAAATTTACTTCTTCAGAGCAGAGTTCCAGTGTGGAAAGACCTCCACCCACCTATTTTCTTGGTTTGGGCTCATTCTATACTCCAGGTGGATGTCCTGCTGTTAAGAGAGAACCTGCCAGTGTACGCCAAGAATCTCCAGTGGTGCTGTAGCAGGAACACCACTGCTGCAGCAGAAGAGTTGGCAATGGGCCATAAAGGAACTGAAGTGCCATGACGATTGAAAGGAAAAATTCCACTAAATGGGCCGGATTTTATAGTCCTGCCACTGGGAGCAGTTGTGGGCAAGGAAAATGGCAGCCGCCCCATACGGGAACCGCACCGCTGCATCATTGCGCCACTGTGATTCTGCGGCAGGCAGCCACTTTACATATTCACGGCAGTCACCACCGCCCCCCCCCAATCACGTGGCAGGGGCAGCATTGGCGATGCTGTTCACAGAATTGCCAATGCAGAAGCAGGTGCTGGCGCTATTTTTAAAAGGCTGCCAGCCCTGCAGACAGTTCAAAGTGCAGAGTTATCCCCTTCCCCCCTTCCCTATACACAAAGTGCAGAGTTCACCACTTCCCCTCTCCCCCCCCCTCCACCCCACCCCACCCCATACCCATCAGAGTGCAGAGTTCACTCCTTCCCCACTTCGGTGGTGCCAGCTTTCCAAGGGCAGGGAAGTGAAGGCACGTGAGTGCTGCTCGTTGCGCTGAGGATTGGGAACTGAAGGTAAGATCGCTGTGGTTTAGATTTTAATTCAGGCAAATGTGTAATTTAAATATGCTAAATCGGTTTCCATCACAGTGCAGCTGAGGGGCTGCCACAGAGCTTCCCCGCTGCCGGGAAGATCGGGCCCAACAATCCTGGGGTTGGGTTCCATGGCGACCACTGCCACTCTGATTTTCTGGCCGCCCCGCCATGGAACCCAACATCGGGCTGGGAACAAATTCCAGCCCAATGTCTTGGCCAAAACTAAAGCCTTTTGTCCCTCCACTGGAGGAATTTAGCCTTCAGCACTGCTTCTTGGAGCCTGCCACCATCTTCTGCAAGCCATCCTTGGGAAACAGCAAAACCTGGGACAGAAATTATGGTAATTTTCCATGTGCCCTAACCCTGCTGTCATTTGCATGCAGTGCGCAGAGAAGGAATGGTCAGCAGTGAATCCAGCAGGGACTGGAGCATAGAGTATTCTATTTAGATTGGTGAGATGGTGGTAGGTTTCGCAGTTCAAATTCTCTGTAATTCTCCAATTTTGGTTGCAATTACAGAGGAGAATTCCTGTCCCATATATCTTGCTTTGTGTGATATAATGAGCTCTTCAAATTCTTTTATTAATGACTTAACCGTGAGAACAAGGCTCAGGATAGCAATTAAAAATGTCTGTTAGCATTTTCTATCACTGGTTTTACAGTTTAGTTGGTCTACTTTGTGTTAGACATAATATACAGAGGAAAATATGGCCTTAAATTGTGAAATGAAGGATTTTTTAGTATATATTTTCAAATCTCAATTACTCCTCAACTAACCTTTCACAATTCTACCCTGAAAAATACTGTAGGTAGTAATCAATTTGTTGTAGATTTATTGACCTTGACAGTCAATCATTTTAAAAATAGCTTTATTCCTTATTGTGCCTCTACGTCTGGATACAATGGAGTTGATCTTGATTTTGTATGATGGTGTATAAAGGGTGATACTGATTTTCATTTCTATTGACTTGCCATAAAGCATTTTACACCATCATACAAAGTGAAGATCTGCCGCAACAAGTTTTTCTCTTAAACAATTCAAAAATTGTTAAGAGGAAGAACCATTGAAAAACAATTATTTTGTTTGTCTGATAAGATAATTGATGAAAAAATGTGAGCGGTTGAAATAGGACTATGAGCAAAGAGGACAAGTGCAAAAGGAAATCTGAACCAACATATTTTGGGAAAGTGAAGTATACGCTAACTGGCAAGATTCTTAACAGAGTGGAGAGAGAAAGATGTAGGGTGCATCTTTAAAGGTGGGAAATCAGTTGAAAAAAGGCCACCAAAGGGGCAAATCGATTTCTTGGTTTTAATCTGGGACGTTAATCATAAAAGCAAGGAAATTATGTTGAATTTGGACAGGACCACAGTTGGATTATGGTATACAGTTGTGGGCACACCATTATGGAAAAGATATCAGAGACTTGGAGAGATGTGTCAAAAATTAGCAGAATTATACTAGGAAATAAAGGATATAGATATCCTTCGATCACAGAATTGCTTTTTAACCCCCATTGGGACAGAGAAAGTTTGAAGGCATTCTAAAAGAAGTTTCCAAAATTATAAAAGACCTTAAGGGGTTACATTGTGAAAGATTAGTTCTGATATTAATGCAAAGGTGGGTTCTAACCAGAGGAGATGAAAATTGTGTGTGCAAAACCCAGAAGAAAACATAGCATGTCAAATTCCCTAATTTCAAGTTGATTGCATCATTAAATTTTTCTTTCCATGTTTTTCGTCTCCAAGCTCTAGGCATGATGTGTACCTGCACGATGCAATCACAAGTCGATGATTTAAAGAGGAAATGCAGAAATGGAATTTGGAGGAGTTAGGAGGTGTTTAACATGTATTCAAGAGCCATAATTTTCTACATCAGTGGGAGGAAGAAACCACTGCTGTTACCAAGAAACCATGGTTGGAGGAGGTTGAGGAGGTGAGCAGCGGGAGCACTGTGCCCTGGTCTTGGATGCAATACAGGAAGCAGTTACAGGTCAGGAAAAGTTTGTACATTTGCTGATTAACCAACATCCTGATTTATTTTATATATTCCTTCTTGGGAAACGGGCATTGCTGGCAAGAGCAGTATTTATTGCTCATCCGTAATTGCCATTGAGAAGTGGTGGTGAGCTGCCTTCTTTGCAGTTTTTGGAATGTAGGTACAACCACAGTGCTGTTAGGAAGGGAGTTCCAGGATTTTGATCCAGCGACAGTGAGGGATCCTAAGTATGGTGATTGCCAATAATGATGGGGACTAATGCCCCTCCAGATCCTCCTTCCGCTTCACTTCCCTCTGACCCCACCCCTTCTGATCTGACCCCTTGCCGTGTATTCACTATACCCTCTGACCTCCCCCTCTCTGATGCTGAGCGTTCTGTACTCAGCAAAGGTCTCGGTTTTATCCCCTTACGCCGCCACCTCAATGAATTTCGCGCTCAGCATGGCGTTGAGCTCTTCTTCCGTCGCCTCCGCCTCCGGGCTCACTTCTTTGACCAGGAGTCCTCCCCCCGAACAGCAGACCCATTCACCCACCTCCAGCATTCTCCCTCTACCTGGACCCCTCCCCCTGGCCTCTTACCCGCTCTTGATCTCTTCATTGAAAACTGTCGGCGAGACATTGGTCATCTCAATTTCTCTGCCCCCCTCACTCACTCTAACCTGTCCCCCTCTGAACTTGAGGCACTCCGTTCTCTCAGGTCTAACCCCGACATGGTCATCAAACCTGCAGACAAGGGTGGTGCTGTTGTCGTATGGCGTACCGACCTCTACCTTGCAGAAGCTCAACGCCAACTCACGGACACTTCTTCCTACCTCCCTCTGGACCATGACCCCACCACCGAACATCAAGCCACCGTCCAAAGGACTGTCACTGACCTCATCTCCTCTGGAGATCTTCCCTCTACAGCTTCCAACCTCATAGTTCCACAACCCCGGACAACCCGCTTCTACCTCCTTCCCAAAATCCGCAAACGGGACTGTCCCGACAGACCCATTGTGTCAGCCTGCTCCTGCCCCACTGAACTTATTTCTTCCTATCTAGACTCTATCTTTTCTCCGCTGGTCCAGTCTCTTCCCACCTACATCTGTGACTCTTCTGACGCCCTACATCATTTTGACAATTTCCAGTTTCCTGGTCCCAACCGCCTCCTCTTCACGATGGACGTCCAATCGCTCTACACCTCCATCCCCCACCAGGATGGTTTGAGGGCTCGCTGCTTCTTCCTGGAACAGAGGCCCAACCAGTCCCCATCCACCATCACCCTCTTCCGCCTGGCTGAACTTGTTCTCACATTGAACAACTTCTCCTTCAACTCCACGCACTTCCTTCAAGTAAAAGGTGTCGATATGGGTACCCGCATGGGTCCTAGTTATGCCTGTCTTTTTGTGGGATATGTCGAGCATTCTTTGTTGCAGTCCTACTCAGGCCCCCTCCCCCAACTCTTTTTCTGGTACTTTGATGACTGTATCAGTGCCGTTTCCTGCTCCTTCCCCGAACTGGAAAACTTTATCAACTTTGCTTCCAATTTCCACCCTTCTCTCACCTTTACATGGTCCATCTCTGAAACTTCCCTTCCCTTCCTCGACTTCTCTGTCTCCATCTCTGGGGATAGGTTGTCTACTAATATCCATTATAAGCCCACCGACTCCCACAGCTACCTCGACTGCACTTCTCCACACCCTACCTCCTGTAAGGACTCCATTCCATTCTCCCAGTTTCTCCGTCTCCGACGCATCTGCTCTGATGATGCTACCTTCCATGACGATGCTTCTGAGATGACCTCCTTTTTCCTCAACCGAGGATTTCCCCCCATTGTGGTTGACAGGGCCCTCAACCTTGTCCGGCCAATTCCCCGCACCTCTACCCTCACCCATTCCCCTCCCTCTCAGAACCGTGACAGGGTTCCCCTTGTCGTCACTTTCCACCCCATCAGCCTCCATATCCAAAGGATCATCCTCCGCCATTTCCGCCACCTCCAACGTGATGCCACTACCAGTTGCATCTTCCCCTCCTTTCCCCTGTCAGCATTCCGAAGGGATCGTTCCCTCCGCGACACCCTGGTCCACTCCTCCATTACCCCCACCACCTCATCCCCGTCCCATGGCACCTTCCCCTGCAATCGCAGGAGGTGTAATACCTGCCCATTTACCTCCTCTCTTCTCACTACCCCAGGCCCCAAACACTCCTTTCAGGTGAAGCAGCGATTTACTTGTACTTCTTTCAATGTAGTATACTGTATTCGCAGCTCACAGTGTGGTCTCCTCTACATTGGGGAGACCAAGCGCAGACTGTGTGACCGCTTTGCGGAACATCTCCGCTCAGTCCGCAAGCAGGACCCAGAGCTTCCTGGTTCCTTGCCATTTCAACACTCCCCCCTGCTCTCATGCTCACATCTCCGTCCTGGGATTGCTGCAGTGTTCCAGGGAACAACAACGCAAGCTCGAGGAACAGCATCTCATCTACCGATTAGGCACACTACAGTCTGCCGGACTGAACATTGAGTTCAATAATTTCAGAGCATGACAGCCCCCCATTTTACTTTCATTTTTAGTTATTTTTTTCTTCTTTTTTTTTTACATTCTTTTTTACATTTTTTACAATCTTTTTTTTTGCATTTATTTCATTTCATCTTAGTTTGTTCAGTTTGCTTACCCACTGTTTTTTTTCAGGTTTGCACTTGCTGCTGTTCAATATTCAGTGCATTAACACCTAATCTGTACTAATGCTTTGTCTTTCAACACACCATTATCATATTGTTTGCCTTTGCTCCATGACCTTTTGGTTAGCTATGTGGCCTGGTCCAATCTACACCTCCTTTGTTATCTCTTGCCCCACCCCCACCTCAAAGAACAAAGAAAACAAAGAACAAAGAAAATTACAGCACAGGAACAGGCCCTTCGGCCCTCCAAGCCTGCGCCGATCCAGATCCTCTATCTAAACATGACGCCTATTTTCTAAGGGTCTGTATCTCTTTACTTCCTGCCCATTCATGTATCTGTCTAGATACATCTTAAAAGACGCTATCGTGCCCGCGTCTACCACCTCCGCAGGCAACACATTCCAGGCACCCACCACCCTCTGCGTAAAGAACTTTCCACGCATATCCCCCCTAAACTTTTCCCCTTTCACTTTGAACTCGTGACCCCTAGTAATTGAATCCCCCTCTCCGGGAAAAAGCTTCTTGCTATCCAACCTGTCTATACCTCTCATGATTTTGTACACCTCAATCAGGTCCCCCCTCAACCTCCGTCTTTCTAATGAAAATAATCCTAATCTACTCAACCTCTCTTCATAGCTAGTGCCCTGCATACCAGGCAACATCCTGGTGAACCTCCTCTGCACCCTCTCCAAAGTATCCACATCCTTTTGGTAATGTGGCGATCAGAACTGTACGCAGTATTCCAAATGTGGCCGAACCAAAGTCCTATACAACTGTAACATGACCTGCCAACTCTTGTACTCAATACCCCGTCCGATGAAGGAAAGCATGCCGTATGCCTTCTTGACCACTCTATTGACCTGCGTTGCCACCTTCAGGGAACAATGGACTTGAACACCTAAATCTCTCTGGACATCAATTTTCCCCAGGACTTTTCCATTTACTGTATAGTTCACTCTTGAATTGGATCTTCCAAAATGTATCACCTCGCATTTGCCCTGATTGAACTCCATCTGCCATTTCTCTGCCCAACTCTCCAGTCTATCTATATTCTGCTGTATTCTCTGACAGTCCCCTTCACTATCTGCTACTCCACCAATCTTAGTGTTGTCTGCAAACTTGCTAATCAGACCACCTATACTTTCCTCCAAATCATTTATGTATATCACAAACAACAATGGTCCCAGCACGGATCCCTGTGGAACACCACTGGTCACACGTCTCCATTTTGAGAAACTCCCTTCCACTGCTACTCTCTGTCTCCTGTTGCCCAGCCAGTTCTTTATCCATCTAGCTAGTACACCTTGGACCCCATGCGCCTTCACTTTCTCCATCAGCCTACCATGGGGAACCTTATCAAACGCCTTACTGAAGTCCATGTATATGACATCTACAGCCCTTCCCTCATCAATCAACTTTGTCACTTCCTCAAAGAATTCTATTAAGTTGGTAAGACATGACCTTCCCTGCACAAAACCATGTTGCCTATCACTGATAAACCCATTTTCTTCCAAATGGGAATAGATCCTATCCCTCAGTAACTTCTCCAGCAGCTTCCCTACCACTGACGTCAGGCTCACCGGTCTATAATTACCTGGATTATCCCTGCTACCCTTCTTAAACAAGGGGACAACATTAGCAATTCACTTGCTTATAACCTGTGACTTTTCTAATATTTGTCAGTTCCGAAGAAGGGTCACTGACCCGAAACATTAACTCTGCTTCTCTTTTCACAGATGCTGCCAGACCTGCTGAGTGGTTCCAGCATTTCTTGTTTTTATTTTGGATTTCCAGCATCTGCAGTATTTTGCTTTTCTATTATGGTGATTGCCAAGGTTGTTACTGAACTAAGATTAAATCATATTCCTAATTCAAAATGTCTTCTGGGGTTCCCCCATAGAGCAAGAGTCTGTGGACAAGCATGATGATTCCTCAGGGGACCTCATTCTTCCAAAGGGTACATTGTCACAGGACGTACAGCCAAGTACCAGTGCAAATACATGTATGTTGGTGGGTCCAGTTAGAGAGTTAGCTCAGCTGGACACAGATCCTGATCCTGATCCTGGGGCCATCATTGTGAAGGAGCTGAGAGAGATACAACATCAACTTAGCTAGTGTTACGTCTTTTTGTTGTTTTTCTGGTACCCAGACGTTGGAAATAATCACACTTTAAACTTGGAAAGGATGGAGTCATTCTGTTTATTACAGCACCATGCTGTCTCCTGTGGAACCTGGTTGAACTGGTTTTTGTGTTGCACATTGCATGATTCCCCAGTGCAGCCGTGAATGTGGCCCCCCCACTGGAACACTTACACATAACAACTAGTTCCTAGCTAATTAGTTCCTAACACTTTACAGATAGTATAACAATATATAATATCCCTCTTTGTTCAAAACATAATGTCCCTATATCAATATAACTGTCAATATAACTAATGAAGATTATCATCTGACTTGTGGAAATAATCTGAACCTCTTTTTAGAGTCTTTTATAGCCTGTATTCTTTTTTCTAAAAAAATATTATTCACAGTATCGCTTAGATGGTAAGATGTTGTACCCCCATCTTGTAGATTTGGCATTTGCTGCTCTCAGTGGTGAGTTGGCATGCAGTACAGGTGATGTTGTGTTACTTGCTGGTGATGTTGTTAATGTTGTCTCGCTGGATAGTGATGTTTCCGGTGTTGTTGGTGGTCTTTTCTGTTGTTCCAGCTCAGGTGCAGGTCGATTATGGATTCTGTTCCTTCTCATTTGGTTACCGGTTTCAGTCTCGATGATATATGACCTTGGGGTCTCAGCTTCACCAACAACTTTTGCTGGGCTCCAGGTTTTCATGATTGGATCCTGTCCGTGTACAGTTTGTCATTTCAACAGCTCGGATAGGGATTTAGCATACTTGTTGAAGTGTTGCTCTCCTCTTACCTCTGCTTCAGTGAGTTGTTGTCTCACTTCCTCCTGATCACTTGCAGTTTGCTTGGTAGTGTTGTCTTATATTTTCTTCCATTTAACAGCTTTGCAGGTGTTTTCATGTCAGCCTTGAGAGGTGTGGATCAGAGTGACAATAAGGCCAGGTTTGGGTCTTCCTTCGTCTCTTGGCATTTCACAAGTGTTCTTTCAACCATCTGGACATGTCTTTCTATAAATCCATGGCCCTGCAGGTAGTGTGATGATGAGGTGATGGTGTTGAACCCATACTGATCAGCAAATTCCTTAAATTCTCTGAATGTAAATTGATTGCCATTGTCACATATTAACCTTTCAGGCATCTCTTGCTCAACGAACAGAACTCGTACTGCTGAGATGATTGTTGTGGCTCTCAAGTCTTTCACCTTCGAGATTAAGGGGAATTTTGAGTAGTAGTCTGCGACAATGAGATACCATTCTTGATTATGTGTGAATAAATTGACTCCTACAATATGCCATCGTCTTGGTATTACTTCGGTAGTTATCATCTCTTTCTGTTGTGAGTTTCTGTACTTCTGGCATACATTGCATGTAGATACCATATTTTTGATATCTTTGTATATGCCTATCCAGTACACAGCTGATCTGGCTCTGAGCTTACACTTCTCCATTCCCATATGGTCTTCGTGTATCTTTTGGAGAAGTTCTTCCTGCATTGTTTTGAGTTTGATTATTCTGGATCCGGCCAGCAGAACACCATCTTCTAGTGTGATGTCATCTCTGATAGACCAGTACTTCTGTATTGCTGGCTGTGTGTGCTGTATCTTATCAAGCCATCCCAGGATCACTTGCTGAGAGAGCATCTGTAACTCTTCGACTTTGCTGGTCTCATCTCTAATTTGACTAGGTTTCAGTGGTGTTACTA
The DNA here is from genome assembly GCF_036365525.1 of Heterodontus francisci. Classification (NCBI taxonomy): domain Eukaryota; kingdom Metazoa; phylum Chordata; class Chondrichthyes; order Heterodontiformes; family Heterodontidae; genus Heterodontus; species Heterodontus francisci. Next base: position 112,499,962 of record NC_090373.1, read on the forward strand.
GGTGATGAATCTTTATGCCTAGGTCTTCTAACTCATGTTTCTCCTGTGATGACAACTAAGATAGGGTGCCTGCCAGCACCATTTCTCTTCCTGGCCTATATTTCAGAGTGAAATCATAACTCTGATGCCTCAAGAGTAACCTCTACAGTCTTCCTGGTGCTTTACATAGATTTTTCTTGTAGATCTGCTCCAGTGGACGGTGATCACTCTCCACTGTGAACTTTCTCCCAGAGAGATATGTGTGGAACTTCTCACATCCATATACAACTGCCAAAAGCTTTCTTTCTATGTTGGCATATCTTGTCTCAGCTGATGTTTGAGCTTTGGACGCAAGTACTATTGGCTTTCCCTCTTGTACCAGGGCTGCTCCCAGTCCTTTTGTGAAGCATTTACTTGCATAGTGACAGGTTTCATTCTGTCGTAGTATGACAGACTTGTCTCCTTGCATACTACCTTTTTGAGCTTGTTGAAACTCCTGTCATGTGACTCTGACCACTGGTACTCTGCATCTTCTTTCATCAGCTCCCCCAGGTTTGTTGTGTGTTCCGACATATGCGGAATAAAGGAGCTCATATATTCTATCAAACCAAGGAAACTTCTCAACTCTCTCATATCGCTTGAGGCTTCCATCCCCGAGATAGCTGAGATTCTTTCAGGACTCGGCTTGACTCCGTCAGGTGTGTACACCATTCCAAAGAACTGGCATTTTGTCACTTTCACAATGCATTTGTCTGCGTTTAGCTTAATCCCAGCTTTCCTGGTTCTCTCCATGGCTTCATATAGATGGTTGTCATGATCCTTTCCATCTACACCAAATATCTGGATATCATCAGCTGTGCCGACTGCTCCTTTGCATCCCCTGTATCTCTCGTCTACTTTCTGATAGAACACATCCTGGCTCACTTTGAGGCCAAAAGGTAGACGTAGAAATTTGTACCATCCAAAGGGTGTGTTGAATGTTGTCAACAATGAAGATTCTGCGTCTAGTTTCACATTCCAGTAGCGATTTTCGGCATCAAGCTTGTTGAAAACTTTTGCCCCTGCCAGTGCTGGTGTGATTCCTTCCAATGTTGGAATAGGATAGTGATCCCTCTTTATTGCTTGGTTAAGATCTTTGGGATCCAGGCAAATTCTTAGCCATCCATTTGGCTTCTCTCGCACCACGATGGAATTTACCCAGTCTATAGGCTCTGTGACTCTGGCGATCACCTTTTCTTCCATTTCTTGGAGTTCTCTTTCAAGCTTTCATTTTAGTTCTACTGGTACTTTATGTGGGGGATGAATCACTGGTTTCATCGTTGGGTCAACAGTGATGTGATACTCAAAATCTTCAAAGCATCCAACCATCTCATCAAAACACTCTGGATACAGTTGTACCAGATCTCCTTTGCTTCTGATCAGAGGGCGCTTTTCAACGGGTGTACTATCTTCAACCCTCAGTGTCGCCTCCTTCACCTCATGGTTTACTGAGATAATCTGCAGCTCTTCAGAACTGCTCAACCCAAGGATAGCTGGACCATCTGTTTCTGTGATGTAGAACATACAATTAACATCTTTTCCTTTGTGTGTCCCTCTGATTTGGGTTGTTCCGAGCTGTCGAATCTCAGTTCCCCCGTATGCTGTTGGCATGATGTAGTTTGGTTTCAGAGCACATTTCCTTGGATAACCATTTTTCTCCAAATTTTAGGAAAGATCTTCTGGTATAGTGTGAGCGGGGTGATGTTACTCTGTGCTCCAGTATCAATCTTTCCCTTCAGATTTATCGTTGTGAGCTTATTCCTCAGCCCCTTCCTGATCGGAATGGTTGTATGAATTTCTTTTCTCTGGGAACTATCACATCCAGACATTTCATGTAATTCTATGGTTCTTACGTCTGTCATGTTCTCAAACCCATCGCCATCTTCCAGGGCATGGATGTTTTGGTTTCTTTCACTATTCCTTCACCCTGTTATTCTGGCTCTGGAGACTCGTCTACCACCTTCTTGCCTTGTTCTGCACATCTTTTCCAGGTGATTGGTCTTTCCACAAGCTTTGCAGATTGATCCATATGTGGGACATTTCCTTCTGTCTGTCAAATCATGGTCATACACAGCTCCTGCACATCTTTCTGTCTGTTGGGTGTACATTCTTTAGAGTCACAGAGTCATACAGCATAGAAACAGGCCCTTCGGCCCACCGCGTCCATGCCGACCATAATGTCTATCTATACTAATCCCACCTGCCTGCATTAATTCCATATCCCTCTATGCCTTGCTCATTCAAATACCTGTCAAGATGCCTCTTAAATGTTGCTACTGTTCCTGCCTCCACCACCTCCTCTGGCAGCTCATTCCAGATACCCACTATTCTTTGTTTGAAAAATTTACCCCTTTGATCCCCTTTAAACCTCCTCCCTCTCACCTTAAATCTATGCCCTCTAGTTTTAGTCACCCCTACCATGGGAAACAGACTCTGGCTATCTACCCTATCTATGCCTCTCATAATTTTATATACCTCTATCATGTCCCCTCTCAGCCTCCTTCACTCCAGGGAAAACAGACCCAGCCTATCCAATCTCTCTTTATAACTCAAACCCTCCAAACCAGGCAACATCCTTGTGAATCTTTTCTGCACCCTCTCTAGCTTAATCACATCTTTCCTGTAGTGCAGCGACCAGAACTGCACACAGTACTCCAAATGCGGCCTAACCAACGTTATGTACAACTGTAACATGACGTCCCAACTCTTGTACTCAATGCCTCAGCCGATGAAGGCAAGCATGCCATACGCCTTCTTCACCATGCTGTCTACCTGTGTTGCCACTTTCAAGGAACTATGTACTTGCACCCCAAGGTCTCTCTGCTCAACAACACTTCCCAGGGCCCTGCCATTCACTGTATGTGTCCTGCCCTGGTTTAACTTCCCAAAATGCATCACTTCACACTTGTCTGCGTTAAATTCCATTTGCCAATACCTTGCCCACTTTCCCAGTTGATCTATATCCTGTTGTAACCTTAGACAACCTTCTTCACTGTCCACTATACCACCAATTTTGGTGTCATCTGCAAACTTACTAATCATGCCCTCAACATTCACATTCAAGTAATTAATATGACAACAATTAATATGACAAACAACAGAGGGCCCAGCACCGATCCCTGCAGCACACCACTGGTCATTGGCCTCCAATCTGAAAAACAACCCTCCACTACCACCCTCTGCCTCCTATCATCAAGCCAATTTTGTATCCAATTTGCTAGCAGGACCAGCCTACCATGCGGGACCTTGTCAAAGGCCTTGCTAAAGTCCATGTAGACAACGTCCATCGCCCTGCCCTCGTCAATCCTCTTGGTCACCTCCTCGAAAAACTCAATCAAATTCATGAGACATGATTTTCCACGCACAAAGCCATGCCGACTATCCCTAATCAGCCTTTCCAAATGCATATAAATCCTGTCTCTCAGAATCCCATCCAATAACTTTTCCACCACTGATGTAAGGCTCACCGGCCTGTAGTTCCCTGGCTTATCCCTGCTGCCCTTCTTAAATAAAGGTACAACATTAGCTATCCTCCAGTCTTCCGGTACCTCACCTGTAGCTAACGATGATACAAAAATCTCTGCCAGGGCCCCAGCAATCTCCTCCCTTGCTTCCCATAGCATCCTAGGATACACCTGGTCAGGCCCTGGGGATTTATCCACCTTAATACACTTCAAAACCTCCAACATCTCCTCCTTTGTAATGTTGATATGCTCCAGGATATCGCTGTTCCCTCCCTTGAACTCACTAGCTTCCATGACCTTCTCCACGGTAAATACAGACAAGAAGTATTCTTGTCCACTGAAACGTGGCGCAGTGGTTAGCACCGCAGCCTCACAGCTCCAGGGACCCGGGTTCGATTCCGGGTACTGCCTGTGTGGAGTTTGCAAGTTCTCCCTGTGTCTGCGTGGGTTTTCTCCGGGTGCTCCGGTTTCCTCCCACAAGCCAAAAAGACCTGCAGGTTGATAGGTAAATTGGCCATTATAAATTGTCACTAGTATAGGTAGGTGGTAGGGAAATATAGGGACAGGTGGGGATGTTTGGTAGGAATATGGGATTAGTGTAGGATTAGTATAAATGGGTGGTTGATGTTCGGCACAGACTCGGTGGGCCGAAGGGCCTGTTTCAGTGCTGTATCTCTAATCTAATCTAAAAAAAATTCAAGACCTCGCCCGTTTCCCGTGGCTCCACACATAGATTACCACAATGATCCTTAAGGGGACCTACTCTCTCCCTAGCTACCCTTTTACTCTTAATATAGAATCTTTTAGGATTCTCCTTTATCTTATCTGCCAGGGAAATCTCATGGCCCCTTTTCGCCCTCCTAATTTCCTTCTTAAGTGTACTCCTACATTCCCTATACTCCTCGAGGGACTCGCTTGATCCCAGCTGCCTATACCTGACATATGCCTCCTTCTTTGTCCTGACCAGACCCTCAATATCCCTCGTTGACCAAGGTTCCCTAAACTTGCCAGCCTTGCCCTTCCATCTAACAGGAACATGCTGGCCCTGAACTTTTCCTATCTCACTTTTAAAAGCCTCCCACTTGCCAGACGCCCCTTTACCTGTAAACGGCCTCTCCCATTCAACTTTTGAGAGTTCCTGTCTGATGCCATCGGAATTAGCCTTCCCCCAATTTAGGAGACTTCAACCTGAGGACCAGTCCTATCTTTTTCCATGACTATCTTGAAGCTAATAGAGTTATGGTCACTGGTCCCAAAGTGCTCCCCCACTGACACATCAACCACCTGCCCAGCCTCATTTCCTAAGAGGAGGTCGAGTGTAGCCCCTTCTCTAGTAGGGCCATCCACATACTGCTTCAGAAAACTATCCTGGACACACTTAACAAATTCTTCCCCATCTGATCCCTTAGCACTAAGGCAGTCCCAGTCAATATTAGGGAAGTTAATATGACCTACTCTTACAAACTTATAATTCCTTCACCTATCTGTGATTTCCCTACATATATGCTACTCCACTTCCCTCTGACTATTGGGGGGCCTATAGTATAATCCCATCAAAGTGATCACCCCTTTCTTATTTCTAATTTCTACCCATATGGCCTCACTGGACATTCCCCCGGGATATCCTCTCTAAATACTGCCGTGATGTCCTTCCTAATCAATAGTGCAACTCCCCCTCCTCCCTTACCTCCACCTCTGTCACGCTGGAAGCATCGGTACCTGGAACATTGAGCTGCTAGTCCTGCCCATACCTCAACCACGTTTCTGTAATACCTATAATATCACAATTCCATGTACGATCCATGCTCTGAGTTCATCTGCCTTACCTGTAAGGCTTCTTGCATTAAAGTAAATGCAGTTTAGCCTACCAGACCTTCCATGCTCCCTGCCTTGCCCCTGCCCGGCCTGCCTACTGGACTTGCTTGCTTTAACCTCTACATTTGCCTCAACTATCTCATCGGAGAGACTACTACTTTGGGTCCCACCCCCCTGCAAGACTAGTTTAAACCATCCCGAGTTGTACTAGTTCTTTAGTTGTTTCACTGCATCAGCCCTGCTGCCTGTCTCTTGGCTTAACTGAAGGCTAGCCATTTGGGAAGTCAGAGTCTTCTTCTGTCCGCTCATGGCCTCATGTGCTCTGGCAGTGTCTACAACCTGTGATATTGTGAGCTTGTCCTGTCAGATTAGAGCTTTTTGTACTTCAGGATGTGCAGAACCCCAAATGAGCTGATCTATCAGCCTTTCATCTGTGTCCATAAATTTATATTTTCTGGCTGCATTTTTCAATCTTGCTACAAAATTGTCAATAGGCTCACCAAGTTCCAGTCTGAGGCCTTGAAATTCATATCAGTATTTCTGATGATTTGATTTTGGCTGGTGATGGGTGCTGAATCGTTCAAAAATTTTGTCTGGGTTTCTGCTGTCCTCTTTGCTTCGGTCCCTGCTGTTAAATAAATTTAATCCTTTATCTCCAATCCACAGAAGGATATAACTGACCCTCTCCACTTCACTAGTGCCTGCTAGGAAACTACTAAATGTCAAATTGAACTTTTGTTTATATTTCTCAAATCCCTCTATGACATCAACTGCTTCCCAATTCATTATGGGCTGTAGCTGTGCATTCATTCCTGTCCTGGCTGACATTTCATTTTTTGTTTTCGCACGAGTCACTCAGTTTTTCTTTCTCTGTCTCTGGCATTAATTTGGGTCAATTTTCTCAACCTGTTGCTTTTAAAAACTTTCTAGGTTTACTCACAGACACTGGCTGCCACCATATTAGGTCTTTTTGTTGTTTTTCTGGTTCCCAGATGTTGGAAATAATCATACTTTAAACATGGAAAGGCTGGGGTCATTCTGTTTATTACAACACCATGCTGTCTGCTGTCGAACCTGGTTGAACTGGTTTTTGTGCTACATATAACATGACTCAATTCAAGCGACGTCTCAATTCATTCCATCTTCGCTGCCTTCGGAGAATACTTGGCATCAGGTGGCAGGACTATATCTCCAACACAGAAGTCCTTGAAGCAGCCAACACCCCCAGCTTATACACACTACTGAGTCAGCGGCGCTTGAGATGGCTTGGCCATGTGAGCCGCATGGAAGATGGCAGGATCCCCAAAGACACATTGTACAGCGAGCTCGCCACTGGTATCAGACCCACCGGCTGTCCATGTCTCCGTTATAAAGACGTCTGCAAACGCGACATGAAATCGTGTGACATTGATCACAAGTCGTGGGAGTCAGTTGCCAGCATTCGCCAGAGCTGGCGGGCAGCCATAAAGACAGGGCTAAATTGTGGCGAGTCGAAGAGACTTAGTAGTTGGCAGGAAAAAAGACAGAGGCGCAAGGGGAGAGCCAACTGTGCAACAGCCCCAACAAACAAATTTCTCTGCAGCACCTGTGGAAGAGCCTGTCACTCCAGAATTGGCCTTTATAGCCACTCCAGGCGCTGCTTCACAAACCACTGACCACCTCCAGGCGCGTATCCATTGTCTCTCGAGATAAGGAGGCCCAAAAGAAAAAGAAAGAATAACATGACTCCCCAGTGCAACCGTGAATGTGACCCCCCCCCCCCACCCCAACTGGAACACGTACACATAACAACTACTTCCTAGCTAATTAGTTCCTAACACTTTTTAGATAGTATAACAATATATAACAGCTAACTACTGACAGATGTGTCATGCACACTCACTACAATAGCAAAGAGGATGAAGGAGTCCGACTCCAACAGTAATGGATTGGTGTCACAGGTATTGAAAGAGTTGCCTCCATGGATCTTCAAGCACTGCTCTTAAAATGATTCCATGCAGGCCCTGAATGTGGCCATGTAGGAGATATCTGCCGGAACTGATCTTCACCAAGCTGCTCTCCCGCAGAGTAGTAGAAATGATGTGGCTCTGGCTTAAAAGAAGGATGATGGTGAAATGGGTCTTGGAAGTGGGAACTCCACTCAAAGGGCTCCCACTTCTCACTCATTGCCCTGACATCTGTCGGTACCTGCTACTTTGTCTCCAAATGGCCAAGTCTGCCTGCAAAGATGCAGATGGAGAACCCTTTGGTGGGGCCTTCAGGAGCTCCAAAACCCAGAGGTCATAAGTCAAAAGTATTTAAACAGTCAGGGCAAGAATCTGAGTAGCCTGCCTCTACCTCTGCTAAAGCACACGGGATGAACCATGTAGAAGCGATAGGAAGCATAAGTAAAAGAAGTTGTAATTCACCAAGCGTGTTTGACAAAATGTTATGTCAAGGTTTTATAATTGCACATAAAATGTATTGATTAGCACCATGTTACAATCAGGTGAAGAGGGGTCAAAAGGGTCCCCTTTTGTCCCTCTCCTTGTTTGACTGCAACAGGGTTTATTTCTTTTAAGCAGTGGATGTTCTTACCAATTCAGTGAGTATTTACCCCTTTATGTGCTTTGATCATAAAAGAACCAATTGGACAGGTTTTCTTGCATTTAAACAAGAAAGAAACTCGTTTATTGTACTTAAAACCAAAACCTAATCGAAGTAAACTAATAAACTACACTCCAACTTTCACACACACGAATGCACACACACACGCACGCACGAATGCACGCACTCACATGTACACACAAATAGGTTACCGAATGGCGAAGAATAGATTGTTGGATTAGAGTTCGGAACAATAAAAATGAAGGGTATACAGTCTGTGGAGTCTGGTAATTCAGTTGTCTTCCGGATGAACTCAGTGGTCTGGAAGTTTCTGGCTGGTAGATGACACCGACTGGTTCAGGGTTTTCTTGGAGACAGTGATGTAGCCGGTTTTCTTTCCTGGGGTCTCTGTTTGCATCAGTCATAGGCTTGGATGGTGGCAGCCATCAGGCAGGGTTTGAACTTGCAGGCTGGCCTGGAGAAAGAGAGAGAGAGAGAGAGACTGCCCCCCCCCCCCCCCACCCCCACTTGGGTCCTTCATTGGTCAATCTCAGATGCTTATCTGTCTGTAGAGGGAAGAAGCAGTTAGTTTCACACAGATAGTGAGTCTGTCACATGATGGTCCAGTGTATTCTCTCTTTTGCAACTTAATTAGATCAGGTCTAAGAATTGAAATCTCTCTCAGGTTCCCATTCTTTCAGTGATTACCCTATGAGTGGTCCGTCTGCACCAGTGTTAATGTTCCAAGATTGCCTTTAATGTCTTGTTAATGAAGTCAAGGCATTCAGAATTCTCAGGCCATTGTTCCGGTTGGAGATTTACCAGACCTACATCTCCACCTGGATACATTGGAACGTAATGTATTTAGAAGCAAATTGCGATGGTGATTTTCGTTGCTAGCAGTGATCTCTAATCAGTTAGCAGGTCTGGCAGCATCTGTGGAAAGAGAAGCAGAGTTAACGTTTCGGGTCAGTGACCCTTCTTCAGCAGTTCCGAAGAAGGGTCACTGACCCGAAACGTTAACTCTGCTTGCTGCCAGACCTGCTGAGTGGTTCCAGCATTTCTTGTTTATATTTCAGATTTCCAGCATCCGCAGTATTTTGCTTTTCTCTTTTATCAGTTCTTTGTTTCCTGTTTCTGTTTATAGTTTATTTCAGGTTTACAATCGATGGATTGAAAAAATCATTATTTGACATAGCTTCCCCAATATGTTCACTATTGTATCTTGTGTGCTGACTCTCCCTTTCACTTTCTTCAATATGCTATGGGAAGCAAGGGAGGAGATTGCTGGGGCCCTGGCAGAGATTTTTGTATCATCATTAGCCACGGGTGAGGTACCGGAAGACTGGAGGATAGCTAATGTTGTGCCCTTATTTAAGAAGGGCAGCAGGGATAAGCCAGGGAACTACAGGCCGGTGAGCCTTACATCAGTGGTAGGAAGGTTATTGGAAGGGATTCTGAGAGACTGAATTTATCTGCATTTGGAAAGGCAAGGTCTGATTAGGGATAGTCAGCATGGATTTGTGTTTGGGAAATCATGTCTCACGAATTTGATTGAGTTTTTTGAGGAGGTGACCAAGAGGATTGACGAGGGCAGGGCAATCGACGTTGTCTACATGGACTTTAGCAAGGCCTTTGACAAGGTCCCGCATGGAAGGCTGGTCCAAAAGGTTCAAATACATGGGATCCAGGGTGAGCTAGCCAATTGGATACAAAATTGTTGATCGGAGGCAGAGGGTGGTAGTGGAGGCTTGTTTTTCAGATTGGAGGCAGGTGACCAGTGGTGTGCCACAGGGATCGGTGCTGGGCCCTCTGTTGTTTGTCATATATATTAATGACTTGGCTGTGAATGTAAGGGGCATGAACAGTAAGTTTGCAGATGACACCAAAATTGGTGGTATAGTGGACAGTGAAGAAGGTTGTCTAAGGTTGCAACAGGATATAGATCAACTGTGAAAGTGGGCAAGGGATTGGCAAATGGAATGTAATGCAGACAAGTGTGAAGTGATGCATTTTGGGAAGTTAAACCAGGGCAGGACACATACAGTGAATGGCAGGGCCCTGGGAAGTGTTGTTGAGCAGAGAGACCTTGGGGTGCAAGTACATAGTTCCTTGAAAGTGGCAACACAGGTAGACAGAGTGGTGAAGAAGGCGTATGGCATGCTTGCCTTCATCGGCTGAGGCATTGAGTACAAGAGTTGGGACGTCATGTTACAGTTGTACATAACGTTGGTTAGGCCGCACTTGGAGTACTATGTGCAGTTCTGGTCGCTGCACTACAGAAAAGATGTGATTAAGCTAGAGAGGGTGCAGAAAAGATTCACCAGGATGTTGCCTGGTTTGGAGGGCTTGAGTTATAAAGAGAGGTGGGATAGGCTGGGTCTGTTTTCCTTGGAGTGAAGGAGGCTGAAAGAGGACATGACAAAGGTATATAAAATTATGAGAGGCATAGATAGGTAGATAGCCAGAGTCTTTTTCCCATGGTAAAGGTGACTAAAACTAGAGGGCATAGATTTAAAGTGAGAGGGAGGAGGTTTAAAGGGGATCAAAGGGGTAAATTTTTCACACAAAGAATAGTGGGTATCTGGAATGAGCTGCCTGAGGAGGTGGTGGAGGCAGGAACAGTAGCGACATTTAAGAGGCATCTGGACAGGTACTTGAATGAGCAAGGCATAGAAGGATATGGAATTAATGCAGGCAGGTGGGATTAGTACAGACAGACATTATGGTCGGCATGGACGCGGTGGGCTGAAGGGCCTGTTTCTATGCTGTACGACTCTATGATTCTATGAATGTCAATACATTGGGATGTGTATCTGGCTGAAGGACTGTTTAATAGAAAGTAAAGGGTCGTAGAGGGGGAGCTAGAGGTTTTGAGAACAGAGGATTTAATCTTAACTATTTTTCTTCTGTGAGTAATAAATTGAATCTTTGAGCTAATAGGACAGGAATGTACATGGCTGGTCTGACGATGGATAGCACATATTTATCACAGAATCACAGAACTGTTATAGCACAGAAGGAGGCCATTCGGCCCATCATGTTTGCGCTGGTTCTCCGAAGGTGCAATTTACCTACTGCCACTCCCTGTCTTCTCCCCATAGCCCTGTACATTCTTCCTTTTCAGATACCAATCCAATTCCCTCTTGAATGCCTCGATTAAACCTGCCTCTGCCATACTTTCAGACAGTGCATTCACTCACTGCATGAAAAAGTTTTCCTCATGTCGCCATTTTTTTTTGCCATTTACCTTAAATCTGTGCCCTCTTGTTTTTCATCCTTCCACTAATGTGAACAGTGTTTCCCTATCTACTCTGTCCAGACCACTCATGATTTTGAATATTTTGAAATGATGATACAAAGATAGGTAGGAGAGTAAGTTGTGAAGAGGGCAAAAGGAGTCTGCAAAGGGATATAGATAGGTTAAGTGAGAGGGAAAAGATTTGGCAGATGGAGTATAATGTGGGAAAGTGTGAACTTGTCCATTTTGGCTGGAAAAATAGAAAAGCAATATATTATTTAAATGGAGAGAGATTGCAGAACTCAGAGGCAGAGGGATCTGGGTGTCCCAGTACACAAAACACAAAAGATTAGTACGCAGGTACAGCAAGTGATTAAGAAGGTAAATGCAATGTTGTTGTTTATTGCAAGGGGAATGGAATATAAAAGTAGTGATGTTTTGCTACAGTTGTTCAGGGCATTGGTGAGACCACACCTAGAGTATTGCATACTGTTTTGGTCTCCTTACTTAAGAAAGGATATGATTGCATTAGAAGCAGTTCAGAGAAGATTCACTCGACTGATTCCTGGGATGAGAAGGTTATCTGATGAGGAAAGGTTGGACAGGTTGGGTCTGTATTCATTGGAGTTTAGAAGGAGGTGAGGTGATCTTATTGGGCAGGGTGGATATTGAAAGGATGCTTCCCCTGTGGGAGAGACTAAAACTCGGGTTTTAAAATAAGGGGTGTCCCATTTAAGACAGAGATGAGGAGAATTTTTTTCTCTCAGAGGGTCGTAAGTCTGTGGAACTCTTTTCCCTGGAGAGCAGTGGAGGTAGAGGCATTGAATGTTTTTAAGGCAGAGGTAGACAGATTCTGGACAAACAAGCAAGTCAAAGGTTATCGGGGGTAGACAGGAAAATGGAGTTGAGTCCACAAACAGATCAGTCATGACCTTATAGAATGGTGGAGAAGGCTCGAGGGGCCGAATAGCCTACTCCTCTTCCTAGTTCATATGTTTGTAATACCTCAATCAAATCTCCTCTGAACCTTCTCTTTTCCAAGGAAAACAGTCACAACTTCTCCAATCTATCTATGCAACTGAAGTTCCTCATTCCTGGAACCATTCTCGTGAAACTTTTCTGCACCCTCTCTAATGCCTTAACATCCTTCAGAAAGTGTGCTGCCCAGAAATGGACACAATACTCCAGTTGAGGCCGAACCAGTATATTGATCATTGTCCTCATCCTCCTCTTCTTTTTCAATGTTCTCACCATCAGTAAGTGCCTGATGGGCACCTTGGTCAACCTCCACTTCTAACCCTCTCTGCAGTGCAATGTTTTGCAGAACAGAGCACACCACCATGATTCTGTCCACCCTCAGTGGTGAGCACTGAAGGGCACTCGAGATGCTGATGGCTTGCGGTCTAGAGTGTTGGACTGCCGCAGTGTTAAAGCATCATAACTGCTCCCAGGGAATATGACAGACTGCTTCATAAATTTTTTCTTGTCGTTGCACACTAGCTGTACGTTGATGAAATAAAATCCCTTGCAGTTTATAAAACCTGCTGGCTGATCTGGTGCTCCTCAGATTGACATGTGTGTACAATATAAACATCTGAATAGGAGAAGGCCATCAAGCCCCTTGAGCCTGCTCCACCATTCAATGAGATCATAACTTATCTGCAACGTATACCTGCCATATACCTGCCTTTGCCCCATGTCTCTTAATACCTTTGGATAACAAAAATCAATCAATCTGAGATTTAAAATTAACAAATGATCTAGCATCCATTGCCATTTGTGGAAGAGAGTTCCTACCACTCTTTGTTTCCTAATTTCACTCCTGAAGGATTTGGCTCCAATTTCTAGGACATATGCCCTAGTCCTAGACTCCCCAACCAATGGAAATAGTTTCTTTCTATATACCCTATTTGCTCCCTTTAATATCTTGAAAACATTGATGAAATCATCCCCTTAACCTTCTAATTTCCAAGGATTACAATCCTAGTTTGTGGAATCTCTCTTTGAAATTTATCCCTTCGAGTCCAAGTATCATTCTGGAAAATCTACGCTGCATGGCCTCCAAGGTCAATAAATCTATTGCAAGGTTTGGCGCCCAGACCTGTTCACAGTGCTCCAGGTGTGGTCCGACCTGAGTTTTTTTATAGCTGAAGTGTAACTTCTACCCCCTTGTATTCCAGTCCTCTAAATATAAAAACTGGCATTCCATTAGCCTTTTTGATTATTTTCTGTACCTGTTCATGATCTTATGTACCTGGACACCCATTCCTCTTTGGACCTCCACTGTTTCTAGCTTTTCACCAACGAGAAAGTACGTTGTTCTATTCTTTTTAGGTCCAAAGTGAATGACCTCACATTTATTTACATTAAAATCCATTTGCCACAGTTTTGCCCATTCACTGAATCTATTAATATCTCTGTATGTTATGCTTCCAAATACACTGCTTACAATGTCGTCTATCCTTCTGTCATCGGCAACTTGCATACATGGTTTTCTATCCCATCATCTAAGCCATCAATAAATACGGTGAATAGTCCCTAAACACAGATCCTTGCGTGGCACCACATCCTACCAATTAGAATACCTGTCCATTAGCCCTACTCTCTTTCCTGCCACTCAGACAATTTCCTAACCAGGACAATAATCAGCCTTCAATTCCATGAGCTTCAACTTTATGAACAGTCTCTGATGAAGGACTTTATCAAATACCTTCTGGAAGTGCAGATAAATAGCATCCATAGACATTGTGCTGTCCACTACTTCATCTCTTAAAAAAATTCAATCAGGTTGGTCAAGCATGGCCTACACTTCACAAATCCATGCTGGCTCTCTCTGATCAGCTGAAAATTTTCAAGATGCTCAGTCATTCGATCCTTAATTACAGGCTCTAGTAATTTCACAATAGCAGATGTTAGGTTATTTGGTCTATAATTCCCTGGTTACCCTCTCTCACTTTTCTTAAATAGCAGAGTGACATGTTCATTTTTCCAATCTAAAGAAACAGTTCTTGAATCAAGAGAATTCTGGAAGATTATAGTTAGGCCATCTGCAATGTTCTCACCTCTTCCTTTAAAATCCTGAGATGCAAACCATTTGGTCCTGGGGATTTAGTGCCATTATTTTGTTCATTACTGTTAATTTGCTTACATTAGTTTTGCTCAGACCTCCTCTCTGATTCAATGTTGGGTTTGGGTTTTAGAATTTTACAGATTTTACTTTCCCACCTGTCCCTAACCCACTGGTCTTGTAGTTTAAAATTCCACCTATTGTGGCCGCAAAAGAGACTCCAGGATGGTATGTTGCCTCCCTGGTGCTAGGGTCAAGGATGTCTCAGAGTGGTTACAGGACATTCTGAAGAGGGAGGGTGACCAGCCAGTGGTCGTGGTGCACATTGGTACAAACGGCATAGGTTAAAAAAAGGATGAGATCCTAAAAGCAGAATATAGGGAGCTGGGAAGTAAGCTGAAAAGTGGGACCTCAAAGGTAGTGATCTCAGGATTACTAGCAGTGCCTCGCGCTAGTCAGAGTAGAAATAACAGGATATATCAGATGAATACGTGGCTGATGAGATGGTGTGAGGGGGAGTGTTTTAGATTCCTGGGGCATTGGGACCGGTTCTGGGGGATGTGGAACCAGTACAAAATGGATTGGTTACACCTGGGCAGGACTGGGACTGATGTCCTAGGGGGAGTATTTGCTAGAGTGGTTGGGGAGGGTTTAAACTAAAATGGCAGGGGCATGGGAACCTTTGCAAGGAGTCAGAGGAGGGGAGATCAAAGACAAGAACAAAAGACAGTAAGGGGAATAAGAAAAGTGAGGCAGAGAAATCAAGGGTCATAATCAAACAGGGCCACAGTGAAAAATATTGGGAAGAGGACAAGTAATGTTAAAAAGACAAGCCTTAAGGCTTTGTGCCTTAACGCACGGAGCATTCGCAATAAAGTGGATGAATTAATCGCGCAAATAGATGTAAACGGGTATGATATAGTCGGGATTATGGAGACATGGCTGCAAGGTGACCAGGGATGGGAAATGAACATCCAGGGATATTCAGTATTTAGGAAGGACAGACAAAAAGCAAAAGGCAGTGGAGTTGCATTGCTGGTTAAAGAGGAAATTAACACAATCGTGAGGAAAGATATTAGCTCTGACGATGTGGAATCTGTATGGGTAGAGCTGAGAAACACTAAGAGGCAAAAAACGTTAGTGGGGGTTGTATATAGACCCCCAAACTGTAGTGGTGATGTTGGGAATGGCATTAAACAGGAAATTAGAGATGCATGCGATAAAGGAACATCTGTAATTATGGGTGACTTTAATCTGCAAACAGATTGGGCAAATCAAATTAGTCGCAATACCGCAGAGGAGGAATTCTTGGAGTGTATACGGGATGGTTTTCTGGACCAATACGTTGAGGAACCAACTAGAGAACAGGCCATCCTAGACTGGGTATTGTGTAATGAGAGAGGAATAATTGACAATCTAGTGGTGCGAGACCCCTTGGGGCCGAGCGACCATAATATGATAGAATTCTTCATCAAGATGAAGAGTGACGTAGTTGATTCTGAGACAAGGGTCCTGAATCTTAGTAAAGGAAACTACGAAGGTATGAGGCGCAAGTTGGCCATGACGGATTGGGAAACGTTACTTAAAGGGATGATGGTGGATAGGCAATGGCAAACATTTAAAGAGCGCATAGATAAACTGCAACAATTGTTTATCCCTGTCTGGCACAAAAGTAAAATGGGAAAGGTAGCCAAACCATAGCTTACAAGGGAAATTAGAGATAGCAATAGATCCAAGGAAGAGGTATATAAATTTGCCAGGAAAAACAACAGACCTGAGGATTGGGAGCAGTTTAGAATTCAGCAAAGGAGGACCAAGGGATTGATTAAGAATGGGAAAATAGAGTACAAGAGCAAGTTTGCAGGGAATATAAAAACTGACTGTAAATGTTTCTATAGGTATGTGATGAGAAAAAGATTGGTGAAGACAAATGTAGGTCCCTTACAGTCAGAAACAGGGGAATTTATTATGGGGAATAAAGAAATGGCTGACCAGCTAAATGCATACTTTGGTTCTGTCTTCACAAAGGAGGACACAAATATCATACCAGAAATCTTGGGGAACACAGGGCTCAGTGAGAGAGAGGAACTGAAAGAAATCAGTATTAATAGAGAAATGTTGTTGGGGAAATTGATGGGATTGAAGGCCGATAAATCCCCAGGGCCTGATGGTATGCATCCCAGAGAACTTAAGGAAGTGGCCCTAGAAATAGTGGATGCATTGGTGGTCATCTTCCAAGATTCTATAGACTCTGGAATCGTTCCTACAGATTGGAGGGTAGCTAATGTAACTCCACTATTTAAAAAGGGAGGTAGGGAGAAAGCAGGGAATTATAGACCAGTCAGCCTGATGTTGGTAGTGGGGAAAATTCCAATGTCCATTATCAAAGATTTTATAGCAGAGCACTTAGAGAACAGTGATAGAATCGGGCAGAGTCAGCATGGACTTACGAAAGGGAAATCATGCTTGACAAATCTACGAGAATTCTTCGAGGATGTAACTAGTAGAGTTGATAAGGGGGAGCCAGTGGATGTGGTTTATTTGGACTTTCAGAAGGCTTTCGACAAAGTCCCACATAAGAGATTAGCATGTAAAATTAAAGCACATGGGATTGGGGGTAGTGTATTGCAATGGATAGAAAATTGGTTGGAGGATAAGAAAGAAAGAGTAGGGATAAATGGGTCTTTTTCTGAATGGCAGGCAGTGACTAGTCGGATACCACAGGGATTCGTGCTAGGACCTCAGCTATTCACAATATATATTAATGATTTAGATGAGGGAACTAAATGTAATATCTCCAAATTTGCAGATGACACAAAACTAGGTGGGAGGGTGAGTTGTGAGGAGGATGCAGAGAGGCTTCAGGGTGATTTGGACAAGTTGAGTGAGTGGGCTAATACATGGCAGATGCAGTATAATGTGGATAAATGTGAGGTTATCCACTTTGGTAACAAAAACAGGAAGGCAGGTTAATATCTGAACGGCTATAAACTGAGAGAGGGTGTTCTCATACACCAGTCGCTGAAGGTAAGCATGCAGGTGAAACAGGCGGTAAAAAAGGCAAATGGTATGTTGTCCTTCATAGCGAGAGGATTTGAGTACAGGAGCAGGGATGTCTTGCTGCAATTATACAGGGCCTTAGTGAGAGGCCACACCTGGAATATTGTGTGCAGTTTTGGTCTCCTTATCTGAGGAAGGATGTTCTTACTATAGAGGGAGTGCAGCAGAGGTTTACTAGACTGATTCCTGGGATGGTGGGACTGACATATGATGCGAGATTGAGTCGGTTAGGATTATATTCGCTGGAGTTCAGAAGAGTGAGGGGGGATCTCATAGAAACCTATAAAATTCTAGCAGGACTTGACAGGGTAGATGCAGGAAGGATGTTCCCGATGGTGGGGGAGTCCAGAACCAGGGGTCATAGTCTAAGGATACGGGGTAAATCTTTCGGAACTGAGATGAGGAGAGATTTATTCACCCAGAGAGTGGTGAGCCTGTGGAATTCGCTACCACAGAAAGCAGTTGAGGCCAAAACATTGTATGTTTTCAAAAAGGAGTTAGATATAGCTGTTAGGTCTAAAGGGATCAAAGGGTATAGGACGAAAGCTACTGAGGTGGCTGATCAACCATGATCATAATGAATGGCGGAGCAGGCTTGAAGTGCCGAATGTCCTACTCCTGCTCCTATTTTCTATGTTTCTATGTCCATTAAGACTTTAACAAAAGGACATAGACTCAGGATTATCAGATGGGTTGATTTTTGTGTGGAATGTAAGCAGGTTTGCACAGCAATCTCTCCATTCATCCAATGATGTTAGCAATATGAATTGTTGATTTTTGTGGTCGGGTCTCATCAGCAACTTACTTCGGTGTCAGAGGAATTTTAAAGGAGCCCCAGAGATGAGGAGTTGAAGTTAATTAAGCCGTAAAGCTTAAAACTCCCCAAAATAGTCAAGGAAAAGTGAGTGCCAGAATTGCTTTTGTATTCTCAGGCTAATATTACAATAATTCACACTTCATTTGAGTAGCTTTATTGCTGCTATATTGCTATTTATTTCAGTTTCACAGATTTTGAGTTAAAAACTTCCGTCATGAGCCAGTCTTCAGAGGCAGCCATCTTCCTGAACCCACTTGCAGTTAAATTGAGAAACTTCACTAAGCGTGCAGTATAAACAAGACAAATTATAATTACTATTTTCACAAAATTAAAATAATGAATGAGTTGGACCTAAATAATATGAGCCCTCTGCCCTTCTCGCTCCCCACCATGCAGCAAAGACAATTCAGCACATAACACTCCTGGTTAAAGCTTGCCTTTGATGCAAACCAAGCTGAACACTGTGATTTCCTTTACATGAGTAGTGCACTCTTGTCAAGAACAGTTGTTTGGCTACCCTTGATTTGTTCAGGGAGGGAGGAGAACCATGTTTCACATTTGACACAAGTAATATATTATAACAATAGAAAAAGCACATTCTGTCACCACTTATGCTAAAAAATTAAAATCATCAATCACTGAAATGCTCAATAGATATTTTCATAACGTACCATTGTAAACTATGAAATCTGAATAGAATGGTATCTAGGACTAAGGCTCGCTCATTTACTATTTCAATTATCCTATAAACATAGAAAGGTTTCTGTACTTTTTTCCTTAACTGCAGGTGTTATTCACCTCTACAAAATTGAACAGAGCTAAAACAAATCAACAAAACAAAATAGAGTAAAGTTGTTGTGAGTGGCACTGAAAAGAAAATTCATAGAAGCAGCAAGCTTAAGACCCAAACCATGTGAATGGGGCCCCTGTGTGCTGTGACTTCATGGCAGGTGCTTAAAATCCCTGTATTAATGACTGACAGACAAAAAAAGTGCTGAATAATATTCAACTGAGCCTCCAGTGGAAAACCTACAGTAAAATATTATATATAACATGGGCATCTCTAGATTTCAGTTTACCATTCAAAAACACTGCCACTAATTTTCTAATATGTATTCCAAAGCTAGGAATGTATCTCTAAAACATATATTTCTGCAGCAGCAGAACAATTCAAGGGGTGAACCCTCATGGAAATCTTATTTCTATAGTTTCAAGGTCCCCAGCATCACAGATGCTAGTCTTCAGAAAGGCTGAAGACATTGGATACAGCAAAGGCAATGTGCCATGACAACATTCCGGCAATAGTACTGAAGACTTGTGCCCCAGAACTAGCCGTACCTCGAGCCAAGATGTTCCAATACAGCGACAACGCTAACACCTACACGACAATGTGAAAAATTGCCCAGATATGTTCTGTACACAAAAAGCAGGACGAATCCAATCCGGCCAATTACTGCCCATCAGTCTACTCTCAATCATCAGCAAAGTGATGGGAGATGTTGTTGACAGTGCTATTAAGCGGCACTCATTCAGCAATAACCTGCTCACTGACACTCAGTTTGGGTTCCACCAAGACCACTTAGTTCCTGACCTTATTACAGTCTTGGTCCACACATGGACAAAGGAGCTGAACTCAAGTGGTGAGGTGACAGTGACTGCTCTTGACATCAAGGTAGCATTTGACTGAGAGTAGCATCAAGGAGCCCCAGCAAAATTGGAGTCAATGGGAATCAGGGGGAAAACTCTCCACTGGTTGGAGTCATACTTAGCACAAAGGAAGATGGTTGTGGTTGTTGGAGATCAATCATCTCAGCTCCAGGACATCACTGCAGGAGTTCCTCAGGGTAGTGTCCTAGGCCCAATCATCTTCAGCTGCTTCATCAATGACCTTCCTTCAGTCATAAGGTCAGAAGTGGGGATATCCACTGATGATTGCACATTGTTCAGCACCATTCACAACGCCTCAGATACTGAAGCAGTCCGTGTAGAAATGCAGCAAGACCTGGACAACATTCAGGCTTGGGATGATAAATGGCAAGTAACATTTGTGCCACACAAGTGCCAGGCAATGACCATCTCCAGCAAGAGAGAATCCAACCATATCCCTTGATGTTCAAAGACATTACCATCACTGAATCCCCCACTATTAACATTCTGGGGGGTACCATTGACCAGAAACTAAACTGGACCAGTCACATAAATTCTGTGGCTACAAGTACAGGTTAGAGGCTGGGAATTCTGTGATGAGTAACTCCTCTCCTGGCCTCCCAATGCCTGTCCACCATCTACAAGGCACAAACAGGAGTGTGATGGAATACTCTCCACTTGGTTGGATGAGTGCAGCTCCAACAACACTCAGGAAGCTCGACACCATCCAGGATAAAGCAGCCTGCTTGATTGGCACCCCATCCACCACCTTCAACATTCAGTCCCTCCATCAACGACGCACAGTGGCATCAGTGCATACCATCTAAAAGATGCATTGCAGCAATGCAGCAAGGCTCCTTCGATAGCACCTTCCAAACATTTGACCTCTACAACCTAGAAGGACAAGGGCAGCAGATGCATGCGAACACCACCACCTGAAGTTCCACTCCAAGTCACACACCATCCTGACTTGGAAATATATCGCCGTTTCTTCAATGTTGCTGAGTCAAAATCCTGGAACTTGCTCTCTAACAGCACTGTGGGTGTACCTACACCACACGGACTGCAACAGTTCAAGAAGGCAGCTCACAAACACCTTCTCAAGGGCAATTAGGGATGGGCAATAAATACTGGCCCAACCAGTGATACCTACATCCCATGAAAGAATAAAGAAAATGTATAAGGGAGACAAATGTAGGAAAACATCCCAAGATGCTTCAGAGAGGCATAATCAAAAATAGATGCCGAGCCATAAAAAATGAGATATTAGGAAGGGTGTGCAAACACTTGGTCAAGGAGGTTGGTTCCGAGGAGGTTTTAAAGGAGGAAAGAGAGGTGAAGAGGCAGAGGAGTTTAGGGAGGGAGTTCCAGAGCATGAGGCATAGGCAGCTAAAGGCACAGCCACCAGTAATGGGCTGAAGGATGAGATGAGTGTTTGAGGCCAGAGTTGGTGGAACAGAGAGTTCAGGAAGGATTGCAGGACTGGAGGAGGTTATGGATATAGGGTTTGGTGAGGCCATGAAGAAATTTCCAAACTGAAATTTGCCATGAAGTGTTTTAGATACAAAACATGTGTTACTGTGGGGAAAAAATTGAACATCTCAAACTAAGGAGTTACATTTTTCATCAATGTACAAAAGTGTTCTGCACTAACTGGAGAAGATTTTACCATAATAAAAGCAAAATACTGCGGATGCTGGAAATCTGAAATAAAATCAAGAAATGCTGGAACCACTCAGCAGGTCTGGCAGCATCTGTGGAGAAGATTTTACATTTGATAACAATAATAATGTTTGTTTAGAGTTTCCCAGATTCTGCAAGTTTGATTTCAGCAGAGTAGTTGGAAATCTAGAGCTGAATTTTCCCGGCCCATTGGGAGGAGGGAGGATTGGCAATATGGTGGAGGAAGGCATCAAGGGGAACCTTGCCCATTGGGTTGCGTGGCCAATTGCGAGGCTTAAGTGGCCAATTAAGGGCCACTTCCCGCCCCTGTGGGCTCATGTCAGGACGGCCTGCCGCTGTGTGGGGAGACAGCCAAGTAATTGCCTCCCAGCAGGCTCCGGAGTCACCCTCCTTGATGGGCCCGCCATAGCCCATGAAGGGACCTTGGCTACCCGAAGCTAACTTATCTCTCTTTGAGGGCACCCCACCATAGAGGCACCAACTCCCTAATGATGCAGCCTCAGTATTGGTCACTGCTAGCATTGGCACTGCTGAGGCTGCTGAGCTGCCGGCCTTCTGATTGGGCTGGCAGCTCTTGGGAGGGTGGGGAGGTGGGGGGCATGCTCCATTGGACTGCGGCCCTGATGGTGGCCTTTTAATTGGCCGCCACTGGCAATATGCGACCCCAGGGTCAAGCTGCGCTGGGCCTGAACCAGCCTTCGGTGGGCCACTGATGATGTTGATGAATTTGAAATATTAAACATTGCTGTTCAATGTTTTATAGATTTTACAATTCACTTTCAATGGCATTTTTAGCATTTAATCATTGCATTTTAAACATTAAATTGAAAGTACTTTTCTATTAACTTTAATTGAGAACGTATCACTAACTTCAGTTAAGTTATGCCTTGAAAACTAAAAAAGAAGATTCTGGGGTCATCTGCTGCCTTTGGCCCCGATGGTGAAATTTCACCTAGTCTGCTTTCAACCAATTAGAAATATCCTCCCATTTCACATTCGCTAAAGTGTTACCAATCAAAAAATACTCACAAACACAATACATTGAACTATCTCTCAATAATTTCTAGAAAAGGAAACCAATCATATCTCTCAAAACAGGTGAGAAATGTTTTGGATGCTATGACAGTTTTTTGGTTTTTCCTCCCTTCCTCCACTTGAGATTTTAGAGACTCCTGATGAGCGGGTACTTGAATTGTTCCTATTTCCTCCTGTTCTTTACCGTCATATTTCTTCCAGTAATTCACTGAGCTTCCCAAGCCTTTCATGGACTTTTTCCCTCTTATCAACCATGACCTTGCATCTTTTTCCCTTTTCAGAGTTCCTGTGATTGAGATATACTTTCTTCAGAAATGTTTTTAGGGCCATTGCACATTGTGTTATCGTTCCATGTTGTGTGCATCTGTAATCAATATTCCTGAATATTGATTTTTTAAAATTATTGTATTTAGGTATTTTAAAATGTGCTACTAAAGCATAGACTCCGAGGAAACAGGAGGCCAGGCTTCTAGAGCTTTAAGATGTAGGTTGGAGATCCATGGAAAAAGTACAGTGGATAGCCAAGAAAAGTATTGAGGAGATGTTGGCGCGAATGTTACTTGCCACTTATCAGCCCAAGCCTGGATATTGCCCAGGTCTTGCTGCATTTCTACACAGACTGCTTCAGTATCTGAGCAGTGACAAATGGTGCTGAGCATTGTGCAATCATCAGTGAGCATCCCCAATTCTGACCTTATGATTGAAGGAAGGTCATTGAAGGAAGGAACTCCTGCAGTGATGTCCTGAAGCTCAGATGATTGACCTTCAACAACCACAACCATCTTCCTTTGCGCTAGGTATGACTCCAGCCAGCGGAGGGTTTTCCCCCTGATTCCCACTGACCTCAGTTTTGCTAGGGCTCCTTGATGCCATACTCGGTCAAATGTTGCCTTGATGTCAAGGGCAGCCACTCTCACCTCACCTCTTGAGTTCAGCTCTTTTGTCCATATTTGAACCAAGGCTGTAATGAGGTCAGGAGCTGAGTGGCCCTGGCGGAACCCAAACTGAGTGTCACTGAGCAGGTTATAGCTAAGCAAGTGCCGCTTGATAGCACTGTTGATGACACCTGCCATCACTTTACTGATGATTGAGAGTAGGCTGATGGGACGGTAATTGGCTGGGTTGGACTTGTCCTGCTTTTTGTGTATAGGACATACGCGGGCAATTTTCCACATTGCAGGGTAGATGCCAGTGTTGTAGCTGTACTGGAACAGCTTGGCTAGGGGCATGGCAAGTTCTGGAGCACAGGTCTTCAGTACTATTGCTGGACTATTGTCAGAGCCCATAGCTTTTGCAGTATCCAGTGCCTTCAGCCGTTTCTTGATATCACGCGGAGTGAATCGAATTGGCTGAAGTCTGGCATCTGTGTTGTTGGGGACTTCAGGAGGAGGCCGAGATGGATCATCAACTCGGCACTTCTGGCTGAAGATTGTTGCAGATGCTTCAGCCTTATCTTTCGCACTGATGTGCTGGGCCCCCCCATCATTGAGGATGGGGATATTTGTGGAGCCACCTCCTCCAGTTAGTTGTTTAATTGTCCACCACCATTCATGGCTGGATGTGGCAGGACTGCAGAGCTTAGATCTGATCCGTTAGTTGTGGGATTGCTTAGCTCTGTCTATCACATGCTGCTTACGCAATTTGGCACGCAGATAGTCCTGTGTTGTAGCTTCACCAGGTTGACACCTCATTTTGAGGTATGCCTGGTGCTTCTCCTGGCATGCCCTCCTGCACTATTCATTGAACTAAGGTTGGTCTCCTGGCTTGATGGTAATGGTAGAGTGGGGGATATGCTGGGCCATGAGGTTACAGATTGTGGTTGAGTACAATTCTGCTGCTGCTGATGGCCCACAGCGCCTCATGGATGCCCAGTTTTGCATTGCTAGATCTGTTTGAAATCTATCCCATTTATCACAGTGGTAGTGTTGTAAGTGGTACAACTCCAGCTGTTCATGATCCATGCATAAGATCTTTCCTTGGCCCTGGTTGGTACTGTGTATAGGGAAAATTCTGTAATCACACACGTCCATTGGGAAGCCGCACTAACAGGGAGCATGACCAGAGAAACAAGGTTACACTGTTGTAGCTCTCTGACCTATGGAACTTAATGTATTTGGGTCCCAGTCTATTTTCCTATGTTGTGCCCCACTCCTGCCAGAGTAATGGTGGGACTATGCTGGAAGTGCCAAAGATGTTCAATCCTTGAGCATTGGTGGGGTCCTTGTCTCTGCTCAAAAATATCCTGTGCACCAGGAGGCATGGATCATGATCAGATGTGGAAACCATGGCTACTGTTCCTTTCCCTAGTCCAAGCCACTGAGACTAATCATACTAAATGAATGCAACATCATACTCTGCTGGCAGTAAATTATATCTCAAAGTTGTTTATTCTTGCGAAGAGAAGAGGGTTAGTCCTCACTCTTACTATACTGGCAGAGAACCTACATTCAAAAGATGCATAGGTCAGAGAGTTGTACCACTTACAACTGCCAAGATGAAGCAGAGTAAAATTAGCTGCTTCAGAATAATGCATATATAATACAAAAATAGCAAACTAATGGCAATCTCTCTTCGTTGGAAATTGTTACGACTGCGGTTGGAGGAATGCAGTTTTTTCTCTCATTTCACCACTCCACTGGTCACAACATATATTTCAATGTTTTACCCAGTTATGGCGAATCATATATAGATAAAGTATTAGTTTCAGAATAAAAATCCACCAACCAAGTTTTTTAATAAATAACAGGATTGTTGATTTACTATAAAACAAGACTTTTTCAATAAAAATGCAAAGCTTATTAATACACAGTTTGAAACACGGAAGTATAAATATATATCCTTCTAAAATAACCTAACACACACCCGGTTAAAAAAAAATAAAGAAAAGTGAAAAAACTGGCTCTAGAGAGATCAACTTTAGAAAAAAAAATACTTTGGCCAAGTTATTGTCAATTCTTGAAGAAAAAAGATAAGTTGTGGAATGTTCCAGGTGGCCTTTGGTCTGGTAGACGGCTGTCACTGGGATCTTTCTAGAACAGTTCTGTTCGGGAGACATCAAGGAGTAGTCTTGTAGGCTTTTCAGGAGAATTACTACATGAGTGGTTTCAGCTATCACACTGGTTTCTCACAAGATTTTCCAAAGCAGGTGGAACAGGATGAGTTGGGTGGCTTCTCTCTTAGCAGGACACACACCAACTGAGCATTTTAATAGTTCACACCCAAATCAGAAAGCCAAAAACTCCTGACAACCATAAACTTAGATATGTGACTTCTCTGTAAACAACTCCAATAGCCAGCAAGGCTCCTTATGTTTATTTAACCCTTCATTGTCTCTTCCAGTGTTTTTATCAAATAAAATCAAGACTGTCCTTCTAGTAACCTTTTAAAAAAAATCAAATCTAGGCATCTCCTCAGTCTTTCAAATGAACCAATTTTCACAATCTTTTAAACACGAGTCCTCAAAAAAATATTAATAATGGAAGCACCTTCATGACACAATAAAGTGTTGATGCAAAGTAGCTTCACTTTGCATCAATGCCATGAAGCTGTATGAATACATCTTATAAATGTGCACTCCTTGTCAACCTGGAGCACACATTATGAAATTGTGGGCATGCACACCACAGTTTTCTGTCCTCAATTTCCCAACATACGCTCCCAGTGGACATGGCTCCATTTATACAATTTACCTGGAAATCTAAATCCAGGGTGAAATTCAATTTGACTCTGGAATAAAGCAGTGTGAGATTCGCTAGAAGAGGGAACCTCAGTCTATTTTGTCCCAGATTTAGGTTGGTTATGACTGTAGATCATTGCTGTATAACTATGCTGCATTTAAGCTACCACTTTGCACTAGCACTGCTGTTAGATAATTTGAATGCAACTTTAATTATAAAACAATTTTGTTCACTGCAACACCAAATGCACTTTACCATGACACAAAATGTGCTGTGTACCTGTTTTATTCGATATTCCGATATATAATTAACAATGCAAAAAGAGTTTGGTAGCTTTCATGCTTTAACACAGTAGTAAATCTTGACTATGCTACCCTTACATCACAGATATTTAGCCGGTCTCTACACAAACCATGGTTAAATAAAGTATAAATAATTACAGTACATACCTGTGTAAAATTAAACCCATTGGGTATAATGTCATAATTAGTTTATTAAAATTCAGAAAATAATGTGGCAAGATTAAGGTGATGAACCATAAGTTACTGGAGCAGATCAAACAATGGCATCTACCATTAGTTAGACCTTCCCTGATGTTTAAGTTTTAATATTTTTTGCCAGAAGTGCAAGTTGATATTGTCACAGTGAGGCAAACCAGGCATCTGGGACATGAGTGAACAGGGCAAGCAATCAGATGGAAGAATTCTGAAATTACCATTGAGAAAAAAGTGTAAATTAGAGTCGATGAATTCAATGTCAAATCAGACACAGAATAAAAAATAAAGAGAGGGAGAGAAAGAGATAGAATGGAAAAGTTAAAAAATTAAACATTACATTTTTATTATCTTCAATAACAACTAAAGCTTAAAGGAATGAGACTCCACAGATGTAATAGTTTCTTTTCAGTGCCAGAGAGGTTTATTGGTAGTAATTAACTCTTAACAAACCATTAAATGGTTAATTTGTCTGAAATGACAAGAATTAACTTTCGGTGGCCAGTCTAGTTCCTATCTTAAGATCAAATACAGCAAGTTCACACCATTCAATGCATTTCAATGGTGAGGCAGACAGTGATTTGCTGCTTTCCAGAAACTAACAGCGGCCTGGTGCAACTCAAGCAGTACTTTTTGAATATTTGACTTTAACTCTGCATCTACCCCTTGCCTGAAGATCCTGTGTCATTAATGCATAAATAACAGCAAGCATCATTATTAGCCCCACTTTGTTAGTTTGTCAGTCAATAATAATTCTGCATCAATTACTATATTCACACAATTCATTATTTAGATTGAATTTCCCATGAGAATCTTAGACAACATACATTTAGCTGCAGAATAATGAATAAACATGAATGCATTCAGATTCTCCTAGATATTTACCAGCAATGGGAGAAATACCAGCAATATCTGCCACAATTTTCAACACACTTCCAGTGACCTGTTACACATACTGGGTTCAGGCACACACACTTGTGGAATTCTGTGATTTGGCGATGCTCACAGACTATAAACTCATTGACATCCTTCAGTCTTGCCTAACAAATATTTAACTAAAAACATCCTGACACATGAAAACTGCATAACTGTTGAGGTCCTGAAATTGCTCAGGTTTTGATTTTGGTGTCTATGCCAGACTCTCCAGGAATTAAAGATTAATTTCCAGGACGTTGCTGAAAGCAACCAGGGAGAAAAATCTCTTTTGTTCATTTGCTATGAAAATATTGGAAATAGGAGAAAAGCTGCTTGACTAACGATCACAAATCATTCATTCAAACAACGAATGAGACAATTTTAATCGAACTGCCCATCGGGACATTGATGGGATTGGGTGCAATATTGGTTTTACACCCTATTATTTTAGTTTTAAGAAAATCTGGCTGCCAGGCTCTGAGAATACACATCAGTGGTTTGCGCCACAAGATGGTGCTCTCTTCAAGTCACTAAAGTAGATGTATTTCACCACCAAGGGGGAAAGCACAAGAAGTACAGAAGGGGAACACATCTTTGAAAACCTATCTGAATATGAACTGAAGGGGAGGGATTTTGAGGAAAGAATTCCAGAGAGCAGGGCTGCCATTCGAAAGGAGCTGAGTGGAGGGTGTGAACTGACAAGTAAGGTTGGAGCAGGCTGGAAATGTCAGCTGGAGCAAGGCTATGGAGAGATCGCATACAAGGATGGGCTAGAGGAAAATGTAGCCCAGCTCCAATGAGAAATGATTGAGAGAAAGAGAAACAATAGTTCAAAGGATGATGTTAGAGCAGAATCAATATAACTAGCAGAAGAAAAGCAAGGAGTCAAGCATGACCTGGTACTGTGAGCTAATGTAGGCCACAGTTGAGCATGGCTGTAGAGGGAGGTCAGCCAAGAGATGTGTGTGGTTTGTGAACTAAAGTGAGATCCATAGTGAAAGGAAAGTGGGGTTTATTAGCTGAAGTAAACTCCTTGCATCCAAGAGGGAGATGTGGCAAAGGGAGATCCAATAACAGGAATAGCATCAAGACAAATAAAAGAGCAGAGGGGCAATGTAAAGGATTGGACCTTTGGGGAGTAACCAATGAAAGGCTGAAGAATTTCAACCCGATGAGATCAGGAGAAATTGACTAAAAACCCAGTCAGTCAAATTCAAAGGAGATATGGTTCAGAATTTACAGAAGAGGATCCCTCTTAAAAAGAAAACACAGGTCAACTCAGGTAACCCGAGCATATATTCAAGTTGCTTGAAATTAATGGCTTGGCCTCTCTGTAACTGGTCAAGAGTTAGTTTGAATAGAAAGGGAGTGCATTTTCCCCACCTACATTGCCTTCCAATTATTATACCTAAAATAACTGACTACTTTACCTTAAAAAATAAGACTTGCATTTATATAGCACCCTTCACAACCACCGGACATCTCAAAGCACTTTACAGCCAATGAAGTACTTTTTTTGAACAGTACTCACTGTTGTAGGAAATTTGGCTGCCAATTGGCGCACAGCAAACTCCCGCAAGCCAAATAATCTGCTTTTGTGATGTTGATTGAGGGATAAACATTGGCCAGGACGCCGGGGATAACTTCCCCACTCTTCATTAAAATAGTGCTATGGAATCTTTTATATCCACCAAGCAGGCAGATGGGGTACCAGTTTAACATTTCATCCACAAGGCAGCACCTCTGATAGTGCAATAGTGCACTGGAGTGTCAGCCTTGATTTTTGTGCTCAAATCCTAGAGTGGCACTTGAATGCAGAAACTTGCAACTCGGAGGTGAGAGAGCTAACAACATAGCCAAGGCTAAAAGGGTGATTAGTGCCATTTTTAAAGTAGGAAAGATCCTGGAAGGGCCCAGCATTATATGCAAGGCACAAGAACATTTGCAATTCATATTTAGAAATATCATAAAAATTTAGAAATTTAAAGAGTCAAATTGGCTGACTTGTGAAACAAAATCAAATATAGAAATTTATAAACCACCTTAAAGAACAATTTAGGCTGGAATTTTTCAGTGGGCGGGAGGCCCCGTCCACCGGCCGAAAAGTTGGTGGCGAGCCCGCCTCCACCAGACCTAGGCAGCCAGATGGAAGTTTTCGCTCCCCAGGTGTTTAATTGGTCTTGGGCGGGAATTCCACCTCCTTGAGGCAGGAAGTCCCGCCTAATGGAGCTGCCGGCCAATCAGCGGGCCGGCAGCTCTTAGTCCCAGCAGCACCACCGGAAGCGGTGGCCACTGCTGGGACTACACCCAGTCATCGCAAGCAACAGGAAGGATGGCCTCGGAACTCCAGTAAGCTTTTAGGGCCTCACCGGGGACAATCGGTCGGGCCCTGGCAAGGCAAGGGGGAGTTGGTTAGGGGGGCGGGTGTAGTGTTGTGCGTTGAGGGGGGTTGGGGCTTCGGGGGCAGCCCTCCATGGGGCATAGGGTGCCCGATCAGGAGGGCCCCCCACCAGCCTGCAAGAAGGTCACCTGGTTTCAGTAGGCAGAGTTTTTGAGGCCTCAGCTGCCCGCCAGCCAAGGGCCTTGAATGGCCTGGGGCAGGTGGCCTTTTCCTGCCCCCCCCCCCCCCCCCACCCTCCAGCCCAGCGGCCTCCCACACATTTTTATGCCCACCCACCCCCACCCCCCACCCTCCCATCCAGCCTCCAGCCCGCTCATTTGGGGGGGGGGGGGCGTAAAATTCTGGCCTAAGTCTCAAACTAGATCAAGGGAATGGTTATGCAGGAATGGGGGGAACATATAGAGAAATTGTTTCTGGGATTGGGTTAAACGCTAAAGTGAACATTGATGCAGACCTAAGTTTCTCTAGGATATCAGAGCCACAGTAGAAGCAGTAATTGAGCATTGGGAATTCAGGGAAATGCTGCGGTGCTGCAGGAAACAGTAGGCTCCAAAAACATACTGTGGAAAAATGAGCAGTAAGTACATGTGCCTGACTAGGAGGGAAGGAGAATGTGATCAGAGCTTCAATTCAGCAACAATTTACATTCATATAGCATCTTTAATGTAGAAAATAAGTTGCAAGATACTTTAAAGAAGCAGAATAAGACAAGAGATGTAAAAGGGGTGACTAGAAGATTATTTAAAAAAGAAAGGCTTGCATTTATATAACACCTTTCACGACATCCCAAAGTGCTTTACAGCCAATGAATTACTTTCTAGTGAAGTCACTGTTGTAATTTAGGAAATGCAGCAGTCGATTTGCACACTGCAAGCTCCCACAAGCAGTAATGTGATAATGACCAACAAACCTGTTTGTGTGTTATTGACGAAGGTATAAACATTGGCCAGGACACCAGTGGTAACTCCCCTGCCCTTCTTTGAGATAGTGCTATGGGATCTCTTACATCCACCTTAGAGAGATGACAAGGCTCCAGTTTAGTGTCTCATCTGAAAGACAGCACCTTTGACGGTACAACACTCCCTCAGTAATGCACTGGGGTGTCAACCTCAATTTGTGCACTCAAGTCTCTGGAGCAGGATTTTAAACCCAGAACTTTCTGAGTCAGAGTCAAGCGTGCTACCAACTGAGTGATAGCTGACACCTTATTCAAAGAGGTGTGTTTTCATGAGGGTTCTAAAGTGAGGGAGAGCTGGAGAGGTTTCGGGAGGGAATTCCAGAGGGATCTCCACAGCTTAGTGCTTAAACTGCTGGATGAATGGCTTCCAGTAGTGGGCAAAGGTATTTTTGGATACACAAGAGGCCAGAGTTGGAGGAGCAGAGTTCTTGGAGGGTCTCTTGAAAGATACTTTAAGTCAAGGCTACTCTCTCAGTGGACATAAAGGATCCTATGGTACTAGTCCAACAATAGCAGAGGATTTCTCCTACGTGTCCTAGCCAATATTTATCCCTCAACCAACATAATTAGAAACAGATTATCTGGTCACTATCATATTGCTGTCAGTGGGACCATGCTGTGTGAAATTTGACTGCATAGACCCTACATTACAACAGTAACTATATTTCAAAAGTACTTCATTGATTGTAAAGTGTTTTGGGACATCCTGAAGTTGTAAAAGATGTTTTCTAAATGCAAGTTCCTTCTTTCTTTGCAGTTGTGGCTAGGTTACAGAGATGGGGAGAGGCAAGGCCAAAAAGGGACATGAGCATGAGGATGAGAATTTTAAACTTGAAGAGTAGAGGGATGGGAAGCAACAGAGTTGATGGGTGAGTGGAGCTTGATTCAGGTTAGGATATGGCAGCAGAGTTTTGGATGGGCTGAAGTTTACGGAGAGTGGAGGATGGGAGACTAGCCAAGGCAGCATTGGGTTAATTGGTCCGAACATACGCACACACCAACTTACGAATTAGGAGCAGGAGTAGGCCATTTGCTCCCCCCCCGAACCCCCCAACCCCTACGAGACTGTGCCACCATTTGATAAGATCATGGTGATCTGAATGTGGCCTTAACTCCACTTTCTTGTCTTACCCCACATAGCCCTTAACTCCCCTATCTATCAGGCTGTCTAACTCAGCCTTGAATATATTCAGTGACTCAGCCTCTACTGCTGTCTGAGGAAGTGAATTCCACAGACTAATGACCCTCAGAGTAAACATATCTCCTCATCTCCATTTTAAGTGGAAGACCCCTTATTTTTAAACTGTGTCCCCTAGTCCTAGTCTCGCCCATTAGTAGAAACTTCCAGCATTCACCCTGTTAAGTGCCCTCAGAATCTTATATGTTTCAATAAGATCACCTCTCATTCTTCTAAACTCCAATCTGTATAGGCACAACCTGTTCAATTTTTCCTCATACCATAACCTGTTCATCCCAGAAATCAGTCAATTGAACCTTCTCTGAACTGCGTCCAATGCAATTTTATCCTTTCTTAAGTAAAAATACCAAAACTGTATGCAGTACTCTAGATGTGGTCTCACCAAGGTCCTGTACAGCTGTAGCAAAACTTCCCTACTTTTATATTCTATTCCCCTTGCAATAAACAACAACATTCCATTTGCCTTCCTAATCACTTGCTTTATCTGCATAATAACTTTTTGTGATTCATGTACCAGGACACCCAGATCCCTTAGTCCTGCAGAATTCTGAAAACTCTCTCCATTTAAATAATATTCTGCTTTTCCATTCCTCCTGTCAAAGTGGACAAGTTCACATTTTCCCACATTATACTCCATCTGCCAAATCTTTGTCCATTCACTTAACCTATCTAAATCCTTTTGTGGACTCTTTACTTTCTCTTGACAATTTACTTCCAACCTATCTTGTCATATGCAACTTTAGCTACCGTATATTTGGTGCCTTCATCCAAGCCATTGATGTAGATTGTAAATAGTTAAGGCCCCAGCACTGATTGCTGAGGCACTCCACTAGTCACTTCCTGCCAACCTGAAAATGACCCATTTATCCGTACTCTCTGCTTCCTGTTAGCTAACCAATCCTCTATCCATGCTAATATGTTACACTGTGCATCATGAACTCTTATTTTGTGTAGTAACCTTTGATGCAATGCGCTTAGCGGCTATGACAGGTTCCAGCTCTTCATTATGAGATTGAAACCAGTCTGCATTTCTCTTCGCACTTTTGCCGTAGGTGGTCAAAGCTGACTCATAGATGGCGTCTCTGATGTGGGCCCACTTGGTCTCAGCATCCCCTGTGGGAGTGTTTTGAAGGGCTGTTACAAGTGAATTTAGAAATTTTTGTAACAGCTGTGGGTGAGAAATTCTGCTCGTGTTGATGCGCGGGTGGCCCTTCTGCTTGGAATGATGCAACTTCTTTCGTCTGAGTCTAACCTTGCTGCACACCAGGGAGTGGTCGGTGTCGCAGTCCGCACTGTGGAAGCTGCGTGTGATTTGAACACTGTTTAAGGCGGCTCGCCTTGTGACAATGAGGTCTAGCTGGTGCCAACGACGTGATCTTGGGTGCCTCCATGAAACCTGGTGACAGGGTTTAGTGTGAAAGAACGAGTTGGTGATGCAGAGGTTATGATAGGTACACAACTCAAGCAGTCTCTGCCCGTTCTCATTCATCCTTCCAACGCCATAGCGCCCAAGGCAGGAGGGCCATGAGTCATGGTCGGCCCCAACCCTGGCATTAAAGTCCCCCAGCAGGAATAGGTGTTCGGTGTTGGGGATGCTGCTAATGATGTTATGGAGTTGTTCATAGAACTGGTCTTTAGCTTCAGGTGCGGAACAGAGTGTTGGAGCATAGATGCTGAGTAGGTGTACTGGACCAGAGGTGGTGAGCAGTCGGATGGACAGTATGCGTTCCGAGCCATTTGAGGGAGGCTCTATCATGCTGAGCAAGGAGTTTCTGATGGCGAAGCCCACTCCATGCTGTCTTGGTTCTTCAGGATCCCTGCCCTGCCAGAAGAAGGTGTAGTCTTGCTCTGCTAGAGAGCCACTCGCGGGGAGGCGAGTCTCCTGAAGTGCTGCAATGTCCACATTGAGTCTACTGAGCTCGTTGTTAATGATGGCGGTCTTCCGAGAATCGTTGATTTGTGTAAGGTCTTCCGACAGGCCAGGACACATAGTTCTGACGTTCCAGCTTGCAAAGCGAAGGGCTGGTACCTTCTTTCCTTTTTTCATGTTGTTTGGTGCAGTGTATCAGTCCACCTTTCGGGCAATGACCCTGAGCTCCAAGCACCCATTGAAGCAGGCAGACTGTGGCGGGACAGAACCTTATTGACCGGGGGCTGCCCGGTTTGAGGCGGGCGGTAGCTGTCCAGTGAGGTGCAATGACCTCTCCCACCGACAAAGGCAACCCGTGGCGCCCAGTTTCTACGCCAATTTATCTGGACTTATAACCCGTAACTGCTGCCTTCCGTGTTGTTTCAGTCGCTGTGAGGCAACTATGGAGTGACCTCTCCATGGCGCATGCCTGGGCAAATTTATGGAGGTTGAGAGTTGCCCAGTCGTCAAAACCCCCCTCTCGGCCTTTCTGGTGGGGTCCAAAGGAGTGCAGGACACGACGTTTGGCACCAGTATGGCTGCAGGAACTGCCGGAAACATGCCAAAGGTGACACATGACCGCCTACGGGGTTCCGCTCCGGATTTTCTGTTAGGGTTTCCGCAGCACTTAAAGCAGCCAGAAGTACTGCACAAAGAACAGCTAGGCGTTGCGCAAACGACTACTGGCAACACCTATGCAGTCATATTCAGCTGGCCTCAGACACCGGAAACATCAGAGGAATGTATGATGGCATGAAGAGAGCTCTTGGGCCAACCATCAAGAAGATCACCCCCCTCAAATCTAAATCGGGGGACATAATCACTGACCAACGCAAACAGATGGACCCCTGGGTTGAGCACTATCTAGAACTGTACTCCAGGGAGAATGCTGTCACTGAGACTGCCCTCAATGCAGCCCAGCCTCTACCAGTCATGGATGAGCTGGACATACAGCCAACCAAATCGGAACTCAGTGATGCCATTGATTCCCTAGCCAGCGGAAAAGCCCCTGGGAAGGACAGCATTACCCCTGAAATAATCAAGAGTGCCAAGCCTGCTATACTCTCAGCACTACATGAACTGCTATGCCTGTGCTGGGACGAGGGAGCAGTACCCCAGGACATGCGCGATGCCAACATCATCACCCTCTATAAAAACAAAGGTGACCGCGGTGACTGCAACAACTACCGTGGAATCTCCCTGCTCAGCATAGTGGGGAAAGTCTTTGCTCGAGTCGCTCTGAACAGGCTCCAGAAGCTGGCCGAGCGCGTCTACCCTGAGGCACAGTGTGGCTTTCGTGCAGAGAGATCGACTATTGACATGCTGTTCTCCCTTCGTCAGATACAGGAGAAATGCCGTGAACAACAGATGCCCCTCTACATTGCTTTCATTGATCTCACCAAAGCCTTTGACCTCGTCAGCAGACGTGGTCTCTTCAGACTACTAGAAAAGATCGGATGTCCACCAAAGCTACTAAGTATCATCACCTCATTCCATGACCATATGAAAGGCACAATTCAACATGGTGGCTCCTCATCAGAGCCCTTTCCTATCCTGAGTGGTGTGAAACAGGGCTGTGTTCTCGCACCCACACTTTTTGGGATTTTCTTCTCCCTGCTGCTTTCACATGCGTTCAAATCCTCTGAAGAAGGAATTTTCCTCCACACAAGATCAGGGGGCAGGTTGTTCAACCTTGCCCGTCTAAGAGCGAAGTCCAAAGTACGGAAAGTCCTCATCAGAGAACTCCTCTTTGCTGACGATGCTGCTTTAACATCTCACACTGAAGAATGCCTGCAGAGTCTCATCGACAGGTTTGCGTCTGCCTGCAATGAATTTGGCCTAACCATCAGCCTCAAGAAAACGAACATCATGGGGCAGGATGTCAGAAATGCTCCATCCATCAATATTGGCGACCACGCTCTGGAAGTGGTTCAAGAGTTCACCTACCTAGGCTCAACTATCACCAGTAACCTGTCTCTAGATGCAGAAATCAACAAGCGCATGGGTAAGGCTTCCACTGCTATGTCCAGACTGGCCAAGAGAGTGTGGGAAAATGGCGCACTGTCACGGAACACAAAAGTCCGAGTGTATCAGGCCTGTGTCCTCAGTACCTTGCTCTACGGCAGCGAGGCCTGGACAACGTATGCCAGCCAAGAGCGACGTCTCAATTCATTCCATCTTCGCTGCCTTCGGAGAATACTTGGCATCAGGTGGCAGGACTATATCTCCAACACAGAAGTCCTTGAAGCGGCCAACATCCCCAGCTTATACACACTACTGAGTCAGCGGCGCTTGAGATGGCTTGGCCATGTGAGCCGCATGGAAGATGGCAGGATCCCCAAAGACACATTGTACAGCGAGCTCGCCACTGGTATCAGACCCACCGGCCGCCCATGTCTCCGTTATAAAGACGTCTGCAAACGCGACATGAAATCGTGTGACATTGATCACAAGTCGTGGGAGTCAGTTGCCAGCATTCGCCAGAGCTGGCGGGCAGCCATAAAGACAGGGCTAAATTGTGGCGAGTCGAAGAGACTTAGTAGTTGGCAGGAAAAAAGACAGAGGCGCAAGGGGAGAGCCAACTGTGCAACAGCCCCAACAAACAAAATTCTCTGCAGCACCTGTGGAAGAGCCTGTCACTCCAGAATTGGCCTTTATAGCCACTCCAGGCGCTGCTTCACAAACCACTGACCACCTCCAGGCGCGTATCCATTGTCTCTCGAGATAAGGAGGCCCAAAAGAAAGAAAAGAAGAACCTTTGATGTAGCACCTTATTGAATGCCTTTTTGAAATCCAAGTACACCACATTTACAGTTTCCCCTTTATCCATGTTGCTTGTTACTTCTTTAAAGAACTCTAATAAATTAGTCAAACATGATTTCTGTTTCACAAAACCATGTTGACTCTGCCTGATCATATTATGATTTTCTAAATGTCCTGCAATAACCTCCTTAATAATGGATTCTAGCACTTTCCCATGTCAGATGTTAGGCTATATTATAAACTACAGGCCTATAGTTTGCTGCTTTCTGTCTCCCTCCTTTCTTGAATAGAGGTGTTACATTAGGTTTACCAGACTGATTCCTGGGATGGTGGGACTGACATATGAGGAGAGATTGAGTCGGTTAGGAGTATATTCGCTGGAGTTCAGAAGAGTGAGGAGGGATCTCATAAAAAGATATAAAATTCTAACAGGACTTGACAGGGTAGATGCAGGAAGGATGTTCCCGATGGTGAGGGAGTCCAGAACCAGGGGTCATAGTCTAAGGATACGGAGTAAACCTTTCAGGACTGAGATGAGGAGAAATTTCTTCACCCAGAGAGTGATGAGCCTGTGGAATTCGCTACCACAGAAAGCAGTTGAGGCCAAAACATTGTATGTTTTTAAGAAGGAGTTAGATAGAGCTCTTGGGTCTAAAGGGTTCAAAGGGTATGGGGCGAAAGCCGGAACAGGCTGGATGATCAGCCATGATCATAATGAATGGCGGAGCAGGCACGAAGGGCCGATTGGCCCACTCCTGCTCCTATTTTCTATGTTTCATCATTAGCTATTTTCCAATCCACTGGGACCTTTCCAGAATCTGGGGAATTTTGGAAGATCACAACTAATGCATCTACTGTCTCTGCAGCCACTTCTTTCAAGATGCTAGGATGCTGGTCATCAAGTCCAGGACACTTGTTAGCCTTTAGCTCTAATAGGTTTCACAGTACCTTTTCCCTGGTAATTGTGACTGTTTTAAGTGCTTCCCTCCCTTTTATCTCTTGTTTCTCAAGTATTTTTGGGAATTTTTTGTCAACTACAATGAAGACTGACACAAAATACCTGTTCAATGTTTCCGCCATTTCTTTGCTACCCATTGTTAATTCCCCAGACTCGCTCTCTAGAGGATCAACGCTCACTTGAGTTATTCTTTTACTTTTTAAATACTTGTAGAAACTCTCACTATCTGTTTTTATATTTCTGGATGGCTTTATCTCATACTCCCTTATTTCTCCCTTATTTATTTTCAGTCATTCTTTGCTGAAAGTGACAAAGTCTTGGAAGAGGTGTCACTGACAGATAGACAAGTAGTAGTGAAGATGAATGATGTTTCTGATGTCAAGGAGTTGGGGTGTTTAGACTCCATCTTGTTGAAGTGGTCATTGTCTGGCACTTGTGCGATACAAATATTACTCAACACTTATTACTTCAAGCCTCGATGTGGGCACAAACTGCTTCATTATCTCAGGGTTTGCAGATGGAGCTCATCTTTGTGCAATCATCAGCAAACAGCCCACATTTAATGTCATGATGAAAGGAAGGTCATTGTTAAAGAAACTAAGATAGTTGGATCTGGAACACTGCCTTGAAGAACTCTTGCAGTGAGGTCCTGATGCTGAGTTCCATGAGACACGATGAAAACTGATTTTCTCTTACATTTACAAAATATATACTCTTTCTGACCCTAAAATCAGATTTGTGTTAGGGCAAGGACCGCATAGCCTGTGGCTGTCAGGGTAATTGTGGCTCTGAACTTTAATGCACTTGGCTCCTTCCAGGCAGCTGCTGGAGATATAAGCAACATTTTACCATTTGTGGTGCACTGCTGCAAAAGGGATGTCACTGAGGCTCTCTATACACAGATAGAGACAGCTTCATCTCATTCCCTATCACCAGAGATAAACAGGTGATGCTTCATGCTGCAGGGTGCCATTGACTGCATGCAATTTGCCTTGTGCGTGTTTCATGTGAACTCAGCCATTGTCCTGAACCAAAAGGGATTTCACCCCTTGATGTACAGCTGGTGTGAGACCACAGGTGATGCTTCATGCAGGTGAATGCTTTTATCCTGGCAGTAGTCACGATTCCTTCATTCTGCTGCAGTCCTCTGCGCCACCTTTATTTGACCAACCATGGCAAGGTAAAGGGTGGCTACTGGTGACAAAGGTGATGCACTCATGACATGGTTCATGACACCAGTGAAGAACCCATTCACATGTGCACAGCAGGTCTACATTGAGAGCCATGCTGCTACAAGGAGCTTGATAGAGCACACCATCGGTGTCCTCAAGAAATACTCCCATTGCCTGGACCGCTTTTGAGGAACCCTGCAATACTCGTCTAAGTAGGCATCAAGATTTGTGGTAATATGCTGCATGCTACACCAGCTCGCCATTATGAGGGAACAGCCTTGCCACCACCTATCAGGTGAAAAGCTGAAGATTAGAAGAATAAGGAGGAGGAAGAGTGTAGGAAGTGGATGAAACGGAGCTGAGAATATGCAACAGGAAGTCAAGGACCAGGAAGAGGAACGGAGGCTATGCCGTAGACAGCCCATTTCTACAAGAGTTCTATATAATCAAATAATTCACGAGCCATACCTGTGACCTCAACCACACCTCGTCATTCACCAACAGTCCCAAGCTCCTTACCTTTCCTCAGTTATTGACCATTATATTATCCTCTTTCCGACAACATTAAAATAAAACCCACCAGAAAATGCACGTTGAAATCCAATTTTATAAATTTACTCATTGCATAATATGGACAAAAATAAACTAATAACTTCTGTGCATTCCCTTACTGTCTGTCAACCGTGTGCTTTTGCCTATCCTAGTACTGCTATGACATGCTTCCCCAGTGGCTGCAGAATGAGTGTTGAAAGGCTGCTTCCTTCAATTGAGGAGACTGCAGATGGCCTTGGAGGCAATCACACCCAGCTCTGGATCTAGAGGATCTAGCTTCAGAATGCGCCATATAAACCTGGTCTGTCGCAGTCTGGGCTGGCTGGCTGGCTAACTGACAGGCAACAGCAAGGCCATCGGCTGAGTGGCAGTGGTGGGAGCAGGAATGCTATCATCTTTAGAGAGGACAGCATGTTTGTGCTTCCACTACAGCACACAGACCATTGATGGAATTTGCTTGTTTTGCAATAGAAGCTATTTGTGTTTCAATGGAAACCGTGACATTGGTGATGAGATGCTGCATCATGGTGGCTCCACAGCTATCCTGGTGCTGGTGACCTCCCCACCATTCCATGTTAGAAAGGATGAGCTTCAAACTCTGTGTAAAGCTGTCAAGTTGCTGCTGGACTCCTCCATGCTCCTTGATATTATACACAGGCTTTCTCACAGGTTTTCCAGTGCATCAAGTATTGGATACTCTCATCAGTCTTCTTTTGCAGCTTTTCCCATTGAAGTCCTCATCTGAGTTTGCTGTAGCAATACTAGTGTGTGACCTTGCCCTCCAGTGAGCTGGCACGTGGGCTATCCTTTCCCCAGCCCTAGCTTATGCACACTTGTGCCCAGTGTCTCACCATGTCTCTATCTAAGCCTCTAAAATCCACACAGTATCAGTGTCTGAGCTTGTGACTGTGTGTGTAAGGACAAGTGACATTGTCTCTTCACCTTCACCGTCTTCTTCCTCTTCCTCCTCTAATTGGGAAAGTTCCAGTTTGTGGGTATATGAAATGAAAAGGGGCCAAGGGTTGGGCTGTGGTAAGAGGAGAGATAAAGTAAGAAGCGCATGCTGACACCATCTGTAGCATGTGAGGCAGAAGAGATTTTGGGATGAGGGTGAAGTGGGAAGAGATAACAAGGATTAAGTATGGCTCATCAATGTTCCCTGCAGCCCTTCCAAGTTAAAACATGCAGTCGCGCTTGTTCTCCTCTAGTTCTTTCCTGCTGCCTCCAGTTGTGTGCGACCTTCTCCTACAATAGTGAGGGGATGTGTCAGTAAGTGTCCTGCAATATGTTTTAATGATGTGCCTGTCATGGCTGAATAGCTACCAGAGTGTAAGCTTTGAGTTGTAGGTGCAAGGCTTGCTACAGTGATAAGTATCTGCGGGGTAAGGTGAAGCTATGAGTTGAGAGATTGTTGGTAGATTGGTGATAGGAGTGTAGTGAATTGAACAGTGGATGATACTATTGATGCAGTTGGTAGGAGATGCTATTTGAAGATAAACTCAGTCACCTTGACAACTTGTATCAGTTCGTTAAACTTCTTCCTGCACTGCATCCATGTTCTTGGAGCTCCATTCCTGGCATTGTCCTCCATCATTACTTCTTCCCATGGAGCATTTATCTAGAGGGCCTCTACCTCCCTGCGGATACAGAATGTCTTTCCTTACCTCAAGCACCAAGACCTCCTGTGCATTGGAAGAAAATAATGGTGCTGACTCTCTTACATGTTCAGCCATTCCTCAAAGTATCACAGTCCAGACTCACTTTTCAAAATCTTCCCAACACTTCTTGCAGCTACAATGAATCTCGCCTTTAAGAGGTGCAGCTGCCTTTCAGTAACATTCTCCACTCACAATATCAGGTCCCCTACTGATGTGTGCAGCCAATAAATGGTACAGGTAGCACCAGATGCCAGCAGCAATCATCTAAAGCAGCAGGCAGCACAAACTTAACATGCTGCCAGCACTGCAATAAATGGGAATAGGTTAATCACACACCATGATGCTCAAGCCTGTTTTAGGAGGTTGGTCAATTTTGTTCTCATCATGTCTAGAAGTATTCTTTGCTAGAACAATCCAAAACCAATCCCACTGTCCCACACTCTACATAATTCTGTACCTTCCACTGCTTCCCATGTTTATACAATTTTTCCTTAAAAGATTCAATGATTTCTTACATTCCTTAGCAAAGCATTCCATGCTGTAATGACTCTGCATAAAGAAATTCATCCTTACCTCTTTACGTATTGTCTAAGTGACAATTGTAAATTGTTGGTCCCTCATCTAAGACTGAATCTAGTCTCAGAAGGGAACAAAGGTGCTCATTCTAGACCCTTTAGTGATGGTGCAGCCAGAGACCAATTTGGTTAGCAATGCACGTGTGATGGGTTTTCCCTCTTCCAGAGCATTAGAACATAAAAAAAAGGAATAGCAGTAGACCATATGAGCTGCTAGTGTCCCATTTCAGGCAGAAAAACTCCTACAATCTGTGAAAGGCCCTGAAATTTCACAGGCTGCTTTCTGGACAATTGTGCTAGGATCACATCCGCTGGTGAAGCTCCAATGTTGACCCTGACAGCTTGTGGCATCAGTGGAAGGGAACCTTATTTTCAAACTGGCCTTCACTACTATACCAGGTCCCCAGTCAGGACCAGGGAATCACAGCCTAGGAATATCCGGCCCCTATACCCAAACCATCATTTGCCTTGTGAGCATCAGACAGAAGTTCTATCCCTTACAAGCCATGCTGTAACCAAGTCTGGCTTATTTCCATATGAGTTCTGCAGATCTCCTACTGGAGTCACGATGTAATACCAGTAGACCCCCATCGTATTTTGGGGCCATTTGGTTCCTTTCACTTTTTAGCAAATATTGAACTATGCTAATCTTCATTCAGCTACACTAGTAACAAGCTAAACAGTACTTCTCAATAAACATGTATCCAGATTCATCTGCTTTGCAATAATGTGGCTAGAAAACAAAGTTACTAAGAGCCATTTGCCTGTAACAACATGCATTTAAACCTGCTTTTTATGAAGTTCTTTTTTAGACTGGTGTGTTTCGCCCTCTAGTGGTGATGTACTTAATAACAGTAAACATCAGGGACTGAATTTTCCCAGCCCAGTGGCGATGGGCTTGGAGGGAGGAGGAGACGGAATATTACGACAAAAGGTGTTGGAACAGAAGCCCGATGTCTTTGCGTCACCACCAGGTGTCCAGAAGGGCAGCCAGCATGGCGGCAGGAAGGTAATTAAATAAATACAAGAAATGCTGGAAATACTCAGCAGGTCTGGCAACATCTGTGGAGAGAGAAGCAGAGTTAACGTTTCATGTCAGTGATCCTTCCTCAGAACTAGTAGATATTAGAAATGTGAAAGGTTTTAAGCAAGTAAAGCAGGGGTGGGGCAAGAGATAACAAAGGAGGAGATGTAGATAGGACAAGGTCACAGAGAATAACCAACCAGAAGGTCATGGATCAAAGGCAAGCAATATGTTAATGGTGTGTTGAAAGACAAAGCATTAGTACAGATAGGGTGTTAACGGACTGAAAACTGAACAGCCACAAGTACAAACATGAAAAAAAACAATGGGTAGACAAACTGAACAAACCATGATAAAATAAAATAAACACAAAGAAAAAGAAAAAAGAAAAAATAACTAAAAATTAACAATAAATGGGGGGCCCGTCATGCTCTGAAATTTTTGAACTCAGTTTTCAGTCCGGTAGCCTGTAGTTTACCTAATCGGTGAATGTGATGCTGTTCCTCGAACTTGCTTGGTGTTCACTGGAACACTGCAGCAATCCCAGGACAGAGATGTGAGCATGAGAGCAGTGGGGTGTGTTGAAATGGCAAACAACCGGAAGCTCGGGGTCATGCTTTCGGACTGAGAGGAGGAGCTCCGCAAAGCGGTCACCCAGTCTGCGTTTGGTCTCCCCAATGTAGAGGAGACCATATTGTGAGCAGCGAATACAGTATACTAAATTAAAAGAAGTACAAGTAAATCACTGCTTCACCTGAAAGGAGTGTTTGGGGCCTGGGATAGTGAGGAGAGAGGAGGTAAATGGGCAGGTATTACACCTCCTGCGATTGCAGGGGAAGATGCCATGGGAAGGGGACGAGATGGTGGGGGTAATGGAGGAGTGGACCAGGGTGTCGCGGAGGGAATGATCCCTTCAGA
The DNA here is from genome assembly GCF_036365525.1 of Heterodontus francisci. Taxonomy (NCBI): domain Eukaryota; kingdom Metazoa; phylum Chordata; class Chondrichthyes; order Heterodontiformes; family Heterodontidae; genus Heterodontus; species Heterodontus francisci. Next base: position 112,543,567 of record NC_090373.1, read on the forward strand.
ATGCTGACGGGAAGGGAGGGGAAGATGCATTTTGCAGTGGCATCACGCTGGAGGTGGCGGAAATGGCGGAGGATGATCCTTTGGATATGGAGGCTGATGCGTTGGAATTTCCAGCATCCGCAGTATTTTGCTTTTAATATAGGAAGGTAATTAAGCCAGTTAAACAGGCAATTAACTGCAATTTTAACCAGGGTTTTCAGATTTTTCAAAGGGTGCACAGGAACTGCTTCAGAGCCTCGCCAGGTATAATGAGGCAGTGAGTTTGCGGGAGGTCTGCTGGCTCCAGAACACAGACATCATGAATGCTAGTGTGGCTTGACAGTGTCATTTGGCAGCAGGGACAATATTGGGGGCATATCGCCAGAGTGCCATATCAGAAGTGGCACGTGTGTGAGGACCTAGAGCTGATTGCAGCTACCTGCCATGCACCTCATTCATTCAGGCTCAGTGAGAAGTAGCATTAGAGAGGAAGAGAGCAGCAGCCACAGGCAGTGGGTCAGAGGTAACTTGAGGGCCGACAGGAGCTCTGGCTTCATTGTGGGTGGGGGGGGGGTGGGATTGGTGGCAGAAGAGGGGCACAGAGGGGCATGCAACCAGCCTCCTGTGCACTGAAGAGCTTACCCTCGAGAGAGGGTCTACCGTCTGAGGCTCAGGTACCTTCAAATGTCGCAGCAGCAATATTGCTGAAGACTGCACCTCTCCAGGGAGGCCATCACAGAGCTGTGTGCCACGATGCAACGTGAGCTGACCCCTCTGGGATGTGGTGATCACCCAATGTCGGTGGAGCTGAAGGTCACCGGGGCATTGAATTTCTACGTCTCAAGATCATTCTAAGGATCTACTGGAGATATATGTGGGATCTCACAGTCTGCAGCTCATCGCTGCTTCAAGATGGTCACCAAAGCCATCTTCAAGAGGTTCGGTGATTTTGCACCTATCTGGACAGTCAGGCTGAGAGGGCTGTAGGGTTTGGGGCTATCACTGGATTTTCCCAGGTGCAGGGTGTCATTGACTGCACGCAAGTGGCCATCAAGGCTCCCACAGACCATACAGCAGCCTTCATCAACTCACTCAATGTACAGGTCTGCAACCACTGCAAGTGGTTCCTGCAGGTGTGTGCATGATTCCCAGGAAGCAACCACGATGCCTACATACTAAAGCAGACCCAGGTGCCAGAGCTTTTCAGGCCCCATGCACGCCTTTAAGAATGGATATTGGGTGACAGGGGCTGCCCACTAAAGACGTGGCTATTGATGCCTGTAAGGAACGCAGGCACTGATGAAGAGGAGAGGTACAACATCTGCTATGGGACAACTCAAGCGACTATCGAGCAGGCTATAGGGCTTCTGAAGATGAGGTTCAGGTGCCTAGGTTGATCCAGTGGCAGTCTTCATTATGCCCCAGCAAGGGTCTTGTGCATCATGGTGTTGTGCTTTCCTCTGCACAACCTGGCATTACAGAGGGGAGAGACTTTGACCAATGAGGATATTGCTGATCGTGATGCCTCTTCCAACAATGAGGATATGGAGGAAGATGATGACCAGACACTGCATTCTGAAGAACCTCAGGGGCTACAAGCAAGGTGCAATAAAATATGTGCAAGGGAGGCTCAAAACATGCTGGTCTAGGAAAGTATCAGATGGTCCTTACTTAGATCCATGAAATTCAATAAAGCTTCACCTTTCTGCAGCCCCGTTGCCGTTTCCTTCAAAATCCTTACCATTTACCTGCACCCAGAAAGACCATTAGACTGTGACATGGGGAATGCATCAACCTCATGCTGTGTGGTCCTTCCGATCACACACTTTGATGGAGCCAGAGTACTCCTGAAGTCCCAGTGGCCCACAAGAAATAGAAGGATAACTCTTGCCTTGCCATATTACGCATTTATTGGAGACAGAGGAGACTGTAAGGCAGCATACTTTAACAAAATATTAACAGTGAACCCTTGGTGCAGTTAGGTACTCTTCTTAAATCTTTTACGTGAACTTCTAAGCTGTGCTCTCCCTGCGCTGTCAGCTGGGTTGGAGGCAGGCTGCTGACCTTGCTGCCCTATGCCTTTGGATGATGTTGGTTGTCCTCTCGCTGCCTGAGGCCTGGAAGGTCCCGGCATATTGAGGACCTCCTGCAAAAGTGCAGGACCCTGCTCTGTCATCATGGCTAAGTGAGGCACTAGTGTCACTGACAGAGTGGCTGAGGAGCCACTATCCACACCAGGAGAGCCCTGAGGGGAGCCCCCAAATGCTTCAGGCTGCCATTCCTCTACCTTTTCAAGGCACACTTGTACCTTCCTACTCACTTGAGGAATATGAGGACCAGGCGGTGACTCCAGGCACCTTGACCCACACCTCTCCCCCCGCCCCGTCCCTTGCCCAGCCATTGCTGCACAAAGCTCATGGAGGTGGCGATGGCACGTACATCTGCGTGCATCTCCGGCATCCACTGAATGGTTTGCTGATATGGCTTTCCGTGAGGGTCGCCAATCTCTCAACAGAGGAAGCCAAAGGTGCACACACCAGCGACATCACGGCACTCATGGCCTGGATGGACTCCTCTATCATCCGTCCCAGGGTGTGCATAGCCTCTGGAAGCTCCGCTGATATTCCCGCACCTCACGCTGCAGCTCTAGCATCTGCCACCTTGCTGATGACCCCAGACGTATGTCATCAGCCTGAGGCTCAGCATTGCACTGGCCTCCCACAGTCCTCCGAATGTCAGTTGCCTCAGCTGTCACAGCTTCCCTCAACTGCTCAAGCTTGTCTGTGCTGTGCTCACCACGTTGTGACCCGAACTCTAGAACAAAGAACAAAGAACAAAGATAATTACAGCACAGGAACAGGCCCTTCGGCCCTCCAAGCCTGCGCCGATCCAGATCCTCTCTCTAAACATGTCGCCTATTTTCTAAGGTTCTGTATCTCTTTTCTTCCTGCCCATTCATGTATCTGTCTAGATACATCTTAAAAGACTCCATCGTGCCCGCATCTACCACCTCCGCTGGCAATGCGTTCCAGGTGCCCACCACCCTCTGCGTAAAGAACTTTCCACGCATATCCCCCCTAAACTTTTCCCCTTTCACTTTGAACTCGTGTCCTCTCGTAATTGAAACCCCCACTCTGGGAAAAAGCCTCTTGCTATCCACCCTGTCTATACCTCTCATGATTTTGTACACCTCAATCAGGTCCCCCCTCAACCTCCGTCTTTCTAATGAAAATAATCCTAATCTGCTCAACCTCTCTTCATAGCTAGCGCCCTCCATACCAGGCAACATCCTGGTGAACCTCCTCTGCACCCTCTCCAAAGCATCCACATCCTTTTGATAATGTGGCGACCAGAACTGTACGCAGTATTCCAAATGTGGCCGAACCAAAGTCCTATACAACTGTAACATGACCTGCCAACTCTTGTACTCAATGCCCCGTCCGATGAAGGAAAGCATGCCGTATGCCTTCTTGACCACTCTATTTACCTGCGTTGCCACCTTCAGGGAACAGTGGACCTGAACACCCAAATCTCTCTGGACATCAATTTTCCCCAGGACTTTTCCATTTACTGTATAGTTCACTCTTGAATTGGATCTTCCAAAATGCATCACCTCGCATTTGCCCTGATTGAACTCCATCTGCCATTTCTCTGCCCAACTCTCCAATCTATCTATATTCTGCTGTATTCTCTGACAGTCCCCTTCACTATCTGCTACTCCACCAATCTTAGTGTCGTCTGCAAATTTGCTAATCAGTCCACCTATACTTTCCTCCAAATCATTAATGTATATCACAAACAACAGTGGTCCCAGCACGGATCCCTGTGGAACACCACTGGTCACACGTCTCCATTTTGAGAAACTCCCTTCTACTGCTACTCTCTGTCTCCTGTTGCCCAGCCAGTTCTTTATCCATCTAGCTAGTACACCTTGGACCCCAAGCGCCTTCACTTTCTCCATCAGCCTGCCATGGGGAACCTTATCAAACGCCTTACTGAAGTCCATGTATATGACATCGACAGCCCTTCCCTCATCAATCAACTTTGTCACTTCCTCAAAGAATTCTATTAAGTTGGTAAGACATGACCTTCCCTGCACAAAACCATGTTGCCTATCACTGATGAGCCCATTTTCTTCCAAATGGGAATAGATCCTATCCCTCAGTATCTTCTCCAGCAGCTTCCCTACCACTGACGTCAGGCTCACCGGTCTATAATTACCTGGATTATCCCTGCTACCCTTCTTAAACAAGGGGACAACATTAGCAATTCTCCAGTCCTCCGGGACCTCACCCGTGTTTAAGGATGCTGCAAAGATATCTGTTAAGGCCCCAGCTATTTCCTCTCTCGCTTCCCTCAGTAACCTGGGATAGATCCCATCCGGACCTGGGGACTTGTCCACCTTAATGCCCTTTAGAATACCCAACACTTCCTCCCTCCTTATGCCGACTTGACCTAGAGTAATCAAACATCTGTTCCTAACCTCAACATCCGTCATGTCCCTCTCCTCGGTGAATACCGATGCAAAGTACTCGTTTAGAATCTCACCCATTTTCTCTGAGTCCAAGCATAACATTCCTCCTTTGTCCTTTAGTGGGCCAATCCTTTCTCTAGTTACCCTCTTTCTCCTTATATATGAATAAAAGGCTTTGGGATTTTCCTTAACCCTGTTTGCTAAAGATATTTCATGACCCCTTTTAGCCCTCTTAATTCCTCGTTTCAGATTGGTCCTACATTCCCGATATTCTTTCAAAGCTTCGTCTTTCATCAGCCGCCTAGACCTTATGTATGCTTCCTTTTTCCTCTTAGCTAGTCTCACAATTTCACCTGTCATCCATGGTTCCCTAATCTTGCCATTTCTATCCCTCATTTTCACAGGAACATGTCTCTCCTGCACGCTAATCAACCTCTCTTTAAAAGCCTCCCACATATCACATGTGGATTTACCTTCAAACAGCTGCTCCCAATCTACATTTCCCAGCTCCTGCCGAATTTTGGTATAGTTGGCCTTCCCCCAATTTAGCACTCTCCCTTTTGGACCACTCTCGTCTTTGTCCATGAGTATTTTAAAGCTTACGGAATTGTGATCACTATTCCCAAAGTAGTCCCCGACTGAAACTTCAACAACCTGGCCGGGCTCATTCCCCAACACCAGGTCCAGTATGGCCCCTTCCCGAGTTGGACTATTTACATACTGCTCTAGAAAACCCTCCTGGATGCTCCTTACAAATTCTGCTCCATCTGGACCTCTAACACTAAGCGAATCCCAGTCAATGTTGGGAAAATTAAAATCTCCTATCACCACCACCCTGTTGCTCCTACATCTTTCCATAATCTGTTTACATATTTGTACCTCTATCTCACGCTCGCTGTTGGGAGGCCTGTAGTACAGCCCCAACATTGTTACCGCACCCTTCCTATTTCTGAGTTCTGTCCATATTGCCTCACTGCTCGAGTCCTCCATAGTGCCCTCCTTCAGCACAGCTGTGATATCCTCTTTGACCAGTAATGCAACTCCTCCACCCCTTTTACCTCCCTCTCTATCCCGCCTGAAGCATCGATATCCTGGGATATTTAGTTGCCAATCATGCCCTTCCCTCAACCAAGTCTCAGTAATAGCAATAACATCATACTCCCAGGTACTAATCCAAGCCCTAAGTTCATCTGCCTTACCTACTACACTTCTTGCATTAAAACAAATGCACCTCAGACCACCAGTCCCTTTATATTCATCATCTGCTCCCTGCCTGCTCTTCCCCTTAGTCACACTGACTTCATTATCTAGTTCCTTACAGGCTTTTGTTACTACCTCCTTACTGTCAACTGACCTCAATTGGTTCCCATCCCCCTGCCACATTAGTTTAAACCCTCCCCAACAGCGTTAGCAAAAGCACCTCCAAGGACATTGGTTCCAGTCCGGCCCAGGTGTAGACCGTCCAATTTGTAATAGTCCCACCTCCCCCAGAACCGGTCCCAATGTCCCAAAAATCTGAACCCTTCCTTCCTGCACCATCTCTCAAGCCACGCATTCATCCTGACTATTCTTTCATTTTTACTCTGACTATCACATGGCACTGGTAGTAATCCTGAGATTACTACCTTTGAGGTCCTACTTTTTAACTTGGCTCCTAACTCCCTAAACTCTGCATGTAGGACCTCATCCCGTTTTTTACCTATATCATTAGTGCCTATGTGCACAATGACAACTGGCTGTTCACCCTCCCCCTTTAGAATGTTCTGCAGCCGATCTGAGACGTCCCTGACCCGTGCACCTGGGAGGCAACATACCATTCGGGAGCCTCGTTTTCGACCACAGAACCGCCTATCTACTCCCCTTACAATCGAATCCCCTACGACTATAGCCCTTCCACTCTTTTTCCCGCCCTTCGGAACAGCAGAGCCAGCCACGGTGCCATGGACCTGGCTACTGCTGCCTTCCCCTGGTGAGTCATCTCCCTCAACAGTATCCAAAACGGTATACTTGTTTTGGAGGGAGATGACCGCAGGGGACTCCTGCGCTGCCTTCCTGCTCTTTCTCTGCCTTTTGGTCACCCATTCCCTTTCTCCCTCAGCAATCCTAATCTGCGGTGTGACCAATTCACTAAACGTGCTATCCACGACCTCCTCAGCATCGCGCATGCTCCAAAGTGAGTCCATCCGCAGCTCGAGAGCCGTCATGCGGTCTAACAAGAGCTGCAGCTGGACACACTTCCTGCACGTGAAGGAGTCAGGGTCATCAGCCATGTCCCTGAGCTCCCACATTGAGCAAGAGGAGCATGATACGGGTCTGAGATCTCCTGCCATTTTTAATCTTAAGTTTAAACTTAGTTAAATGAAAAAGGAACGAAAAGTTTTTACCAATCACAATAAAACCAGAGAAATCGAAAAAGCCTTACCTTATAAACACCCCACCGAGTCCTTTTTTTTGGTTAGAGGAGGAGGGCGGGTGAGAGACACTACAAGTGTGGTGTCTCGGGTTCAGAAACCGCCCAAATATATAGTGTTTTACTTACCCAGCAGCCCCCTGGCCTCCGCCGAAAAACAAAAGGAAATTAAATTTACTTTCAAACGGACTTTCCCAGCTGCTCACTCGCTCACACGCTGCTCCCGAAAAAGCTGCTGCACTGAAAGGAAAGTTATTTTAAACCGCCCAAATATATAGTGTTTTACTTACCCAGCAGCCCCCTGGCCTCCGCCGAAAAACAAAAGGAAATTAAATTTACTTTCAAACTGACTTTCCCAGCTGCTCACTCGCTCACACGCTGCTCCCGAAAAAGCTGCTGCACTGAAAGGAAAGTTATTTTAAACCGCCCAAATATATAGTGTTTTACTTACCCAGCAGCCCCCTGGCCTCCGCCGAAAAACAAAAGGAAATTAAATTTACTTTCAAACTGACTTTCCCAGCTGCTCACTCGCTCACACGCTGCTCCCGAAAAAGCTGCTGCACTGAAAGGCTAGTTGCGAATGGATACCTACCGACGTGAAAGTATCTCCAATTGGTGGAGGGTGCAGTGGAATGATGTGTTGGTGTACCCACTGAGGTCCCCACCTCCTCCTCAGTGGTGGATGGCTGCCCCCTGGTCTCTGGAGCTATCTGCTCATCTTTGACCTGTATCATACTCAGAAGGAGCTGTGATGAAATAAACAATGAACTGGAGGAATTATGAAAAAAAGCCAGCTGTTGAATTGAACTGAACCACAAGAAAATGGGCACATTTGTACCACAGACGAAATGGAGTAGAGGTAAGGTCCTATATTGTCAATAAACCAGCCTGTGTGCAAAGACAAAACTCATTAACTGCTTCTGAATTAGCTTTGGAGAAAACACATTAAAATGGAAAGAAGCCCATTTCATGTTAATGACTCCTACCTGCAGGAATGGGACTAACAAAGATTCTGTAGACTCCACAGCCCAAGCCAAGATGAATAGGTGTGAAGTAGCACCATTGAAACCGAATGGTCCCCACAAGACACCAACAGATAGCAATAGTTTCCATAGCCTGGACTATTGTATGGCCACACTAGGGGAGAGGGCCCTTTCTCACCTGACAGAGACAGTAGCTGTCTGGAGAGGGAGGGGAGATCACCCAAAGACCACAGAAAGCCAGTTCCAGCCAGAGGCTGTGAGATACGATCCAGCTAAGCAGACAAATCCTGCTGAATAACAACATGAACAACCACTGGAACAGAGAAATTGCAAGGTGACTTTGAAACTCTCCATCTGTGAAAGTAAACCAGGATTCACACCACCAACTTTGGGCTGAGTTTTAACCATAGAAGACTACAACACAAGACTACAAGACAAGGAACATTCAGGCCTGCAACATCGTTATAAAATTTCCTCCTGACAGAAACTGAAGGTTTTTTAAAGCAATGGTGTCTTGTACTGTAATTTGGACCTTAATTGCATCCTACCCTTTTCTCTCTGTCTATCTATTCTTGTGGATACATGTGTGTGTGAATGCGTGCGTGGGTGAGGTACTGACCATTTCAGAAACTGTTTAACAATAAATAATTTTTTTTTTGATAACCTATGAGAAAACCTTTTGTTTGTCTGTTTATTTGACCCTAAAAACACTCAGATACTAACACACCATTTTTAACAAAACACTATCTGTGGTCAGCTGGGATGTGAAAAGTGGAAGCCACCAACACCACTCACCACCTGTCCGTAACACCTGTGTGATAGAGATTAATTAGATGTTTATGCACATACCATCATGTCCTTCAGACTACTCCTAGTGTGAAGCTCCACGTGGCCAGTGGTGGATACATGAGAAATGTACCTCATGCTTACCAGATAGTCTCTTGTCCGGCCATATGGCCATTCATTCCCATGTGCCTCCACTCCTGTCATCATCTGTTATGGCCTCCATGCTGAGTTCCAAGCTTCAGAGCCTCCTCCAACAACGTCAGAATGATGAGGAAAGGGATGCCGCCGCCGGTCTTGGCGCTTTCGTTAATGTTGTGCGCAGCTTTCTCCTGTAAGCACATTAATGTCCATTGTTAGTTGCCTGACAAAGATATGCATAACATGTATTCTGTGCTGGAGGCAGCCTTACTGTCGATGATGGTGTCACAGGCACGCCTCCTGCATGCGGCCACTCAGAAGCCACTCATGGTCCGCGGCCCTCCATAGCAAGGCTGCCATGCCTCTCTCAGGCAATACTGTTGCCTGGCCATTGCCAGTGGCTGTGTGGACGTGCCCTTTCTACCAATCTCACATTCACGCCTAGTCACTTGTCGGGCTGTAGGGTAAGCAATGTGTAGTACATTCACCTTGACGGATTGCATGAGGTCATTACCCCGCTTGCAGAACTGCTGCCAGGTTTGAGGGACGACCCTCTGCAATCTCCGTCCAGGCTTGCTCCATCTGCCAGGCCAGTCTCCTACTCCTGTCCCAGGGGAAGAGGACCTCCCTCCTTGCCCAAGCAGCCTGGAGGAGAACCTGCAGAAAGGCATTACTGAACCGTGGGGCCATCCGGGTTCTTCTGCTCCTTCTGCATTTTCTCCAAAGGTACTGTTCTAATTAAATTAAGGAATGATTAAATATGGTGCCAGTACTTCAAGTGGCATGACTTCACGCCACCACCACCACCTGAGTGGGTGGCTCATCCGCCTACCGGCAGTTAATTGACCGGCCATCACTGAATTGCGTTTTCCAGCCTGTCCTTGCCTGAGCAGCAGCAGCTCCCACATCCAGTCCTGGTGGCAGAACCTTGAGCCTTTCCGCAAATCTCAGCACCAGGTTTCCTGGAGCACTAGGTGATCTGTTGACAGAAGGCGAACTGTCACCTTCCTCTTTGGGGAAAATTAACAACTGAGAAGGGGAATGGAAGGAGCAGAGCAGATTATTAACATTTTGAACGAAGACAATCTTTTCAGTTCTTTGGTATGAATATTTGTGTATTTTGTTATAAGGAATATCCTTTCAATATCTCAACCAAAAAAGACATGCTTACATCACAATATGACAACGTGATGAAGCAGTTGTTTGAATTTAATTGAAAACGATACAGAATGATCCTCATTCCAACTTTTGACAATTAAAAACAGCCTAATAGCAGCAGCTGTTTGATGCCTGAATTATTTGCTGGATTCTTTCTATTCAATGGTGATGGCAAGTAAAGATGTGGTAGTAACAATCTTAAGCAACACATGTGTGGTGTTCACCCCTCACAGGATGGTGCTGTCAAGCCAAAAAGACGTCCTGCCCATCACACAAATGAATAACGTGATATAGGAATTTCAATGCCAGTGTGATGCTAGGTATATAGTCTGTACATCTCAAAGATTGGCAGATTGTATCGAGCAACATGTCCCTTTCGCTGTTCGCAATGGTTAAGGTACAGGCCGTACCCAATCAGCCTGTGCTTGCAAAACTCAAAACGCAGTGTCAAACATTAGTCGTGATTCCGCGATTGGGCAACATTTGCTAAATAATCCTCAGTATGCTAAGAATTATGCTGACAACCAATTTAAGATTGTCAGTAGGGCTCGCAATGTGGCACATTTGCGCGTACTGGGAGCTACATTTATTAATACACAGGGCCCTGTTCTTTGCAGACAGAAAGAACATGTACACACATTGCGCCTGTTTCAGCGAAACAAAATAAGTGACAGCATTCGCTGGTTCATTCCTCAGGGCAATGCCTTGACAACCAGAGTCAAGCCGCCTGGTTTGAATTTCAAACAAAGCTTGAGAGTTAACTGTCAGTCACCATAAATCAGTGCATTTTCTATGGCAATGGCTCTACCAATCAGAGTTTACTTTCCAACCAATCAGCATTCTGTTATACAGTATAAAGTTGCTTTCCCTTACATTGGTATTCTTGCGGATTGTCCAGATGAGTGCAAGACGAAAAGATATTTTCAGCAATACTCAAGTTATGTACTGCCAAACAACTAATCTTTTCTCATTGCACAATACCAGGTCAAGTATAGCCTGCTCTCTGCTTAGCACCAAAACATGCTGTTCAAAGAAACTATCCTGAAAACATTCTATGCACTCCTCATGTATGCTAACTTTGCCCATCTGACTTTTCCAGTCTATATGTAGATTAAAATCCCCCATGATTATCACCGTACCTTTCTGACAAGCTCCCATTATTTCTTCCTTTCTACCCTATCCTACCATGTGGTTATTGTTAGGGGACCTGTACACCACTCCCACAAGTGACTTCTTGCCTTTATCATTTCTCATCTCGACCCAAACTGTTTCTACATCCTTGTTTCCTGAACTTAGGTCATCCCTCTCTATTGTGCTAATACCATCATTAATTAACAGAGCCACCCCTCCACCTTTTCCTCGCTTCCTGTCCTTCCTAAATGTCATGTACCCTTCAATATTCAGGTCCCTATCTATGTCATCCTGCAGCCATGTCTCTGTAATGGCTGTCAGATCATACTTATTTATTTCTATTTGCACTATCAGTTCATTTGTTTTGTTTCGAATGCTACGTGCATTCAGATACAGGGCCTTTAGTTTTGTCTTTTAATTATTTTTGTTGCCTCTAGCCTTGCCTGCTGAATTACTCTTAGATTTGTATTTTCTGTCCCTTCCTGTCACAGTCTATTATTTCCTATATTAGTACCTTTCTCTCTTGCTTTGTCTCTACTCTTTGATTTACCACATCTTCCCAAATTTTCGTTGCCTCCACTATTTAGTTTGAAACCCTCTCTATTTCCCTAGTTATGCAGCTCACTAGAACACTGGTCCCAGCATGGTTCAGGTGTAGACCGCCCCAACGGTACAGCCCCCACTTTTCCCAGTACTTGTGCCAGTGTCCCAGTGTCCCATGAACCAGAACCCACTTCTACCACATCAGTCTTTCAGCCACACATTCATTTCTCTAATCTAATTTGCTTTATGCCAATTTGCATATGGCTTAGATAATAATCCAGAGATAACTATCTTTGAGGTTCTGCTTCTTAATTTGGTGCATAGTTCCTCACACTGACTTTGCAGAACCTCTTTCCTTGGCCTGCCTATTTCGTTGGTACCTACATGGACCACGACAACTGGATCCACCACTCCCACTAAGTTCCTCTCCAGCCCTGAGCAGATATCCCTAATCCTGGCACAGGGCAGGCAGCACAGCCTTCTGGACACCCGCTTTTGCTGCAGAGAATGGTGTCAATCCCTCTCACTATACTGTTCCCTACTACCACGACTTTCCTTTTTGCTCCTCCCGCTTGAATGGCTTCCTGTACCATGGTGCCAGGGCCAGTCTGCTCATCCACCCTGCAGACCTCACTTTCATCCACATAGGTTACAAGCACCTCAAACCTGTTTGACAATTGCAAAGGCTCCTCCATTACTGCCTGCTCACTCGCTCGCTTTATCCTGCATCATTCACGGTCACCTCCTCCTGTCCTTCACTGCTGACCAAAACTGACAACACGTTTCTAAGAGGTGTGACCGTCTTCTGGTACAAAGTGTCCAGGTATCTCTCCCCCTCCCTGATGTTGCGCAGTGTATGCAGTTTGGCTTTCAGATCAATGAACTCCTCTAGCTGCTTACGCTTTCTGCAGATATGTTTGTCCTGGATTGCCTTGGCATCCAGGAGCTCCCACGTTCCACAGCTGCAACACAACACCTGTCCTGCCATTGTTACTTAATTTGTTTAGTTAATTTAAGTTAATTACTTTCTTAATTAACTTAGAATAATTCCTAAGTATACTACAATTTACTGTGCTTATTAAATGCTAGTACCATCTACAACCAAGTGCAGGTGCTGGATACATGGAGAGATATTGTTAATTAAGTCAACGCAGTTACCCAACTCCCCCAACAGGGCATAGATAGGACAGCAGAATAGGCAGAAAAGTGGCAAATGGAACTTAACACAAGTATCAGGTGATACATTTTGGCAGAAGGTACAGGTTGAGGCAATATAGACTTAATGGCGCAGTTCTAGAGTGTGCAGGGACAGAGGGACCTGGGGATTCATGTACATAGATCTTTGAAGGTGAGAGGACATATTGAGAGAGTAGTTAGCAAAGCATATGGGATCTTGGGCTTCACAAATAGAGGTATTAAATACAAAAGCTGGGAAGTTATGCTGAACCTTTATAAAGCTCTGGTTAGGCCACAACTAGAGTATTGTGTTCAGTTTTGGTCACCACACTTTAGGAAGGATGTGAGGGTCCGTGACAGGGTGCAGAGGAGTTTTACCAGAATGGTGCCAGGAATGAGGGATTTTAGCTACAAAGTTAGGCTGGAGAAGCTGGGTTGTTCTCCTTGCAGCAAAGAAGTTTGAGAGGAGATTTGATAGAGGTGTACAAGATTATGGTAGGTTTAAATAAGGTGGACAAAGAAAAGCTGTTCCCATTGGCTGATGGTAAAAGGACTAGGGGGGACACAGATTTAAGGTTTTGTGCAAGAGATGCAGGGAAGATGCAAGGAAGAGCATTTTCCGCAGCAAGTGGTAATGACTTGGAACTTTCTGCTTACGAGGGTGGTGGAAGCAGAGATGATCGATGATTTCAAAAGGTAATCGGATGGGCACTTGAGGGAAATAAACTTGCAGGGTACGGGGTTAGAGCAGGGGAATGAGACTGACTGAATTGCTCCACATACAGAGCTAGCATGGACTCAATGGGTTGAATGGCCTCCTTTTGTGCCATAATAATGATTCTAAAATTAGCTGCAAGCAGGGTAGGAAGACGAAAATGAGTGTTCTCCTCACTTCAGCACACCTTTCTTATGAGGCCTATTGAGCACGGCACAAATCTAAGTGTTCCCTTTTACACATGCTCTGTCATTGTACATGAACTGCAGGTGCAATTTTTGTGAAGGTGAATGTGGCAAGGACTGAAATATCCGGGCTAAGGTGCTTCTCTGCTATTAGGGGCTTTCTGTGTGGGATCAGCAGCTGTGGATGCAGAGAATAATGCTGGTCTCCAATGAGTCATCCACCCCTTGTTTCCTATCCATCAGATAATGAAGGCATTGTGGACTGCCGCACACTAAGACATCATGGCTGTTTCCTGGATAATGGTCACTGACATGTAGAATGATGTTTCTGTTGAACACCATTGGTGTGACCTGAAGGGGCCTGATATCCACATAGATACCAAGGGCAACTCTTTGCACTCAAGAGAATCTTCCCATCCAGTGAAACCTTGTCCAGATGATGCCTGATTTCTACAGAAGTAATATAGATGTGTAGCACTTGCAAATATAGCAGTTGACACTCTGCTAATGAATGGGTGCACTGGAGACTGCTTGATTTGGAAGATGTCTATCTGGGCAGCTTGGAAGAATAGTATGAAAACTTCACATCATAGTACCTCTTGCTATTGCGGGAAGAACTGTCTCTGATCCAGATGTTGTGTGTGGATCATTTTGTAGTAAGCGGCGCAACTCTTCGACAGCCTGTCTTCTATTGTAGAGGTGGCAAATACAGGAATGCACTGACATGTCCAGGCATAGGTGGGATAGTGACAGGTGTGTCCAGAACATGAATGGTTCTAGCCTCTCATGAATACTGCTTGTTCATTTTGAATATGCAGCCCCCACCCAGGAGTGAATCTACTGTTGTTTTCAATGTATAGAAAGGAATCTAACAAATTGATGGATTTTGTAGAGTTCAGGGAATTAGCGATTGTACTAATCTAGCCTTTTTATGTTAGTACCAATAATATATATTATTCAAAAAGATCTTCACTCTTTGAATGTGCTGATGATATGTGAACATGAATTATACATGAAAATACCAGATTTCCAGCACACCGATGGCTGATACATATTGCACTAATCCAGCTGAGGGAACACATTTGAAGCTGATGTAGGTGACTGGCTGCTGGTAAAATGGCAAAGGTTTAGAACCATAATTCATGATCCCTCTGGACAAACCCAGCATCAGGGCAGAGACAAGTTCTATTGAAGGACAGTCCTGGACTAGGGTGCTGACTAAGCAAACATCTGGTGTCCTCAAATAGCATTTCTAGTGCCTGGACCACTCTAACAGATGACTCATGTCTGCCCCTGAGAATTTGCATAACATTAAGATAGTGTTGTGCTCTACGATCTACAAAATCATGTGACAGATTAGTCTCAGGAACCTATGGGTGATCATAAAGCAGTGGTACCAGATCTACTGCATCCTGTTTGGGCAATTTCCAACCTAACAAGGACTCTTCTATGCTGCAATATCACACAATTCAGGAATCAATAGATTTCACCCTGATTATATTCACGTAAAATACACAGAAAATAGGAGATTTTAATACAGTAATTAGTATCTGTCAAAATTTACTACAGTCCTATATCCTCGGTGTATCTCACAATACAATAAATTACAGTTTATTTACAATCAAGAACAGGTTTCTATAACTGCCATTTGTGGAGGGTGGCAAGGCAAAGTTGAGTTATGGAAATATGGGGATGGCTGAATAAACTGAATATACTTTATATTTTGGGTATTAAAACAGAATCTTCCCTCATGAAATTAATTCAGGGCTGAATTTTACCGGCCCCTCATTGCCGCGGGTCACGGCGCAGGGGCTGGTAAAAGGCTGTGGGGAGAGGCCCGCCTCGACCCGCAACGTCGAGAAGGGCCCGCCGCATATTACCGATGGTGGCAGGGCCTCGGTGCGCCCCCCCACCCCCGCTGCACAGCAGTCTCACTTTGCATTACGTAAGGGAGGATGGAGGGGGGATACACAGGGGTCTAACTCTGCATTCTTAAAGGGAGGAGGGGGAGATACACAGGGGTCTCACTCTGCATTCTGAAAGGGAGGGGGTCTGGGATTACTGGAGGGAAAGCTATGCTGGCATGAAGGAAGGTACCGTGTATTATCCCTCTGTTAACAGTGTACGCTCTGTGTTTGTGAGGGGGCAATGGCACACTAGGCACCTTGTGTGTGGGAAGGGTGCCAGAAAGGGCAGGAGCATTAAGGTTATATGGATGGTGGGGGCAATAAATTCAGCTGGTAGGATCCTGATGTGGTCATGCTGTGCCACAATGAATGTTAGCCAAGATGGGCAATGCCTGGCATGCCACATAGTTGATCCAGGAAAGCAGCTGATGTACCCATCAACACCAATCAATGCCCTGTTAGGGACCTGCAAATACATGCTGGGTTCAACTTTATTTAACACATGGAAATAGGTGTGGCTCATCTGAGGATCCGTATGCGGCAGAGGCAATACCAACAGGCAGGTGCGATCCATGTAGAGGCCCCCGGTTATGAGCAGCAGCCCCCAAGGGGAGCTGCCATTACATTTGCCGTGCATCTACAGGTCCCACATGGTATGACATCGGATGTCAGAGCACCAGTGTCAGAGGAGATTGCGCATATAGACAGGGTGGTGACACGTCTCTGGGCCCTACTCAAGGATGACCTGCAGCCTATGGGCTCCGGTGTACGTCCAATGCATTTGCTTCTCATAGTGGCAGCAGTTCTCAAGCCTCATACCGCTTCAGCCTT
This sequence comes from Heterodontus francisci, assembly GCF_036365525.1. Lineage (NCBI taxonomy): Eukaryota > Metazoa > Chordata > Chondrichthyes > Heterodontiformes > Heterodontidae > Heterodontus > Heterodontus francisci. The sequence goes on from NC_090373.1 coordinate 112,559,983, forward strand.
TTAGGGGCCCACCAAAGACCTTTGTGGGGTCACACAGTCAGCAGTGCACTGCTGCATCAGGGAGGTCACCAATGCTCTGCACCGGAGGGCCAGTGAATATCTCCGCTTCAGGACGGACTCTCAAAGCCAGGCCCAGGGGCCATTGGTTCTGGCACCATTGTCGGAGAACCATAGGTTGTAAGGTTCTTAGACTGAACTCATAAGGCCATCAGGCCTACTGCCAGGCTACCACCTGCAGACGTCACCATTAAAGGAGCCCTCTCAATCTAGGTGAAGCTGGTATGTGAACACCGCAGATGTTTGCTGCAAATGTGTGACTGCTTCTCAGGCAGCTGACATGACACCTGGGTCTTGCGCCATTCCCAGCTGCCACCCATGTTCACTGAACTGGCTCAGATGGAGGGGTGGCTTCTTGGAGATAAGGGCTATCTTTGCAGGCATGGCTCCCAACACCAGTGAGAGACCCCACCACTGCTGCAGAGGAGAGATACAACACCAGCCACTGAGCTACATGAGCCACCATTGAGCAGGAGATTGGCATGCTGAAAGAGCACCTCCAATGCCTATATGGATAGGGTGATGCCCTGACCTACAGGCCAAAAAGGCCAGCTCCTTTCTTTGCTGCTTTGCACAACTACGCACCCAATAGGGGCCAGGCCTGGCATGATGAGGAGAGACATCAACAGGATTCATCCTCGGACTATGAGGATGCTAAGGACCTACAACATGACAGACACATGGGAGGGCAGATGGCACCCAGGCTCTGCACGCAGGGCTAGCAGTGAGCTAGGGATGTACAGCAGTGGCTTCTCAGACAAAGGCTGTCTGCACCATAGGAACCGACATGAGCTCTGCAAGCCACACATCACCCTCGCTCGCCTGCTGTGCACCAGTCCACATCTGCAGCATCTCTGTGTAAACCATCAGAGGCAGCAGCTGACTGAGCCAATGTCCATATCACTGCATCCGTGGAGATGCTCATGAGTAATGGTAGCATGGCAATGATGTTATTGTATACGTTGGCTCTCCTGATGGGCCAACGGTGCAAAGAGATGTGACATTGGCGCAACATGCTGGCAGACATCATTCGCACAGAGAAAAGGACACACATGTTGGTGAGGAACGTTTAGTGTTAAACGTATTTACATTGCTGTCACACCTGTGCATTCCCATTTGTGTCAGTGTGTTCTCTGTAAACCTTTATAATACCTTTTATGGTCTATTTAAGTCTCACGTCCTGGAATGTGCAAATTTAAGATTATTCACCCAGGTGCGGCACACCTACAAGAAGGAATGTTACACTTGAGTGGGAGAAGAGGATCGCAACTTCACAGGATACTGGGACACAGCAGGGTAAGTATGTGGCAGCAAAGTGGAAAGTGCTGGGGTAACTCAGCAGGTCAGCCACCATCTGTGGAGAGAGAAGCAGAGTTAACTTTCAGGTCTGTGAACTCTGCTTCTCTCTCCACAGATGCTGCCTGACCTGCTGGATTTCTGCACCACTTTCTGCTTGGCTGCCACATTAACAGCAGCCCCACTCTTCAGCAGTCAGGTAAGTATTCTTTGAGAGCTGTCAGGAAGCAGGTGCTGGGGTGCTTAAAATAGGACCCCAGCACCTGCTGCACAACTATCAAAAACTCTCTCAGTGCGCCAAATGTCCTGCCTCTCTCCATGTAACATGGGGAGGGTGGCTCAGCACCGTAATTCTAATGAGCCCCCATGATTAATATTGCGGGGTCTCGGCGGTGGCCACTGCACTGAGTTGAAAGGGCGCCACCGCACAGCGCGGTGCCCAAATAAAATGCAGCCCCTAGGTGTGTAGAAAACGTGTTAGGATAATTTGCCCACAGTCTGACAAGAGTAAGGTTGAAGAGCAAATGACTCTTTCCATCTTAGATGCTCTCACAGTTCAAAATGCCTTATCCTTACCAATTGCTGCACTCATATTCATTTGGATAGGTCTAAGGCTGCATCTTAGACTAAGCAATCAATATTTAAATATCTAGCTGCACCATGCAAGGACAGTAATTGACACTATCCCACTGCTTCAGAGAAAAGGCAGTATTGATAAAGTGGAAAAAAAGGCTATTCTGAATTATAAGATCATTGATTATTTCCTGGTTCACATAAATTATAAACCTCAAACAGAAATAATGCATCTATTAGGTGTGGCTAAAATCAATTTTAAAATCATGTTTTGCTGATACAAGCTCCATCAATGCGGTCTATAAAATGAGAACATATACAAGTTCAATAAAAACAGGTGGCAATTTCTAAGTGGCAGGATAAATGGCCCCATTAACGTCTGTTTAATGTACTTGTGATGGCTCATCACATTGTTGATAAAATGTGACATGGAATCATACTTCCCAACAGAGACATTTCAAGAGGGAAGGAAGCATTAATAAATGTGAAGTGTTTAACTTCAGGCAGATTAAAGGTGTGAAATGAATCTGTATGTACCAAGCATATCTCATGCAGCCAATAACTGTGTTGCTAACATTAGCGATTATAAATGGTGAGAAATACATTATTATGATAATATTAGTGAATTTGCTTTTACCATTTACATTATTGATCTTTTATAATGGCATTTTTACAATATCTAACTTTGATGGGAGATGGCAGATCACCTTTTAAGATTTTCATATCATTTTCCACATAAACGTTAGCTTTAATATTGAGATTTTTAAAAAAAAAGTATTAGGTTAGATTTTTGTCTCATTGCCTGAGCATTAAACAACACCTGGTAGGAGGTCGGAAGGAAACATTTGGCAGAATGGCTTTCATGCTGGTAACTGACTTGCCTGATTTTCTCTTCATTAAAATGAATGCTGGGAAAATCTGACACGTTATGTAGCAGGTGAGTGATTGTCACTGGCAGATGTTTCTTTCTGCACTGCAGTCAGGTGATGCCTAACACCCAGGCAGCAAAGTCAAAACTCTACCTATAGTGGGCTCGATTCTCCAGCCCCCCCGACGTCAGGGGTCATGGCAGGGTGGGACAGAAAATGCCTCCAGCAGAAGCCCACCACATGCCTCAATGCCGGGAAGGCCCAGCCCAATATTACTGGTGATGGTGCAGCCTCCTGCCGCTCGGCAACAGGAACCAAATTAGAATAGGGAAATTTATTTACATCAATGAATTAAGTAGTTACCCGCTCCCGCCATCCATTCTGGTGCCGTATTGGTGCTAGGGGCCTGCACTCCCATCCTTCGGATACTCATCCGAGGATCTGATGTAGGACACTGGTGGGGAGGGGGGAGCAAGTAAGTACCTCAGTGTGGGAGGAGGGTGGAGAGGGGTCAATCTCATCCGATTGGTGTACAGGATGATGGAAAGGGGTAAAGATTAAAGTTTGTGAACTGTGGTGGGGGCGGGGTAAGGTCAGGTGCACAGGTAAGTATTTTTTTTGGGGGGGGAGAGGGAAGTATTCTGTGGTTATTGGTGGGATGGGAGAGAGGGCAGAAACATTTTGTTGATTCCATTTCAATTAACTATATCTTTCAGTATTTAAATGAAGTGGAAGGGCTCAAAATATAAAAATGGCGTTGGTGCCTGCGCAGTGGCGCCTGACGCCATTGCTGGGTATGGTCCGCCCGCCCCATGTCTCTACATGAATTTTTAAAAAGTTGGGTCAGTAGATAATGATGCTAATTAACTTTGAGTTCTGATGAAAAATCATTGGAAATGTTTACTCTGCTTCTCCCTCTGTAGTTGCTGCTTGATCTGCTGAGTGTTTCCACCATTTTTTGTTTCATATTGTTTCCCCGTTGATTGTAAGTAAGCAGTTGGTTAGGCTTCTTCAGCAATGGAAAAACACCTCATACTCACCGTATTGAAATAGTTTCTTTGCTATGGTTGGAGAGATATACAGCAAAGTTGAGACATGGATGGCATAAAGATTTTTTGTAACATGATGCTATGCTGGAAGTCAGGTTTTTAAAGCAAAAGCTACAAGACCAAAAATCTGGAGGAGCAGCTAGAAGTTATTGGCCACAATTTTCTGTTGCGTAGCACCCATTTTTTCAGAGCGATGGATGCAATCTTGTTCCAAAATGGTATCCATAGCATGCGCACACTGATGGTGCAGATTGCATTGGATGCCATCTTGGGTAGGGCATTGTGTGGGTGCAGGGAGCTGATTTGACACCAGTGGTACCATTTTGGAGTTCGGCACTTCAGCTAATGTCCTCTCTTAATCTTGCGCAACTGAACATGCATTCAGCAGAAAGAAGGACTTCCCCTCCCCGACACCCACCCGCACCCCCCTCCACACCCCCACCTGTACTATTTAAAGGGATCATCCATTACACTTGCTCTCAGACATGGTTACAGTAGTTTGCTTTCCTCCCTTTGGACCACAACATGAGAGGAAGAATGAGAAGATGTGGCACAAAACAGGACAAGGAAGAGGGAGGAGGAGGTGATGAAGAAGGGCTCTCAGCAGGAGACAATATCCACCCAGGGTCTTTAGGGGGAAATTCTCCTACATCAACCTCAGCAAGGAGTAGCATGTCAGATGTCTCTGCTTCACTAAGGAGATCCTTGCTGAAATCTATCACAACTGAAGCCTCAGAGGAGGGTGAGGACGGCATTGCCAGTGGCTGTGAAGGTGACCATGACCATGAACTTATGTGCATCGTCCTCCTTCCAGATTGTAGCAGGAAAGATTTGCAACATCTCCCAGTTTGCTATCCATTATTGGGTGCAAAGAGAGCTAAATACATTTCATTCTCTCTTACCAGAGAGAAGCAGGTGGAGTGAGCATGTGGCTTCACCATGATTGCAGGCTTCTCCCTGGTGCAGAGTGCCATTGGCTGCATGCATGTCACTTTGTCAGTGTTGCATATGAACTCTGAGGTGTACCACAACCGGAAGGGGTTCCATTTCCTCAATGTTCAAATGGTGTGCAACCATATGCAGCAATTCATGCAGGTGAATTCCCAGTATCCTGAAAAGTCCTGCTGCATTCATTCTGTGGCAGTCCAGTGTACCATCTGCATTTGAGCCACCACTAAAAACCAAAGATGGCTACTGGGTGACAAGGGCTATTTGCTGATCACATGGCTCATGAATATAGTACACAGCCCATGCAAACGTGGGCAGCATATATATAACAAAAGCCATGCTGCCACACTAAATGTGATTAAATACACCATTAGGGTGCCTAAACAATGCTTCTGCTGCCTGGAGCGCTCTGGTGGAGCCTGGCAGTACTTGGCAGAGCATGTGTCAAGATTAGTTGTGGTATGTTGCATGCTGCACGACACAACCAGCATGAGGGCACAGCCCTTGTGATCAGATATCCAGGGAGCAGCTGAGGAAGAGCAGCAGGAGGAGGAGGAAGGGGAGGAGAAAGAGAGAAGGAGGCAAAAAACACATCTCTTTTATAGCAAAGTTGTTCATGATTGACTCAATCAACTACAGTACCAGTGAATGCGACCCCAATTCCCCATTCACTACCAGATAGGGTAAAAATTGAGAGGGCGGTGGAAAGGCTGGCTATGCTTAGGGTAGGTAAGTCACCTGGTCTGGATGGCTTGCATGCCAGGTTGCTAAAAGAAGTGGGAGTCGAGATAGCAGAAAGGCTTGCCATAATCTTCCAATCTTCCCTAGATATGGGGGTAAGTGCCAAAGGATTGGAGAATGGCAAATGTGACACCGTTATTCAAGAAAGGGTGAAAGGAGACAATCTTAGCAACTACTGGCCAGTTAGTTTAACATCAGTTGTGGGTAAGGTTTCAGAAACAATAATCAGGAAAAAGTTCAACAGGCGCTTGGATAGGTCTGAGTTAATGAAGGATAGCCAGCACGGATTTGTTTGACTAATCTAATTGAATTTTTTTAATGAAGTAACAGAGAAAGTTGATGAAAGGAATGTGGCAGATGTTGTCTATATGGATTTTAAGCAAGCGTTTGATAAAGTACCACATAAAAGACTGGTTAACAAACTTGAGACTTATGGAATAGGAGGGTCAGTGTCCAATTAGATTTTAAAAATGCCTTAAGGACAGAAAACAGTGAATCATGGTAAATGGGTGTTTTTCAGACTGGAGGATGGTCGACAGTGGTGTTTCCGAAGGATCAGTGCTAGGACCACTTTTCTTTTTGCTACATGTAATAACTTAGATCTTGGAAAATGGAATAGAATTTCAAAATTTGTCGATGATACCAAATTTGGAGGAGTGGCAAACAATGAGGATGATACAAATCGCCTGCAACAGGACATCGATAGGTCAGCAGAATGGGCAGACAAGTTGCGGATGGAATTTAATACAGACAATTGTGAGATGATGCATTTTTGACAGAAGGGATAGGATGAGGCAATATAGACTTAATAGCACTGTTCTAAAGCATGTGCAGGAACAGAGGGACCTGGGAGTGCATGTGCATCGATCTTTGAAGATGGCAGGACATATTGAGAGAGTGGTTAGTAAAGCAAACGGAATCTTGGGCTTTATTAATAGAGACATTGAGTACAAAAATAAGGAAGTTATGCTGAACCTTTATAAAGCTCTGGTTAGGACCCAACTGGAATATTGCATCCAGTTTTGGTCACCACATTTTAGGAAGGATGTGAGGGTCATTGAGAGGGTGCAGAGGAGATTTAGCAGAAGGATTCCAGGGATGAGCGATTTTAGTTACAAGGTTAGGTTGGAAAAGATGGGGTTGTTCTCTTTGGAGCAAAGGAGATTGAGGGGAGATTTGGTAGAGGTGTACAAGATTATGGTATGCTTAGATAAGTTAGACAGGGAAAAACTGTTGACTTTCAGTAGGGGAGACAGCAGATGGCCTTGGAGGATGGCCTCGATCAGTTCTGGGCCTTAAGGGCCCTGCTTTGGACTGCACTATCTTGACATCAGACTGGGCTGGCTGGCTGACAAGCAATAGCAACAGCACTGGTAGCGTGGCAGTGTTGGGAGGTGGAACGCTGGTATTGTGAGAAAGGGCAACAGAGTATCATTGCCATATCCCCCAGATGACACCTGAGCAACCCTAGCAATGTGTTGAAGGACAAATTGCTGGACTATTGTAACACCCACAAATCCCTTTGCACATTGGTATCTGTAGCTATGATGGCAGCAGGCTGAGCTGCTGCTACAGCAAGCTGAGTTTGCATATAACCTCAGTCTGAGCTTCCACTGCAGCACTCAGATGTTGAGTAGCTTCTGCTTGTGCTGCAATGGAAGCTGAGATATTGGCCATCAGATGCTGAATCATGGTTGGTTCTGCAAGTTTTCTCATGGAGTTAGCTGCAAAGGATGAGCTCCAAGCCCTGAGCTAGGCCTTGTGCCAAGTTAGTGCCAGACTCCTGCATGCTCTTTGACATGACCACAGGTTTTCTCACAGGCCTGCCAATGCATCAAGCATTTCATTATTTTTTAAAATTCTTTCATGGGATGTGGGCATCACTGGCATGGCCAGAATTTGTTGCCCATCCCTAATTGACCTTGACAACTGAGTGGCTTGGTAGGCCATTTCAGAGAGGAGTTAAGAGTCAACATTAAGAGACCCCTCTAAATCTCCCTCCTGTCCCCGACCACCCCATCCCGGTAAACCTCTCCCGCCCTGACGTACCTGTGGCATGGATCCAGCGCTGCTCCTGAGCCTTGGGCGGGTGCTCCACAGGCAGCAGTCACCACCTCTGCGGTGGCGCTGCTCAGTTAAAGAGCTGCCGGTTGCTGATTGGCTAGCAACTCTCTTAGGGCGGGACGTCCGTCGCCAGAGTCCTTGATCCCGTGGAAGGCATGCTGCTGTCCAGTTAAATGCCTAATTGGCAATTGATTTGGCGGGCCTCCCACAGAACAGGCAATGTGGGGTTCTCAGCATTGCTTCTGCTGGCAGTCGAGACCCCTTCCGCCCAGATAAAATCCCAGCCTAGCTTTCAATTCCAGGTCACACCTCTAAGCTACCTCTAAAGTACATGCAATCTCAGTATCTGAGATGGTGGCTGTGAGCACGAGGGTGTTTCTTCTTCATCACTGTCTTTCTGCTCTTCTACGTCTTGCTGTTTCACCGCTGTCTTGCCAGGGGTGGCAGTTCTTAAGTATCTGAAAGGAGAAAGGGACAAGTATTGGATTGTGGTGAGGGTAGGGGGAGAAAGAAAGAGATGTGTGCCTACACCATGCACAGCTCGTAAATCCGAAGAGACTGTGAGTTGAGTGGAAATGGAATGTGAGAAAAAGGTTTAGGTATGAGCATGCCATCATCTTCAATGGCTTCAAACGCACTGCTAGCGACAGCCTCAGTCTTGGCTGCTGCAGTGATGGAGAGTACCATGGGGGTGAGGACATGCTGCGATGCCTGTCCCCTGCTGGTTAGGTGCCGCTGTCTCCATTTATGTGCCAACTTGTACGTGACTGTGGTGCAACGTGTTTAGGCAAAGTCGCTTTCATGGTTGAATGGCTGGCATTATGCTCAAGCTGTGAGATGTGGGTGTGAGGCTTGCAGCAGTATGAGGTGTGTGAACACAAGAACACAACAAATAGGAGCAGGAGTAGATCATATGGTCCATTGAATCTGCTACGCCATTCAATACGATCATGGCTGATCTTAGGCTTCAACTCCACCTTCCCGCCTGCTTGCCATATCCCCTGATTCCCTGTGAGACCAAAAATCTGTCTATCCCAGCCTTAAATGTATTCAATGATGGAGCATCTGCAACCCTCTATGGTAGAGAATTCCAAAGATTCACAGCCATTTGAGCGAAGTAATTTCTCCTCATCTCAGTCCTAAATGATCAGCCCCTTATCCTGAGACTGTGCCCCCATGTTTTAGGTAACCTGACCACCGGAAACAAATCTCTCAGTTTCTACTCTATCCAGCCCCTTCAGAATCCTGTATGTTTCAATGAGATCGCCTCTCATTCTTCTTAACTCCAGAGAGTATAGGCCCAATTTACTCAGACTGTCATCATAGGACAACCCCTTCATCCCAGGGACCAATTTAGTGAACGTTCGCTAGACCGCCTCCAAGGCAAGCATATCCTTTCTCAAATGTGGAGACCAAAACTGCACACAGTATTCCAGTACTCCAGTGGTCTCACCAAAACCCTGTACAATTGTAGCCAGATTTCTTTATTCCTGTAGTCCAATCCCCTTACAATAAAGGCCAACATGCCATTTGCCTTCCTAATTGCTTGCTGTACCTGCATGCAAACTTTCTGCATTCCTTATACAAGCACACCCAAGTCTCTTTGAACATCAACACTTACATGTTTCACACCTTTTAAAAAATATTCTGCTTTTCTATTTTTACGACTAAAGTGAATAACTTCACACTTCCCTACATTATACTCCATCTGCCATCTTGTAGCCCACTCACTTTACCTGTCAATATCTCTCTGCAGCTTCTCTGTGTCTTCCCCACAACTTACATTTCCACTTACCTTTGTATCATTAGCAAACTTAGATACATTACTCTCTGTCTCTGCATCTAAGTCATTAGTAAATAGATTGTAAATAGTTGAGGATCAACACTGATCCATGCGGTACTGTACTATTCACTGCCTGCTAACTTGAAAATGCCCCTCTTATAGAATCATAGAGTCATAGAGTTATACAGCACAGAAACAGGCCCTTTGGACCACCTTGTCTGCGCCGGCCATCAAGCCTATCTATTCTAATCCCATTTTCCAGCACTTGGCCTATAGCCTTGTATGTTATGGTGTTTCAAGTGCTCATCTTTGCCTCTTGTCCATTAACCAATCGTCTATCCATGATAATATCATTACCCCCAACTCCATGAGCCCTTATCTTGCCTACTAACCTTTTGTGTGGCATCTTATCGAATGCCTTTTGGAAATCGAGGTATACTACATCTAATGGTTCCCCTTTATCTACCCTAGTAACTACATCCTAAAAAACTCTAATAAATTTGTCAAACATGATTTCCCTTGAGTAAAACCATGTTGGCTTGTTAGAATCATACTGTGCTTTTCTAAGTGCATTGTTAAGACTTCCTTAATAATAGATTCCAGCATTTTCCCACTGACTGCTGTTAGGCTAACTGGCCTGTAGTTCCCTGTTTTCTCTCTCCCTTCTTTCTTGAAAAGTGGTGTAACATTTGCCAACTTCCAATCTGATGGAACCATTCCTGAATCTAAGGAATTTTTGAAAATCATAACTTACGCATCACTATCTCTGCAGCTTTCTCTTTTAGAACTTGAGGGTATATGCCATCAGCTCCCGAGGATTTGTCAGATTTTAGTCCCTTAAGTTTCACCAATACTTTTTCTCGCTTGATATTAATTTCCTTAATTTCCTCACTCTTTTTAGCCCCTAGGTTACCATCTATTTCTGGTATGAAACTTATGTCTTCTTCTGTGAAGACAGATACAAAATATTTATTCAATGCCTCTGCCATTTTCTCATTCCCCATGATAATTTATCCTGTCTCTGCTTCTAAAGGACCAATGTTTACTTTAGCTACTCTCTTCCTTTTAATACACCTATAAAAGCTCTTACAATCTGTTTTTATATTACTGGTTAGTTTACTCTCATATTCCAATTTTCCCTTTTTTATCAACTTTTTGGTGGCCCTTTGCTGGTTTCTAAAATACTCCCAATCCTCAGACTTGCTACTCTTTTTTTGCAACATTGTCAGTCTCTTCTTTTAATCTAATACTATCCTCAACTTCCTGAGTGAGCCACGGATATGTCTTTCTTGCTGAGTTTTTGTTTATCAATGGAATATATTTTTGTTGAACATTTTGAATTGTTTTTTTAAAGGTTTTCCGCTGTTCATTTACTGCCATACCTTTTCGTCTATTTACCCAATTTACCTTAGCCAGTTCTCCCCTCATATCTACGTAATTGGCTTTAAGTTTGTTCACAATTCTTGTTTGTGATTGGAGTATGTCACTTTCAAATTTAACATGGAATTCAATGGATCTTTTACTATGACAATACTAATTAACGTTGCTTCATTACACAATGCTAGATCTAAGATAGCTTTATCCCTAGTCTGGTTCACAACATATTGCTCCAAGAAACTGTCCCGAAAACATTCTACAAACTAATTTTCTAGGCCACTCTTGCCAATTTTATTGTCCCAGTCTACATGAAGAATAAAGTCCTCCACAATTATTATGTTGCCTTTTTTACAAGTTCCAATAATTTCTTGTTTAATGCTCTGTCCAACGGTATAACTACTGTTAGGGGGCCAATAAACTACTCCCACCAGTGTTTTCTGATTCTTGCTATTCCTCATTTCCACCCATACTGATTCTACTTCATGATCTTCTGAGGCCAGATCCTTTCTCACTAATGTACTTATGTCATCCTTTATTATCAAGGCTACTTCTCCTCTTCTGCCATTCTGTCTGCCTTTCCGAAATATTGTGTATCCTGGAATTTTAATTTCCCAACCTTGATCACCTTGTAACCATGTCTCTGTAATGGTGATTAAATCCAAATCATTTACCTCTATTTGTGCCACTAGTTCATCTATCTTATTGCAGATGCTTCAGATAAAGAACCTTGAATTTCAATTTTTTTACCTCTATTCCCTGCAATGACCTTATTCGCTGACGTACAATTTTTGTTAAACTCTTGTTTTGTTAAACTTCCATTCTGCTTGTCTGTATCCACAACGCTATGCTGATCCAATGCCTCAACCTTTCTCTTTGGATTTCTAAATCTCCCTTCACCAGAACCTTCCCCCCCCACCCCACCAATCTGTTAGTTATGACCTCTAGCCTTATCTGCTGGTGCACTCTTAAGTTTGTATACTCTGCCCCTTCCTGCCACACTCTGATTATCATTACACTTATTGCTATCTTGCTCTCTTGCCTTCTCCTCTCCCTTTAAATTATCACATCTTCCCTCACTTGATCCTTCACCTCCACTATTTAGTTTAAAGCCCTCTCTACCTCCCTAGTTATATGACACTGGTTCCAGCATGGTTCAAGGTGAGGTTAAGCTATGAATGTGTGGTGTGATTGATTGAGATTGTAGGTAGGTGAGTGATGGGGGTGTGGTGAATTGAGGCTAGTGGTGCAGTTGGTGTTACATGGCATTTGAAGATGCATTTGCTGACCTTGACCATTCTTAGGAAGTTATTGGATAGATTGGAGAAGCTAGGGCTGTTCTCCTTAAAGAAGAGAAGGTTGAGAGGAGATTTGATAGAGGCGTTCAAAATCATGAGGGGTCTGGGCAGAGTAGATAGAGAGAAAGTTTTCATTGGCAGAAGGGTTGAGAACCAGAGGACACTGATTTAAGGTGATTGGCAAAAGAACCAGAAGTGACATGAGGAAAAGTTTTTTTATACTGCGAGAGGTTAGGATCTGGAATGCACTACCTGTGAGGGTGTTGGTGGCAGATTCAATCATGGCTTTCAAGAGGGAATTGGATAATTATCTGAAGGGAAAAATCTTGCAGAGCTACAGGGAAAAGGTGGGGGAGTGGGTCTAGCTGAGTTGCTCTTGCAGAGAGCTGGTGTGGACATCACAGGCCAAAAGGCCTCCTTCTGTGCTGTAACCATTCCATGATTTTATGATTGTAAGATATTGAACTTCTTGTGGCACTGCATCCAGATCCTCAGGGCTTGCCTCCTGGCATTGACTGCCAGGGCTAACTGGTTCCACTTCCTTTGCAAAGTTTGTCTGGAGGGCCTCCTAGCCCCATGTGAATAGATCACATCTGTCCTCCTCTCCACCTCCTCCATCATGGCATTACGTGCAGTGGCAGAGAACTTTGGGGCTTGCTTTCTTTCCTTTTGCAACATAAATTCACTCTTCTTCCTGCTCATACTCTCTTCCACAAACAGTGTCAGCACCTGCTCCAGCCATAATGTACCTCCTCTTTCAGAGGTTTAGGTTGGCTTTTAGCATTGTAGGATAGCTTTAAGAGGTGTTAGACTCGCACAAACTTGGGCCCCCTGCTGATGTGTGCACCCACACCACAGTGCATTTAATGCTAATTGCATGGAGCACTCATGCAAATTAGCAGGCAGCACGAAGGTGGCACGCTGTCAGTATCATAAGCAATGGGTGTAGGATAATCCTGTGACTGTTTGCAGGGGCTATCAAGTTTTACCCTTACTATGTCTTGATGGCCTGATGGAATGTACTAGTGATGGTACTGTGACTTAAAAGATGACAAGGGTGTAAGCATTTGATTTAATTGAGTAATTACATAGCAGTTAGAACCTGCAGTGCAAACTTGTTATCTTAAACACAAACCTATTAAATATGAAACTACATTGTAATCATTCACCTTGCAGCTGACATACTAAGCATTCCTTCGAGATCAACAGGGAGGACGGGCAATAGAGTTTTCAGAGAGGTTTACTCTAGCTGTTACAAGAATTGAAATGCCTGAGAGTTCCTAATGGTGGAGCACTTCTCCATTAAAAATGAGCAGTGATAAATTTATTTTTCTTCCATTCTGAAAAAATATTTTGTTAACTATTTTTATATATGTGTGTGTTTGTAGTTCAACATATTTGCTATATGTCTTAGTTGCTGTTAAAAGTTAATATATTCTTGATTAAAGGGTCATTTTCTAATTGGGCCTTGCATATCAATAATTCAGATGTGCATTATGCTTGGTTTTACAATTTGCACCCCAGTAAAAATGTAAAATCAGAAAATTGCCCTAAAATAGTCTTAATTAGTATTAGAATGCTTGCTGCTGTAAGGATTGTTTGTTCTCATTTTATCCAGATAATGTAGACACTGCTACATTCAACTTTGCCAGGCAGTCACAAAGTGGTTTAAGTATTAAAGACTATTCTTCCTCCTTAAATTGTCTTACACTAATTAAATAGTAGTGCATACCTTGAAAATTAAGACTACCTATATTTATTTTAAATGGGTTAAAGTTTCCACTGAAATAAGAAAGAGAAAGGAATTCAGATAAATACATTAAGCAAGTATTTCACGGGTAATTTCAAACTCTAGTTTTTATTTAGTTTTGAAATTATGAAAAGATAGGCAATGGGTAGAGCTGTTATGTTTATTCAGAATCAGTTCACAAAAGACAATAACTCAATAATCAAAGTTTATTTTTCACCTGGCATTAATGAAACATTTCGCTGACAAGTTCATTCATTTAACTACACACCACAATGAGATCAAGTGGTCTAATGTAATGTAATAGCTCTAATAAAAGTCACAAATGACTTTCTATGTGACTGACCATGGTGCGCTATCTCTCCTTGACCATTCTTAGCCTTTGACACAGTCGATCACACCACCCTCCTCTAATGTCTCACTTCTGTTGTCCAATTCATTTGGACCAACCTATCTTGGTTCCACTCTTAACTATCAACACATAGCCAAGGCATCTCCAGCAATGGCATCACTTCCCAACCCTTTGCCCTTTCAGGTGGACATAAAAGATACCATGGCACTATTTTGAAGAAGCCCATGGGATTCTCAAATTGACTTCTGCGTTCCCTACATTACAACAGTGACAATATTTTAAAAGTACTTAATTGAGATCAGTTTCCACATGTATGATGATGACCCGCAGTTCTAATACTTCACCACCTTTCACAAACCCTGCACTGCTTTTGTGCTGTCAGCATATGTGTCAATGTCCTGTCTTAATGAGCTGCAATTTCTTCCATCAAAGTATTTGAAAGCCATTATTTTCAGACCCCATCATAAGCTCTGTACCCTTGTCCCAACGTCACTCCCATTCATAGCCACCGTTTCAGGCTGAACTAATCCATTTACAACTTTGGCATCCTGTTTCACCTTGAGATGAGCTTCTGAGTATGTGTCCTGTCCATCACAAAGGCCAAACACAACCATGTCTGTAATATCCCCAACCTCCTTCCCTATCTCACTCCATCTACTGCTAAAACCGTCACATGCCTTTGCCACTTCTAGACTGTATTACTCCAGTGGTTCCTTGGCCAACTCACATCCTTCACTTTTCATAGACTTTAGCTTGCCTGTATCCTATGTCACATAAATTTGCCTCAAATTTAAAATTCTCATCTTTATGTGTAAATGGTTTTGGTCTCACAAATCTCTGTAACTTCCTCCAGTCCTCCAATCCCATGATGTAGTCATACATTCAAAAGACACCTTGAGAACAGCATTGAGGTGTCATCCTATAAATTGTGTGCTCAAGTCCTGAAGTGAAGCCTGAACTCACAACTAGCTGACTTGGAGGTGAGAATGCTATCACTGAGCCAAGCTAACACAGACACAAGCCCCTCTGCTACCAGTGTGTCTGCCGTGCCTCAGTTGGTAGCACTCTCACCTCTGAGAATGTTGTGGGTTCAAGTCCCATTCCAATCTAGGCTGACACTCCAATACAATGTGAAGGGAGTGCTGCACTGTCAGAGGTGCCATCTTTCAGGTAAGACATTAAACTAATACCCTCTCAGGTGGATGTAAAAGTTCCCATGGCACTATTCTGAAGAAGAACAGAGCAGTTAACCACTTTGTAATGGTCAATATTTATCCTTCAATCAAGATCACAAAAACAGATTATCTGGTCATTATCACATTGCTGTTTGTGACAGTTTGCTGTGCGCAAATTAGCTGTCGCATTTCCTACATTACAACAGTGACTACACTTCAAAAGTACTTCATTAGCTGTAAAGAACCTTGGGACATGCAGTTGTTGTGAAAGACACTATATGGGTTGGATTTTTTTCAGCTCCCAACGTCGGGCTCCATGGCGGGAGGGACTGGAAGATCAGAGTGGCAACGGCCCACCATGGAGCCCGATGACGGGAATGTCGGGCCTAATCTTCCTGGCAGCAGGGAAGCTCCGGGACAGCACCTAGATTTCAATATTCAAATCAGCTATTTAAATAGATTTAAATGGAAACCGGAACGATTTTACTGGCAGTTCCAAATCTTCCGAGCGATGTGCGGCACTCCTGCGCCTTCACTTTCCATCCAGGGAAAGCTGGCACCACTGAGGTGGGGAAGGAGGGAACTCTGCATTTGTAGTGAAGTGGGGGTGGGGGGAAGGAGTTAATTCTGCATTGTCAGTGTCGTGGGGAGGGTTGAACTCTGCACTTAAGTCAGTTCGGGGGTGGGGGGCAGTGAAAAGGGTCAACTCTGCACTTAGTGCATTTGAGATGGAAAAGGGGTAGTCTGGGCTTTTCTGGTATATTTGGGAGGGATGGTGTTGAGCATGGATCAAACTTTATTTTTTGTTGCAGTTGGAGGGGGATGGGTACAACTTTAATCTGCCAATGCAGGCTTGGCAGCCCTTTAAAAATGGCACCACACCTGCACAGAAACAGGCGACGCCTTTGACGACGTCAATGACGTCACCGAGGCCACCCCTGCCACCTGACTGGGGGGGGGATGGGCAGCCGTCCTACATATTATAATGAGCTGCCAGGCTGAAGATCGCGACGGCATGGCGGTGCGCAGCCCGTGCAAGCAGGCCACCATTTTATTTGCCCACCGCCGCTCCCGGTGACACAAAAACAAAATTCAGCCCTATAAATGCAAATCTTTCTTTTTCAAAGTAGTGTATAATCATTTTGGACCTCAAACCTGACTATTACATTTGATTGAAGTGCAATGTTTTGACCCACAACTCTACTCATTGCATTCATGTAAAATATTTTAATGGAGCGCAGTACTAAATATAGTGCCTAAAATGCGCACAAATTTTATGTTGGCTATTTAACTAACTATAACATTGACTTAATAAAAGCAAAATACTGCAGATGCTTGAAATCTGAAATAAAAACAAATAAATACTCAGCAAGTCTGGCAGCATCTGTGGAGCAAGAAGCAGAGTTAACCTTTCAGGTCATTGATCCTTCATCAGTACTGGAAAATATTAGAAATTTAAAAGGTTTTAAGCAAGTAAAGTGGGGGTGGGGCAAGAGATAACAAAAGAGAAGGTGTTGATAGGACAAGGTCACAGAAAATAACTGACCAGAAGGTCATGGAGCAAAGGCAAATGGTGTGGTGAAAGATGAAGACAGAGACAAAGAGAGGGTGTTAATTTGACAGAAAAATGAACAGCCCTGGCCCCAAGCACAAACATTAAAAAAAACAGTGGGTAGGCACAGTAGAAACAAACTAAACAAACTAAAATAAAATAAACAAATAAAAAAGAAAAAATAGCTAAAAATAAAAAAGGGGGGCCCCTCATGCTCTGAAATTATTGAACTCAATGTTCAGTCCAGCAGGCTGTAGCATGCCTAATCGGTAAATGAGATGCTGTTCCTCAAGCTTGCTTTAATGTTCACTGGAACACTGCAGCAATCCCAGGACAGAGATGTGAGCATGACAGCAGGGGGGAGTGTTGAAATGGCTAGCAACCGGAAGCTCGGGGTCATGCTTTTGGACTGAGCGGAGGTGCTCTGCAAAGCGGTCACCCACTTTGTTTTTGGTCTCCCCAATGTAGAGGAGACAACATTGTGAGCAGCGAATACAGTATACTAAATTGAAAGAAGTACAAGTAAATCGCTGTTTCACCTGAAAGGAGTGCTTGGAGCCTTGGATAGTGAGGAGAGAGGTGGTAAATAGGCAGGTATTACACCTCCTGCGATTGCAGGGGAAGGTGCCATGGGAAGGGAACAAAGTGGTGGGGGTAATGGAGGAGTGGATGAGAGTGTCACGGAGGGAACGATCCCTTCGGAATGCTGAAGGGGAAGGGAGGGGAAGATGCATTTGGTAGTGGCATCAAGCTGGATGTGGCGGAAATAGCGAAGGATGATCCTTTGGATGTGGAGACTGGTGGGGTGGAAAGTGAGGACAAGGGGAACCCTGTTGTGGTTCTGGGAGGGAGGGGAAGGGGTGAGAGTAGAGGTTCGGGAAATGGGCTGCACACGGTTGAGGGCCCTGTCAACAACAGAGGAGGGAATCCTCAGTTGAGGAGAAAGGAAGACATATCAGAAGAGCTGTCATGGAAGGTTGCATCATCAGAGCAGTTGCATCGGAGATGGAGAAACTGGGAGAATGGAATGGAGTCCTTACAGGAGCACAGGGTGTGAAGAAGTGTAGTCGAGGTAGCTGTAGGAATCGGTGGGCTGATAATGAATATTAGTAGACAGCCTATCCCCAGAGATGGAGACAGAGAAGTCAAGGAAGGGAAGGGAAGTGTTGAAGATGGACCATATAAAGGTGAGAGAAGGGTGGAAATTAGAAGGAAAGTTGATAAAGTTTTCTAGTTTCGGGCGGGAGCAGGAAATGGCACCGATACAGTCATCAATATACCGGAAAAAGAGTTGAGGGAGGGGGCCTGAGTAGGACTGGAACAAGGAATATTCAACATATCCCACAAAAAGACAGGCATAACCAGGACCCATGCGGGTATCCATAGCAACACCTTTTACTTGAAGGAAGTGAGTGGAGTTGAAGGAGAAGTCGTTCATTGTAAGAACAAGTTCAGCCGAGCGCAGGAGGGTGGTGGTGGATGGGAACTGGTTGTGCCTCTGTTCAAGGAAGAAGTGGAGAGCTCTCAAACCATCCTGGTGGGGGATGGAGGTGTAGAGAGATTGGACGTCCATAGTGACGAGGAGGCGGTTAGGGCCAGGAAACTGGAAATTGTCAAAATGATGTAGGGCGTCAGAAGAGTCATGGATGTAGGTGAGAAGAGACTGGACCAGCGGAGAAAAGAGAGAGTCAAGATAGGAAGAAATAAGTTCAGTGGGGCAGGAGCAGGCTGAAACAATGGCTCTGCCGGGACAGTCCTGTTTGTGGATTTTAGGAAGGAGGTGTAAGTGGGCTGTCCGAGGTTGCGTGACTATGAGGTTGGTAGCTGTAGAGGGAAGATCTCCAGAGGAGATGAGGTCAGTAACAGTCCTGTGGACAGTTGCTTGATGTTCAGTGGTGGGGTCATGGTCCAGGGGGAAGTAGGAAGAAGTGTCTGTGAGTTGGCGCTGAGCCTCTGCAAGGTAGAGGTCGGTACGCCAGACAACAACAGTACCATCCTTGTCTGCAGGTTTGATGACAGTGTTGGGATTAGACCTGAGAGAACGGAGTGCGGCAAGTTCAGAGGGGACAGGCTAGAGTGAGTGAGGGGGGCAGAGAAATTGAGACGGATGATGTCTCGCTGACAGTTTTAAATTGATTTAAATCCAAAATAAAACTGGATTATTGCTTACAGTAAAAGTAAAAAGAAAATCATGTTGTCAGTTCATCCAGTTGTAAATGGTGCATGTCCTTGTGATACCTGCACTGTTTACAACTGGATGAATTCACAAAATGCATCAAGATTATTTAACCATGAGCTCTTGCACAACAATTGTCTGTTGAATCCACTCACTGATAATATTAGAGTATTTTCACAAATTATGCTTATCTCCTATGTATAATTGCTAACAGGAAATAAGATAAACATAAGCACACACCAGATCTAGGAAATAAATATGTGGACAATAAAATACTGAGATACAAGTTATCCATTCAATCATTTCACAATGAATTTCACTTTTTGTGAATCAGATTTTTTTAACCCAATAATAATTATTTTTGCTAGTTGAAAGCATAGCGAGAAAATGATGTTGCCAAAACATTAATACAGAAATATCCAACATCTGTTTATGCTAAAACCTTGAATTGAATTTCACTTATTAAATGTGCCTGATGTAATTTTAATCCAGGAACACTGCACAGATATTTCACTCACCTTGCAGAAGCAACTTGTGCACTGTCCTGTTTTTCAAGTTTTTCAATGTTCACTATGTGAGACCATAATATAATCCAATAGTTAAATATATGAATAAATTATTATACTTACTGATAATACTTAAAGGCCCACACAGGCCGTACGTCACAGGGCCGCCGTGATTCCAAATGCATGCTCATTAGCATGCCTGGGGCACCCGCACCCCCCTGCCCCCCGCCTCCCCAATGATGTGGAGGGGGTGGGCTGGTCGACGTCATAAACGGCGTCAGCTGACGACTCATCAGGTGCTGACGCCATATTTAAATGGCAGCCAGCCCTGCAGTTATACAGAAGTGACCTGAAAACCTTGGTGCTGGAGTTGAGAGGCCAGCACAGGAGCTCTTGAATGAAAAATTGAAAGCAGGACACCAGCAAGGCACAGAAGATGCAGAGGAGTGAGGAAGGGCGGCCCCACGGTTCAGCAATGCCTCCCTGATCACTCTCCTCCAGGCTGCAAGGGAAAGGCGGGAGCTCCTTTTAGTCATAGTCATAGGCACTGAAACAGGCCCTTCGGCCCACTGAGTCTGTACTGACCAACAACCACCCATTTATACTAACCCTACAGTAATCCCATATTCCTACCATCTACCTACACTAGGGGCAATTTACAATGACCAATTTACCTATCAACCTGCAAGTCTTTGGCTGTGGGAGGAAACCAGAGCACCCGGTGAAAACCCACACAGTCACAGGAAGAACTTGCAAACTCTGCACAGGCAGTACCCCGAACTGAACCCAGGTTGCTGGAGCTGTGAGGCTGCAGTGCTAACCACTGCGCTACCCCCAGCAATGGCAAAAAGAGGCCCTCCTGCACGACCAAGCAAGCCTGGATAGAGATTGCAGGGGAGATAAGCTGCCATGAGGTCACCTGCCGAGACTGGGTCCAGTGCCGCAAGAGGATGAATAATCTCATTCACACAGCAAAGGGAGGTGGCACTTTTTTTGGGGGTCCCATCTGACCTGGGTTTGCCCACACTGAGTGGCATGGGTGCCACTACCATGTCAAACACAGGGAGGCCGGGCGGGGAGGATTGATGCCACATGGGTGTCTGCATGTGTGAAAGAGTCAACCCTTATTTGCACCCCAGAACATGGCACCTACATGACAGGCTGAGTCTGCCTGACACACTGACTGTCCCCCACCTTTTGCTGTAGCGCCCCTGTTGTGCAAAGTATCATGTTGTTGTCTGGCAATGTTTTACATCTGCATCCTTCCTCTTCCAGACAAGGAGTGCATACAATGCAAGGGAGTCCTCCAGGACTGGAGGAGGGGTGCCAGACATCCGACCACTGACCCAGGCTGAGGAGGAGGCCCTCGAACTTTGTGGAGGTCAGGGAGGATGTTCAATTTCAGAAGTAGAGCTTGGGTTCTGGGATGAACATACATCCCTTTGACAAACGCAATGATTATTGGAAGCATTTCCTTTGTGGATACAGTGCTGTCATGTTAGTGATATGTGCACCAGTGAACCTAAAACTGTGCTCTTCACATTGTATCTTGCAGGGCGATGCTCCACGGTGGCATCAGAGGCCCCAGAGAGTGACAGCACCTCTGAGGAGGAGACAAACTCAGAGGAAGCAGTGTCCCATGACAGTCACGCACCTTCCACCAGTGCAGAGACATGCACCTCGGTGGGAATGCATTCGGCTTTACAGCCTGGGTCACAAGCTGGTGAGAGCACCACACACGCGCCCAAACAGCTGGCTGAGGCTGAGACTGCCGAGGCCTCTGATAGTCGGAGGACTGTGGGTGGCCAGGCCCATGCTGAGACCCAGGTTGATGATGACCCTCTGGTGTTGACACACAGGGCATGCTGGAGTTGCAGGGAGAGTTAAGGCAATACCTGGTAGAGATGCCACAGGCCATGCACAGCCATGAGCGAACGATGGGGAGTCCATCCGAGACAAGACAGCTGCCATGTCCCGGGCAAATGATCCAGGGCTTCCTCCATGGAGAGGATGGCAATCCACATGAAGAGCCACATTACACAGATGAGTCCTGACCTGCAAACCATCTCCTCGGCCAAGAGCTGGATGCAGCAGTGGCAAGGTGAGAAAGAGACCAGGGTCCTGTACACTGTCTCCGCATCTGGTCCTTCTCAGGAGAGTAGCAAGGCTCCCACGAGCCTTGAGTCGGAGGAGGAGAGCCAGCCCTCTATATGTGGTGTCTCCCCTCAGAGCGATTCCAATTTGGATACCGGCTCCTCAGCCCCTCTACTGGTGAGTCCAGCTCCAGCAGCCACGACGTCTGAGGAGAGCCCTGCACTGGTGCAGGTGATCCTCAGGCAGCCGGGGCCCTCCAGGCCTCTTGCGCACAGAGGACGACCGCCCAAGTCATCCAAAGCCAAAGGGCGTCCTGACCAGCAGCCTGCCTCCAGTCAAGCTGCTAGCGCACAAGTTGCACAGCGAAAGAGCACCCGCAAGCGGCTAAAAAAGACACCAAGACACATATGGGTTATCATGGGTGCAACACATATGTATTGTTCACTTCCCATTAAATATGTTCATCTAACAGGTGTCTCCTTTTTATTGTGTGAATGACGAATGCCAGCATGTGCCAACTATGTCTCCTCCCATTGCCCTGGAACAATGCCAATGTACGGAAAAACATCATCGCCATGTCAGTATGCATGATGATTGCACTGTACAAGTGCAGTCACATGGGCAGTGGCTCACTCATCTGCTGCCAGTAATGGTGGAGTCACAGATGTCACCGATGCAGAAGACTGCCTACCAGATGAAGCATGGTGATGTGTGACATGGGGAGCATATTCTGCACCTCAGGAATAGTGGAAGCACTCAGCAATAAGGCGTTGTCGGGCATTCCTTGCTCTTTGCTCGTCCTGTCTGCAATGCCTCGATGATCTTCATCCTCCCATGCACGTGTGCTACTGCACCTCCTCTGTGTCCTTATCATCCGAGCATGTCTCCTGCTCCTGTCTCTCATCTTCCTGCAAGGCCTCCTTCCTCTGTATTGCAAAGTTGTGCAGAGCACATCACACAACAACGATGCACGCTACCTTTTCTGGTGAGTACTATAGGGCCCCACCCGATCTGTGCAGGCAGCGGAAGTGCATCTTGAGCATGCCGATGGCCTGCTTGATGGTAGCTCGTGTCAAGCCCTGGCAGGCGTTGTATCTCTCCTCTGCATCACTGGTGGGGTTTCTCACCGGTGTCAAGAGCCATGTCTGCAAGCGGTAGCACTTGTCTCCAAGAAGCCAACCCTGGATCTGAGCCAGTGCAGTGAAGAGCATTGGCACCTGGGACAAGTGCACAATGAATGAGTCATGGCAGCTGCCTGGAAAGCGGGCACACACTTGCATCAAGCACTTCCTGTGGGCACTGACTAGCTGCAGGTTGAGTGAGTAGAAGCCCTTTCCATTCAGGAATGCGGCTGGTTGTCTGACTGGAGCTTGATGGCCACATGCGTGCAGTCGATGACCCCTTGCACCTGTGGGACTCCCACAATGGCCCCAAATCGGATGGCCCTTTGGGCCTGACTCTCAGGGTCTGTCCTGAAGCACACATAGTCACCAGCCCTCCTGTACAAGGCATAGGTGACCTCCCTGATACAGCTGTGCACTGCTGGCTGTGAAACGCCACAAAGGACGCCAGTGGGTCCCTGGAATGATACGGAGGTGTAGAAGGTAAGAGCCACAGTCACTTTGAGGGACAGAGGCATAGGGTGTCCAGCAAACCCCATCGGCTATAGGTCATCATTCAGCAGTGCACAGAGATGCGTCACCGCTTATCTGGACATCCGCAGTCACCTTTGACACTGGCACTCCAACATGTGCAGGTATGTCATGTGGGGCCTGTAGACCCGTTGTCTTCTCCGACATTGGAAGTGCCTTGGTGGCTACTGCTGCTTGCTTCCATGAGCTTCCACATGGGCTGTGCCTGCCTGTTGTTTTGGCCTCCGGCAGATATGGCTCCTCACAGCACTTGGATCAAGAAAGACAGGATGGACCAGCCCTATCGGAACGCTGCAGGTGAACCCAGTGCCTTCAGTAGGTCAATGGCACCTATCAGGACAGAGAGTGATGTACATTGGTGCTTCAGCTGCGTTCCGTCATCAACTATATGGTATGGCCTGACATTACCCATCTTAGCTTTGCATAAAAGCAGAGCAGCATGAGCACTGTCATGTTACTCACATTGCAAGGATGCAACCATCAGCCACATGACCTTCGACCCCATACCATTTTTGGCTCCTGCCCCACACAAAGGGGTCATGGAGTGCTATTGCTCCCCCATCCCCCAAACAGCGTTGGCCGATTGCAGGGTCAGCCCCCTTCAGCCCCCCACACCGCCCCCCCCAGCCAAATGTTAGCTGGCACAGAGTGACCCCCTTTACGGTAGAAGGGCACAGGGTACCTCCCTTCTTTCATGCAGAGTTTTGTAGTTTTGTCCCGGTCACTGCAGACCTGCACCCACCTTTGCCTGTTCCGAGGACTGATGCTTCGTTACTGCCAGCTTTTCACAGACGTGAACGTGAAGGTACGTGAGTGCCGCACGTCCGAATGAAGATCTCAACCTGCTGCCTGAATCGCTGTGGCCTGCATATTAATGAATGGTAAGTACCCATCTGCATATTGCAATGTGGGTCCCGTCACCAAGCGATGGCGGGGGAGTGCCACCACGAGGCCTTGCTGCCGCCGTTGAGACTGGGACGGGCCCTGCCGGCGTCGGGGTCGGTGGTGGGCCTCATCCATAGCGATCATCATGCCCCCCGCCACCTTTACCCAGTCTCGGACACCCTATAAAATCCAGCCCAAAGAGTCTGATTTGCATTAGAAACATATATGCAAACCTAATATATGTCTATATTAAAAATCCTAATTCTACATGCACATTCCATCTACATAACTTTACTTCCTATTGTCACACTTTTTCTATCATAAGTTCCTACATCCACATTTCTTTTAAAAGCTGCCTGTGTAACCTTGTTATGTTGCAATTTCACTTGTGGTGCTTCAGTTTTGCACATTCCAGCTCCTATGCCTGTACTGCAAAGAAACGCCAAAGCCACAACCAAACGTACTTCCATTTCCGAAACTGTTTTCAGTTTTCCTAAAATCAAATTATTCTATAAAAATAAGAGTAGAATCTATAACTTTAGATTAGGACTCAATTAAGGATCTGTACCCTAGTCCAATTATCCCCTACTCTTGAACCCTGTTTTATCTGAACACTACACTTGCTCTTAACTCCCATGTGCAACTAATGTATATTTATGACCCTGAAAATGCATGTGGGGTGTGAACCCACCAGTTATGCCCACCATTGAACTCTGCTGCAGACCCCACTGGGGTTTGTCAGTTCAGGAAGAAGAGTCTGCAACAGTGGGTCTCAGCAGTGTAAAGGTGCATCTACAGTGCCCCTGCTGAAGACCCGAGAAATGAGGACATGAGATAAGCCAACTAGAGGGTGCCAATCCTCCACCAGAAAGCAGTAGTTAATCACCAGATCCTTAAAAAATTGTTTTTAAAATAGCTTTTCTCTCATCAGTGTTCGGGGCGCTTCTCTGGCTTTGACCACAGTAACCCATTTATGTCCTTCAGGAGGCCTATATGCCTCATCTCACTGGTCGTATTGGCCTCCAGCCATACACTACATTGCATTGCGGTTAGGGAAGCATGAAGTCCCTGCTTAGTGAGTGTCTGCTTTCAGCTTGGCCTTGTCCACACCTTGCTTGTGTGAGAGCAGGCTCCACCACCACACAAGGCCATTAGGAACTCCCTCATAAGGACCTGGCGTGTTCAGCTTTATGCTGATGTTTCCAGCTATTGCAAGCAAAGTCAGGGCCAGTAAATCTTTGTGTCTTAGAATGGGTGCCAACTTATTTTTTAAATGAGATATTAAATTTATTGGAGAAATTTTTTCCAATGCTTTTGCTATTACCTACCTCCAAACTGTCTCCTTGTCACCTGGATCTGACAAATATTTCAGTGATTCTGGTTTGTCCAACAGTGAAACACACACTTCCTGAAAAATGAGCTGACGGTGGATGAGTTGCAGACTGGCAGAGATACATGACTAATGTATTCAAAACTGTTACTGAGTTTAGTGGATAGGAATGGTCTTTTCTGAAGGATGAAGGAGGTTTATTAACAGCAAACTCAGTAACACTAAACTATTGCCCAAGGTCAAAAGTTGAGGTAATTTTGATTGCCATTAGGCAAATACTTTGAGGATATTCTTGGAGACAGTATCATCACTGTTATCAGGGAAGAGGCTCTAAAAGACCTCAAAGTCAATGGCAGAACAGAACAACAATATACAAATATTGATGGCAGATTAATACAGTATGCAAATGTAACAGAGTTGTGCAATCCTAATTATACTAAAATATCAAATAACAGATAAAGTACTGTTGCAAAGTCAGGATCAGTTTTGTAACATTCGTGTTAATAGCACTTGAGACCAGAAAATTCAGGCTAATTTTGTTTTTATAATTTTGCTCCATATAGACTCGCTGCATACCCCAAGTACATTAGAATGTCATCTTACTGTGATGCTGAAGGTCATTCCATTGTGAGGGAGGACAGCACATTTCTATTGCCTTTTGCCATACATTTCATACCTGGGAACTTTTATAGTTTTACCCTGAACCTGTTCTGATTTCCTCCAATATTTAGTATGAAGCATGTCAAGAGAAATTCAGAATCCCTCACCGAAATGTGAAGGACATGCTAATTTGGGATACATGTATTGAGAGCATAGTCTAAGTGACATGTGAGCTGCCTTCTGGCATCAGAATCCTGTATCCTTCAGCTCTGAACCTCTATGTAAGGTTCTCCAGACAGTGATTTTACTGAGCATTTTTTAAGAGGAACTGATTAAGGCAACAATGAAAAAGATTCAATGCATGTAACTGTCTTTCAGCTAAGCAAAATCTAAAATCTTTACCAAATAGAATTTTCTCTTTGTTGTCTTATAATGACATTTCCTTAAATTATTGCTCACCTGAGACCTAAAGCAAAGCATGCTTTGAAACAAAGGGCCGAGGGCTTCACTGCATGTCACTTTAGCAATCTAAAGGGTAAAGGTCACCAGTTTACCAGCTATAGCCTACAAACAGTGCAATCAATGATTAATTATAACATTGAGCTAATAAGTTCAGTTAGAAGACTAGGCTATTTGAGCCATCTTGACAAGAAGTCAAGCAAACTCTGATGTGAGAAACATTACTAGACAACAGTCTCTGCAGCAAATAGGTTTTACTTGGCTGGGGGTGGGGAGTGGAGGGGAGGGGAGGGGGAGGGGGTGGGGGGGCACGGAATTCTAAATCATCAACCTAATGTGTAATCATTCCATTTAGACGCCAGGAATTCTATTTCTTATTTTCTACAAGGAAAGTTATGACTTTGGTACTTTCTGAAAGAGATTATAATGGCTGTTAAATGAGCATGAATTCTGTTTACTTCTGTTTGCTTCACTGATTCACGGATCAGCTGATGCTAGCTTTTGACTTTTCTGATAAATATTGAAGCACGTCTTTGTTAGATAACTTACACCGACAGACTAAATAACCTGTATTTTTCATTCTAAGTAGGTGCATTTTGCAAAAAGGTTTATTCACAGAAACTGAGAATCTTTTGATCTTTGGTGTTGCATGGGTCTCATACAAATGGAGGTCAAACCCTGCTAATGTAAAGTTCTGGTTAAATATTGTCTCACAGTTTGCATTATGCCTTCTGTTGCTTTTACACTAAAGGCTGTGCAATTGTTAAAATCAGTATTTACTCAGCAATTAAACTTTTTTTAGCTTCAGGATTTTACACTCATTACACTTAAAACCATCTGTTCCAGTTTGGTGACTGATTTTTTTTTCAGCAATTGGCTGATAAGTAACTTTTCCCAGAATACTTTTCAGTCAACATGACTCTATACAAGGTGATCCTTATTTTGTAAAATTTTACACTTTACCCGTTGAAGAATATGCTGTTTTTCAAATGTGAGACCAACAATTGAATTGGGGCAAAATAAATAATGAGAATCCAACCAAAAACATCTGAAAATTCATGCTTCCCTTAATAAAAGATTATGCCCAAATGATTTTTTTTATGGCAGCTCTGGCTTTATTATGCACCTTTATTTGTGGTGCATGGAAGACCTGTATGAATAGTTTTCTACTGTTTCAGCTGAGATGCCAGTTATAATTAAAATATAAACAGCCCATGGGGTCAGCTTCCAGATGAATACTGATCACCTTCAAACCAGTTCACTTGCACCATTTGGCTGACATCCAGTCTTGGATGAGTTGCAAATTTCCTCTGGTTAAACATCGGTAAGACTGAAGACATCATCATCATCAGCTGCTGCCACAAATTCCATCCCTCCCAGTCACTGTCTCATGTTGAACCAGATGGTTCACAACCTTACTGTTTTATTCAACCCCAAGCTGAGCTTCTGAATCCATATCCTGCCCAACACAAACACTATCTACTTCCTGCCCATAACTTTACCTGCCTCTGCCCCTGCCTCAGCCCATCTGCTGTTGCTGTATAAACTTTAATTCATCCAATGTTCCACTGCCCACCCATCAATGCTGTCCTGGCTGACCTATATTGGCTCCAGGTTCTCTTGACTCCTCCAATTTAAAGTATTCGTACTTGTATTTAAATCTACTCATGGCCTTGCCCCTCTCTACCTCCCTATCTTCATCCAGCCCTATAATCTCAGAACTTGTTATTCTTCTGACTGTGGCATTTTATGCAACCCTCGTCCCTTCATCCCACCATTGGTGACCATGCCTAGGCCTTATGCTCTGCAACCTGTCTCCCCAACAACTAATCTTCCTATAGGACCATTCTTTAAATCCACCCCTTCAATCAAGCTTTCATTCAACCTTTTTGATATCTCCTCCTTTGGCTCTATGCCCATTTTCATCTGATTTACCCCGTGAATCATCATGGCACTTTTTCCATGTTAAAGTCACTACTTAAACTCAAGTTGTTGTTGAAATGCTAATTGTGGTGAATCTACAGTCCCCTCTCTATAGTTAAAAAGCATATATTGCTTGGATATGTAAAAGAAATACTAAAACCAAAAGGTTAAAACCAATATATAATGGTAATTAATTTTGGTGCAGTTCCTGTCTGAGATTTATGGAACATCTGGTTCTCAGAGTACTGAACACTTAGCATCTCTTTGCTTTTGTGACTAGTGGATTGTACATTAACTGTCTATTTATTCAGTGATATCACTCTAACATTGACCAATACAGAAACCAAATAATTATTATCATAGCACAAAGCAGATAAAACTAGAATATTAGATAAGATGCACAGCTCCAGTTTATCAGCAGGCCTTGCTTGTTTCACGTTAATCACACAATGTCATAGACTTTTCATGAACCTTTGATCCAGCCTTTACGTGAGGAAATGAAAAAAAAATTATTTGGTCAGTTCATCCATTCATTAGTTTTAGCAAAAGTGACATCCCTCTGAACTTCCAATTATCAAATTATCAATGTTAGGAATGAATTACAATTATAGCATTGGACGTCTTGTGCCTTTAAATGAACCTTGAGTTGAATAAATATGGTGTCCACAGCTCAGTCATGCATTGCTATCATATTTTATGAAATTAATTGTTGCAGTATTTGATTGCGAGTCTTTTATTAGGTTTGTACAGATATATTTCAGAAGCAAAGAGGACAATATTTGCCAAAATACTTTACCAACATTGTGCGAGCTCACTAATGCTTTGCAAATGTTATTACTGAATATTCTGAAAGTTCTGATGTGTATTTTAATGATAATTGTATAATTGATGCTCTTTGAATTCTGGGAAAGTCAGGATGGGTCAGGTCAGCGATGCCAACAACACATTACTGCCTATCTGACAGAATCTGCCATTATTGAAGATTTCTGTTGGTTCATTCCTAATCCTGGAAACTCAATTTGTTTTTTTTTAAATAATGGCGATTTACCTAAATAACTTTGCAATTCATTTTGGCATCCATTGTCCTTATTTTATGCTTTCCACTTTGAAATTAATGGCCTTTGCTATTGCTTTTCCTAGTTGCATGCCTGAGAAAGCACTTGAGAAGTAGGACACCAGTATTATTACTGCTGTGCCCAGATTGGACAGATTTCTAATACTAGCAGTAATGGCAAAATTAGAAACAGCAAATCACAGTGTGTCATATTGTCAGTGGCACCCAATGAAAGATGTAATGCCAGAGGTTCAAGAACCAGGATAGGCTGATTAGCCACATTTATCAAAATACCACCGACCATTTCTGCATGCCTTTCAAATGTATCTGGCAATTATTATTGGATACTATATTCTCGGAGTCCAGGCCATCAGCGCAGTGGATGCAGATTTGTGCTATCTGTTGTGCTATCTGTTGCAAAGTTACCAGCAGCTTAGTAGCTATGATATAGCATATGATTAACACATCCTGCTGCCATCAGCTGCTGCCTGTAATTTAGCCTCATTTCCTTGCAGGCATGCTGCAATATTTACCCTTGGGGCATGTGATGTGGAGTGGCACCTATCATGCTTGCAACCAGCTCAGGCGGCAACACCTCCACTTAGCAGCATCAAACAGTGGGTCAAGTGCTATCTCTGCAGACTTATGCCTGCACCTTAGTTTTCCTTTCCTTCATTGTCTGTCTCTTTATTCTCTTTATTCTCTGCATGTTCAGCCATGGCTAAAGTTGATGATAAGTTAGAGTCATAGAGTCGCACAGCATAGAAACAGGCCCTTCGGCCCACCGCGTCCATGCCGACCATAATGCCTATCTATACTAATCCCACCTGCCTGCATTAATTCCATATTCCTCTATGTCTTGCTCAT
Organism: Heterodontus francisci; assembly: GCF_036365525.1. NCBI lineage: Eukaryota > Metazoa > Chordata > Chondrichthyes > Heterodontiformes > Heterodontidae > Heterodontus > Heterodontus francisci. The sequence continues at coordinate 112,590,407 of NC_090373.1, forward strand.
TCAAGTACCTGTCCAGATGCCTCTTAAATGTTGCTACTGTTCCTGCCTCCACCACCTCCTCTGGCAGCTCATTCCAGATACCCACTATTCTTTGTGTGAAAAATTTACCCCTTTGATCCCATTTAAACCTCCTGCCTCTCACCTTAATTCTATGCCCTCCAGTTTTAGTCACCCCGACCATGGGAAAAAGACCCTGGCTATCTACCCTATCTATGCCTCTCATAATTTTATATACCTCTAACATGTCTCCTCTCAGCCTCCTTCGCTCCAGGGAAAACAGACCCAGCCTATCCAATCTCTCTTTATAATTCAACCCCTCCAAACCAGGCAACATCCTTGTGAATCTTTTCTGCACCCTCTCTAGCTTAATCACATATTTCCTGTAGTGCAGCAACCAGAACTGCACACAGTACTCCAAATACGGCCTAACCAACGTGATGCACAACTGTAACATGATGTCCCAACTCTTGTACTCAATGCCTCGGCCGATGAAGGCAAGCATGCCATACACCTTCTTCACCACCCCGTCTACCTGTGTTGCCACTTTCAGGGAACTATGTACTGGCACCCCAAGGTCACTCTGCTCAACAACACTCCCCAGGGCCCTGCCATTCACTGTACATGTCCTGCCCTGGTTTAACTTCCCAAAATGCATCATTTCTCACTTGGCTGCATTAAATTCCATTTGCCAATCCCTTGCCCACTTTCCCAGTTGATCTATATCCTGTTGGAACTTTAGACAACATTCTTCACTGTCCACTATACCACCAATTTTGGTGTCATCTGCAAACTTACTGTTCATGCCCCTTACATTCACATCCAAGTCATTAATATATATGACAAACAACAGAGGGCCCAGCACCGATCCCTGCGGCACACCACTGGTCACTGGCCTCCAATCTGAAAAACAACCCTCCACTACCACCCTCTGCCTCCTATCACCAAGCCAATTTTGTATCCAATTGGCTAGCTCACCCTGGATCCAATGTGTTCAAACCTTCCGGACCAGCCTACCATGCGGGACCTTGTCAAAGGCCTTGCTAAGATCCATGTAGACAACGTCCACCGCACTGCCCTCGTCAATCCTCTTGGTCACCTCCTCGAAAAACTCAATCAAATTCATGAGACATGATTTCCCCCGCACAAAGCCATGCTGACTATCCCTAATCAAACCTTGCCTTTCCAAATGCATATAAATCCTATCTCTCAGAATCCCTTCCAATAACTTTCCCACCACTGATGTAAGGCTCACCGGCCTATAGTTCCTTGGCTTATCCCTGCTGCCCTTCTTAAATAAAGGCACAACATTAGCTATCCTCCAGTCTTCCGGTACCTCACCCGTGGCTAACGATGATACAAAAATCTCTGCCAGGGCCCCAGCAATCTCCTCCCTTGCTTCCCATAGCATCTTAGGATACAGCTGGTCAGGCCCTGGGGATTTATCCACCTTAATGTGCTTCAAAACCTCCAACACCTCCTCCTTTGTAATGTTGATATGCTCCAGGATATCGCAGTTCCCTCCCTTGAACTCACTAACTTTCATGACATTCTCCACGGTAAATACAGACGAGAAGTATTCATTTAAGACCTCGCCCATTTCCAGTGGCTCCACACATAGATTACCACACTGATCCTTAAGGGGACCTACTCGTTCCCTAGCTACCCTTTTACTCTTAATATACTTATAGAAACTTTTAGGATTCTCCTTCAGGATTCGCCCTCCTAATTTTCTTCTTAAGTGTACTCTTGCAGCCCCTATACTCCTCGAGGGACTCGCATGATCCCAGCTGCCTATACCTGACATATGCCTCCTTCTTTGTCCTGACTATACCCTCAATATCCCTCGTCGACCAAGGTTTCCTAAACTTGCCAGCCTTGCCCTTCAATCTAACAGGAACATGCCGGCCCTGAACTCTTCCTATTTCACTTTTAAAAGCCTCCCACTTGCCAGATGTCTCTTTACCTGTAAACAGCCTCTCCCATTCAACTTTTGAGAGCTCCTGTTTGATGCCATTGAAATTAGCTTTCCCACAATTTAGGACTTCAACCTGAGGACCAGTCCTATCCTTTTCCATAACTATCTTGAAGCTAATCGAGTTATGGTCACTGATCCCAAAGTGCTCCCCCACTGACACATCAACCACCTGCCTAGCCTCATTTCCTAAGAGGAGGTCGAGTGTAGCCCCTTCTCTAGTAGGACCATCCACATCCTGCTTCAGAAAACTATCCTGGACACACTTAACAAATTCTTCCCCATCTGATCCCTTAGCACTAAGGCAGTCCCAGTCAATATTAGGGAAGTTAAAATCACCTACTACTACAACCCTATAATTCCTACACCCATCTGTGATTTTCCTACATATATGCTCCTCCAATTCCCGCAAACTATTGAGGGGCCTATAGTATAATCCCATCAAAGTGATCACCCCTTTCTTATTTCTAATTTCTACCCATATGCCCTCGCTGGACGTTCCCCCCGGGATATCCTCTCTAAGTACTGCCGTGATGTCCTCCCTAATCAATAGTGCAACTCCCCCTCCTCACTTACATCCACCTCTGTCACGTCGGAAGCATCGGCACCTGGAACATTCAGCTGCCAGTCCTGCCCATCCCTCAACCACGTTTCTGTAATACCTATAATATCACAATTCCATGTACCAATCCATGCTCTGAGTTCATCTGCCTTACCTGTAAGGCTTCTTGCATTAAAGTAAATGCAGTTTAGCTTACCAGACCTTCCGCACTCCCTGTCCTGCCCCTGCCTGGCCTGCCGACTGGACTTGCTTGCTTTAACTTCTACATTTGCCTCAACTATCTCATCGGAGAGTATTACTTTGGGTCCCACCCTCCTGAGTTGAAGTGTCCTCTGAGCCTTTGGAAAAGTTTACAGAATTTTTGGAACTCTATTGTGATATTCAACATTAATAGCCCCCGGACCATTAAATATCAGTTATGTGGAATTTCCCAGTGGCACCATTAACATGTTCCTATCTCCATCAACATCTGTACCTAAGTTATGTGCATGAGCAGATATTGCACAACTGAGTGAAAACAGCACCTTTCTACATGTGCTTGCCCAAAACCTGCCAATAGCTATTCAGGTCTAAGGTACATCGATCGTGTAAAATTTGAGAACCTATTCCGAAAAGCAGAAAATAAGGGGCACAGATCATCATGTACAGGATTTCTTCACAGCCAGTAACCGATCAAAGCAGCAAACAGAACACATAATGGCGTCACCAACCAACTTAGCAACACATGAATGAGAATAGTGCAAAAGATAAGGCTGAAGCATTTGCAACAATCTTCAGCCAAAAGTGCCGAGTTGATGATCCATCTCAGCCTCCTCCTGAAGTCCCCAGCATCACAGATGCCAGACTTCAGCCAACTCGATTCACTATGCATGATATCAAGAAACAACTGAAGGCACTGGCTACTGCAAAAGCTATGTGCCCTGACAACATTCCGGGAATAGTACTGAAGACCTGTGCTCCAGAACTTGCCGCATCCCTAGACAAGCTGTTCCAAGCTGTACAGCTACAATACTGGCATTTACCCTGCAATGTGGAAAATTGTCCAGGTATGTCCTGTACACAAAAAGCAAGACAAGTCCAACCCGGTCAATTACTGCCCCATCAGTCTACTCTCAATCATCAGCAAAGTGATGGAAAGTGTCGTTGACAGTGCTATCAAGCGGCACTTGCTCAGCAATAACCTGCTCACTGATGCTCAGTTTGGGTTCCGCCAGGGCCACTCAGCTCCAGACCTCATTACAGCCTTGGTTCAAACATGGACAAAATAGCTGAACTCAAGAGGTGAGGTGAGAGTGACTGCCCTTGACATCAAGGCAGCATTTGACCGAGTATGGCATCAAGGAGCCCTAGCAAAACTGAAGCAAATGGGATTCGGGGAGAAAACTCTCCGCTGGTTGGAGTCGTACGTAGCGCAAAGTAAAATGATTGTGGTTGTTGGCGGTCAATCATCTCAGCTCCAAGACATCACTGAAGGAGCTCCTCAGGATAGTGTCCTAGGCCCAACCATCTTCAGCTGCTTCATCAATGACCTTCCTTCCACCATAAGGTCAGAAGTGGGGATGTTGGCTGATGATTGCACAATGTTCAACACCATTTGCGACTCCTCAGATACTGAAGCAGTCCATGTAGAAATGCAGCAAGTCCTGGACAATATCTAAGCTTTGGCTGATAGGTGGCAAGTAATATACGTGCCACACAAGTGCCAGGCAATGACCATCTCCAATAAAAGAGAATCTAACCATCTCCCCTTGATATTCAATGGCATTACGATTGCTGAATCCCCGTCTATCCTGGGGATTACCATTGACCAGAACCTGATCTCAAGTAGCCATATAAATACCGTGGCTACAAGAGCAGGTCTGAGGCTAGGAATCCTAAGGCGAGTAACTCACCTCTTGATTCTCCAAAGCCTGTCCATCATGGCACAAGTCAGGAGTGTGATGGAATACTCTCCACTTGCCTGGATGGGTGCAGCTCCAACAACACTCAAGAAGATTGATACCATCCAGGACAAAGCAGCCCACTTGATTGGCAACCCATCCACCATTATTCACTCCCTCCACCACCGACACACAGTGGCAGCTGTGTGTACCATCTACAAGATGCACTGCAGCACAACACAGTGGCACAGTGGTTAGCACCGCAGCCTCACAGCTCCAGGGACCCGGGTTCAATTCTGGGTACTGCCTGTGCGGAGTTTGCAAGTTCTCCCTGTGACCATGTGGGTTTTCGCCGGGTGCTCCGGTTTCTTCCCACCACCAAAGACTTGCAGGTGATAGGTAAATTGGCCATTGCAAATTGCCCCTAGTGTAGGTAGGTGGTAGGGAATATGGGATTATTGTCGGGTTAGTATAAATGGGTGGCTCTTGGTTGGCACAGACTCGGTGGGCCGAAGGGCCTGTTTCAGTGCTGTATCTCTAAATAAATAAAACACCGAGGGTCCTTAGACAGCACCTTCCAAACCCATGACCTCTACCACCTGGAAGAACAAGTTCAGCAGATGCATGGGAACACCACCAGCTGCAAGTTCCCCTCCAAGCCACCCACCTGACTTGGAACAATATTTCCGTTCCTTCACTGTCGCTGGGTCAAAATCCTGGAACTCCCTTCCTAACAGCACTGTGGGTGTACCTACCCCACATGGACTACAGCGGTTCAAGAAGGCAGCTCACCACCACCTTCTCAAGGGCAATTAGGGATGGGCAATAAATGCTGGCCTAGCCTGCGATGCCCACATCGCAGGAACAAATTTAAAAAAAATTACAATGTCATCTAGGTGCATACCATATTTTATAATCTACAAAATGATTGGAAATCCTTTTGATACAGCTGACAGGTCTTTTCCCGGAATCAGAATTATCCTTCACTCAGACTGATTAGACATCTACTCAGTCATGACCAGTGAACAGACAGAGGAAAATAATAGAATAATTACCTCAGAAACTATAACAGCATCTTACAACAACAACTTATATTTATATAGGGCTTTTAACATAATAAAACGTCGCAAGGTACTTCACAGGAGCATTATAAAACAAAATATTACACCAAGCCACATAAGGAGATACTAGGCCAGCAGACCAAAAGCTTGGTCAAAGAGGTAGGTTTTATGGAGGAAAATGAGGGAGGGAGGGTATTCCAGAGATTGGGGCCTAGGCAACAGAAGACGTGGCCATCAATGGTGGAGCGATTAAAATCGGGGATGCTCAAGAGGCCAGAATTAGGGGAACGCAGATACCTCGGAGGGCTGAGGGACTGGAGGAGATTAGAGAGGTAAGGAAGGGTGAGGCCATGGAGGGAATTGAAAGCAAGGATGAGAATTTTAAAATCAAGATGTTGCTTGACTGGGAGCCAATTTAGGTCACCACGCACAGAGGTGATAGGGCAACAGAACTTGGTGCAAGTTAAGACATGGGCAGCAGAGTTTTGGATGACCTCAGGTTTACCGAGGGTAGAATGTGGGAGACCAGTCAGGAGTTTAGTTTTAGTTTAGAGATACAGCACTGAAACAGGCCCTTCGGCCCACCGAGTCTGCGCCGACCATCAGCCACCCACTTATACTAATCCTACACTAATTCCATATTCCTACCACATCCCCACCTGTCCCTATATTTCCCTACCACCTACTTATACTCGGGGCAATTTATAATGGCCAATTTACCTACCAACCTGCAAGTCTTTTGGCTTGTGGGAAGAAACCGGAGCACCCGGAGACCCAGGGAGAACACACAGGGAGTGTGTTGAAATAGTCCAGTCTGGAGGTAACAAAGGCACGATTGATAGTTTCAGCAGCAGATGAGCTGAGACAGGGGTGAAGTCATATGATGTTACAGAGGTGGAAATAGGTGGTCTTAGCGATAGCATAAATATGAGGTCAGAAGTTCATCTCAGGGTCAAATGTAACACCAAGGTTGCGAACAGACTGACTTAGTCTCAGACTGTGCATAAGGAGAGGGATGAAGTCAGTAGCTAGGGAATGGAGTTTAGAGCAGGGACTGAAAACGATGGCTTCAGTCTTCCAAATATTTAATTGGAGAAAATTTCTGTTCATCCAGTACTGAATGTCAGATAAGCAGTCTAATAATTTAGGAGAAGTCGACAGAGGTGGTGGTGAAGTAGAGATGTACATGTCAGCATACACGTGAAAACCAATGCTGTGCTTTTGCATGATGTCGCCAAGGGGCGGCGTGTGGATGAGAAATAGGACGGGGCCAAGGATACATCCTTGAGGGACACCAGAGGTAAAGATGTGGGAGCAGGAACAGTAGCCATTACAAGTGATTCTCCAGCAATGATTAGACAGATAAGAATGGAACCAAGTGAATACAGACCCACCCAGCTGGACAACAGTGGAGGGGCCTTGGAGGAGGATGGTGTGGTCAACCATGTCAAAGGTTGCAGACAGGTCAAGAAGGACGAGGAGGGAAAGTTTACCTTTGGCACAGTCACACAGTCTACCAATAATAAAACAATGGCATAATTGGAAAATATTAGCATGTTGTGGAAATTTTAACATCAGTGGAGGATGTAAACAGGCACAATTGGATTGTTCACTGGTTATACACTCTACTCCATTAGAATCACCGCAGTAATTGTTCATCATGTTTTCAGTGGCATTGAATGAAAGAAGGCATGCTAGAGAGATCAAGAACTTTCAATGGGAAGGAAACTTGTCTAGATGTACAATCGATGACTGAGCTGCTATCATACAGTTTATACCCCGTAAAAGTTCAAAGTTGCAATGAATATTTCTATCTCTGATGAATCTGTCATTGCTAATGCAATTGTAATTTATCATTCATGTGTTATTCAACAAGTTTATTAATTATATAAATATCAGACAAAACATTAATTTGTTATATGTCCTTCATTCAAATGGAAGAATCTGCACATGCTGGGCTGAATTATGTTGAACTTCCGACGTTGGACTCCATGGCAGTGGGGGAGCCGGCTGCTGGGAAGATTGGCTCGATCTTCCCAGTGGGTAGCAGCGAGGCTCCATGGCGGCACCCCCCCCCCCACCCCTGCCACCCACCATCCCCCAACCCCCCCACTGGCACCCCCCACCCCACCGCTCGGTGAGGGGACCCAACTTTAAATATTTATATAAAGGACATGAATAAATCAACATACCTTTCACTGCGATCTTGGCGGTTGTCCATGATCTTGCGTATGGCGCCCGTCACTCACGCGCCTTCACTTTCTTGTCCAGGGAAAGCTGGTGCCATCAAGGTGGAGAAGGGGGGAACTTAGGATTTTTAGTGTAGTGGTTTGCGACAGGGTCAAATCTGCATGTGCAGGGTAGAGAGTGTGGTGGGGGTGGCGGGGGGGAAGGTTGACCTCTGCACTTTGTGCAGTTGTGGGGGGAAGGTCATATATTAAGTACAAGTGTTTTGGGCAGGGGTGGGTACAGGCTTCAAATGTGCAGGTCTGGCAGCCCTATAAAAATGGCGTCAGCACCTGTGCAGAGACAGCTGACGCCGTTGCTGGCATCACAGAGCCCGCCCCCGCCACATGATTGGGTTGGGCGGACTACCCAGCGTATGCAGATGAGCTGTCGCGCACTAGACTGCGGCAGCATGGCGGTGCGTGGCTCGCATGTGCGGGCCGCCATTTTTGGTGAATAAAATTGAGCCTGCTATTGTTATATATGTTGTGGAAGGAAGTGAATGTTCATTGTTCTAGAAATAAGTTGAATTTCTCTTTTATTATCTTTGTGTGTCACTGTTCTAAGATCAGAATGTTTGAGATTCATGTCATATGGCAATGCACAACCACCTGTTTGTCATTGTACTAACGCCTGATATCTTTGGCTTGGAAATCTCTTTGTGATTTATTATATCCAGCCTATAATTAATCTAATTTTCCTTATGTCACAGACTTCTGTCTGTGCTCAATAATTTCTTATAACCAGCTTAAGTAAATGATAAATGAATCAGCTGTTATTAGGCAAGTCAACCATACACTTTGTTTAATTCTTTGAGCACATTTAATCCCTATGAACAAATGTAGCTTCAACATTTTGCTTTCATATTTTCCACTGTTAATTATTGCATTAAACATTATTTTAATCAAAGGCTCTAGTTTCCCAATTTTGTTTGCTCTCTGAATTAATATAAATTCCTTCTACTTTAAATTGACAAAAAGAACACAGGTGCAAGATCGTAAAAGGTAACTTTAGGACTGCTATCGGGGTTTTTCCAGTGGTGTGGGGGTAAATCATGGAATAAAGAACAACTAACTTCTGCCATGGGGTTGGAGGGGTGAAGGGTTGCCTTGGATGGATATACTAAAATGGGCTGAATAGGCTTCCTCATCCAGAAGCATGCCATGATTTGGATTCCCTGAGTTTGGCAATTTTTCTTTTTTTTCTCTTTCCCAGATCCCAATTTATCTTATGTTATCTCATCCTCTTTAACCTCATTCATCCTTTCCCCTCCTTATTAACAGTACACTGAACGATAACTTGCAGTTCCAACCTGCTAGCTCTTACTCCTCTGATAGCCCTCTCCCTGATATATTCCCACAGATCCATTTTATATCTCCCTTCAAGGATATGGTCCCAGTCCTGTTAATGCTAGGCCATCCTCTTGGTGCAGCTCACTCCTGCTCCATAACTGCCTCAGGAATTTGAATCGCTCCCTCGTAGACCATGCACTTTATTGCACAGAAAGCTACCAATGCCCATCTAAAAAGCACAGATTCTGTAATGAATCATCAGCATGCATTCAGAAGTAATATATCATATGTATAAGTTGGCCGAATTCTGAAATTGCCTTGTAAATTAGACTCAAAAGTTGGTGAGGAGAAAAAGTGTCCAGGGAAGCATTGACTAGGGAAGTATTCCAGTGGTCTGTTCTGAGTGCCTTTCTGTTCACAATATCCATAAGCAATTTGGAAGAGAGTAGATCTTGCAAAATGACAGAATTAACTAATGGTGGCAAGTTATGTGATCCTGTGGCAAATGTATGCTGGGGAAAACAGTTTAAGGGATCTTCGCTGGGCTAAGGATTGATAGATGGATTAAGTGCAGAAAAGTTTAAGATGCTGCAGATTCAAAAAGCAAACATGAAATTTGTCCAGATGCCTAAAAGGTATCCTTTAACAAAGGTAGTAGAGGAAAAAAATGAATTTAGTATAATTATTAATCATTTACAGGATGTTACCAGTTATTTTAAATTTGTTACCACCAAAGCTAATTAAATGCTGAGAGATATCTTGGGCAAGACAAAAAGACAAGATTATAAGACAAAGATCACTGCTGAGGACACATCTAGAAAATTCTGTGTAGTATTGGGCCTTCGCCTTCAAAAGTTTAATTCTTTTTAAAATGTGATAGAGGTTAATTTGATGGTGACATTTGTTGCTGTGGCTCCCACTCAACTCCTGTGTCTTAGTTGCTCATCAAAGGCCATGATGTACATCATAAACATACACATGTGCAGACCACCTTTCACTGAGCTACTGTGTCTTGGAGCTGGAGTTGCACAGGGAACCAGCAGGATACTGGCACAACACTCTAGTCATTTGTTTACATTTTAAAGAATAATTGGATGGATATCAAGGCACTTTTAAACAAGCGCCATAAAAAATTATAATATTTATACTTAATCTTACATATTATGGCAACTTTATATTTTACACTGAAGAGTGCCTGCAGAGTCTCATCGACAGGTTTGCGGCTGCCTGCAATGAATTTGGCCTAACCATCAGCCACAAGAAAACGAACATCATGGGGCAGGACGTCAGAAATGCTCCATCCATCAATATTGGCGACCATGCTCTGGAAGTGGTTCAAGAGTTTACCTACCTAGGCTCAACTATCACCAGTAACCTGTCTCTAGATGCAGAAATCAACAAGCGCATGGGTAAGGCTTCCACTGCTATGTCCAGACTGGCCAAGAGAGTGTGGGAAAATGGCGCACTGACACGGAACACAAAAGTCTGAGTGTATCAGGCCTGTGTCCTCAGTACCTTGCTCTATGGCAGCGAGGCCTGGACAACGCATGCCAGCCAAGAGCGACGTCTCAATTCATTCCATCTTCGCTGCCTCCGGAGAATACTTGGCATCAGGTGGCAGGACCGTATCTCCAACACAGAAGTCCTCGAAGCAGCTAACATCCCCAGCTTGTACACACTACTGAGTCAGCGGCGCTTGAGATGGCTTGGCCATGTGAACCGCATGGAAGATGGCAGAATCCCCAAAGATACATTGTACAGCGAGCTCGCCACTGGTATCAGACCCATCGGCCATCCATGTCTCCGCTATAAAGACGTCTGCAAACGCGACATGAAATCCTGTGACATTGATCACAAGTCGTGGGAGTCAGTTGCCAGCGTTCGCCAGAGCTGGCGGGCAGCCATAAAGACGGGGCTAAATTGTGGCGAGTCGAAGAGACTTAGTAGTTGGCAGGAAAAAAGACAGAGACGCAAGGGGAGAGCCAACTGTGCAACAGCCCCGACAAACAAATTTCTCTGCAGCACCTGTGGAAGAGCCTGTCACTCTAGAATTAGCCTTTATAGCCACTCCAGGCGCTGCTTCACAAACCACTGACCACCTCCAGGCGCGTATCCATTGTCTCTCGAGATAAGGAGGCCCAAAAGAAAAGAAGATATTTTACACTTATATACTATGGACACTTCAAGAATATTTACTTTCTATATGTTTTATATATAAATTCATTGGAGAATTTTGCTTGCCTTTGTGCTTCTGTCAAGGTGTCTAGTCCACCAGCAGTACAAAGTGGAATTTTGGGTGTGTGCTTTTCTAATCACTCTAATCATTTAAGATGGATGAAAGGTTGTGCTCAGCATGTGTCTGATTCCTTGACAGACACTGCCAATTAGCCTTTCCACCATCTACAAGGCACAAGACATCTGATAACACTCACCATGCCCTGCTTATCATTATGACAATTTAAACACCTCTCTTCTCCCTCTCTGCTTGCAAGACAAGACTGCATATAACAGGTGTGAGCAAAACTTCACAGGATGAGGATCCTGTAACATCAGATCCATGAGTAGATGTCACTCTGAGGAGTTACTCTGCACATGATTGTATACAAGGGCATGAAAGTAGAAGGAGAATGTGAAGTCAAAAGCCTTCCTTAGTGTAAATATTGTATCATCCTTCTCATGCCCTTGCATCTCACTCTATTCACTCAGTCACACTGAAACCAATACATTTGCTAAAGCGTAATAGCATGTGGCTCATTCTGCAGCAAGACATAATTGAAGGGTTATCATGATGGTGCTACTGTAACCTATGCTCCTCCTTTCTTTCTTTAGGTTTGCCACAGGAAGCTTTGCATGTGCTGAATGACACAGGCAGGCTGAGCATCTCACCACATCCAGTGTCAGCCATTGCTAAACATGCAAAAACCAGCTCAGTTACATTAAAGATGAGGGATTTAAATAGTGAGGTAGGGAAGATGCATCAGGTGATGAACAGAGCACAGCCGACCAGGAGCAACTGGTGAGAGGACCACTTGCAGTGCTAAGGGCCAGCTCTCATTCATTAACAGCCATGAGACCCAAGACTGTGGACCTCAAGAGGCTTGCTTTTTAAAAGAAGGATGGTTTCTGAGCATAGAATCATTATCGACTGCTAAAAACAATCTGCAACAGTCAAAGGCAACTGTGTAGGACTTTATGCACTACATCAGTGCCAACTGTGAATCTTACATCTGAGTCTGAAAGCTGTGGGTTCAAGTCCCACTGCAGACCCTTGAACATAGAAATCTGAGGGAGTACAGCACTGTTGCTGGGACTGTTCTACAGATGAAATGTTAAACTGAGGCCCGATCTGCCCTCTCAGGTGTTTGTAAAAGATCCCATGGGACTCCTTTGATTAAGAGCAGAGTAGTTATCCCTGGTGTATTGGTCAATATTTATCCCTCACCCAACATCACAAAAACAGATTATTGGGTCATTATCACATTGCTGTTGGTGGGAGCATGTGCACAAGTTGGCTGCTATGTTTCTTACATTATAACAGTGATTGTACTCCAAAATTGGCTGCAAAGCACTTTGAAATGTCCTGAGGTTGTTAACAGTGTTATATAAATGCAAGTTTTTCTTTTCTTTTCATCTATGCTGGCTGATTCACAGCACTACCATGGGTGAAAATCCCAATGATGAGCTGGTTTTATATCGTGCTGGGCCAGCAGGAGGGAGTCACCCCGCTTCAGCCCTCTCTCAGACCCCCAGCCGAATTCAACAGCGGGCAGGCTATTAACCATAACGCTAATGCCGTCCTCTTTAAGGGACAAGGTCCGGTCCCAAGAGCTGCCAGCCAATCAGAGGGAGCAGCTCAGCAGTACCAGTGCTACTGGGAGTGGGGGGCCACTGCTGGTACTGCAGGATCAGGGCCAGTCAGGCAGGCCCCAGCGAGTGGGTGAGTGGGGTGTTGGTGAGGACGGGGACTGGGGCAGGGGTGGGGGAATCTTGCTGCAAGGGCAGCCATCGCCACCAGCAGGGTGGGGAGCGGCAGTTGGAGCGACCATCCACGTGCCACTAATTGCTCCCAGGGGAGAGCTCCCCTTCCTCTCTCAAGCCCACTAATTCTCACCTGGTGGTGTCTCCACCCGGCCTCTCCAAAATTGGCTTAATTCCAGTGGAGGTGGGAGGTAACTCTTAAGTGGACCTAATGAGCCACTTAAGTGGCTTAATTGGTCTCTGTGGACTTCCCATGCACCGCAGTGCCCACTGGGCCTGCCATCCCACACCATTTTGTGTGTCTCCCGCACCTCCCAGCCCATTTCCAAGGGTCGGATAAAATCCAGCCCGATATGTGCAGTGGAGAATCCACTGAGCATGACCCTACAGACACTCATGTCATCTGTCATAAATGCTCAGACTGCTGATAAGGAGGCCTGGGAGCCCAGGACTTTCTCCTTTGGCTGTAGTTGTAGCTGTGGAGGGGTCAGAAGCTAGATTATTTAGTGAACCAACTCAATGAGATAGAGGACAAAACTCCCACAGTCCCCAAATGCTTAACTTACTCCTGCTATGACAGGAGTATGTAAAGTAACAGGAGGATATAGCCCACAGTACACAAATCATACACTGTCACCAAAGGGAAGCACTGAGATGCAAAACATTCCAGGAACACAAACATCAATTTTAGGGCATTACAATGTGATTGAACTGAAACTCTACTGTGTACAAAGAATATTCTTGGAATAGTGTTAGATAATGTTTCAGGAGAGGAATAAAATCAGATCCATGGTAGTTTAAATGCAGCAATTGGCAGCGTAGGTGAAAGTGCATTTATGCACTACATGATAAAAAGGTAAAGGATGACTACTGATGCTTTTGGTGAAGTGAATATCTATGCGATCTTTTAACTCTTCCTGTGCATGGTGCTCATAACCTGTCTGTGACTGGTTGACCTTCTTCTCCAGCTGCTTGACGCTAATGCCTCATTGCATGGCAAAGTTGTGCAGAATACAGCAAAGGTTACAGATTCTTGCCACTGGATTGAACTGAAGAACACCCTGACCTGTCAAAGTTTTTTTTAATCTATTCATTTATGATATATGGGTGTTGCTGGCAAGGCCTGCATTTATTGCCCATCCCCAATTCTCCTTGAGAAGGTGCGAGTGAGTCACTTTCTTGAACTGCTGCGGTCCATGTGGTAAAGGTACTCCCACAGTGCTATTAGGGACAGAGTTCCAGGATTTTGACCTAGTGACAGTGAAGGAAAGGCAATATTTCCAGGTCAGGATGGCATTTGTCTTGGAGGGGAACTTGCAGCTGGCAGTTTTCCCATGCGCCTGCTGCCCTTGTTCTTCTAGGTGGTAGAGGTCATGGGTTTGGGAAGTGCTATTGAAGAAACCTTGTTGAGCTGTTGCAGTATATCTTGTAGATGGTACACAGTGTGCCGGTGGTGGAGGGATTGAACGTTTAAGATGATGGATGGAGGGGCTAATCAAGTGGGTGGCATTGTCATGGATGGTGTTGGGCTGCTTGAGTATTATTGGAGCAACACTCCTCCAGGCAGTTGGAGGGTATTCCACCACACTTCTGACTGATGTCCTCCAACAGTTCCTGACTGGAAGGCAGCCCTCTTCATTTATAGGTGTTTCCACATCCTCCAGTGTACTGTGTGCTGCTTTACAATATCGGCATTGCCCTGGGGTTCCAAAGAGGGCCACCCTCCTCTATCACACTTTTTCCAAAATAGATTCCACTAAAGCATCAGGAAATATCGCCATGTGTGGCTCTTCACTGCTCATCACCTCCGTCTGATATAAACATTTTTGCAGTTTGCAACAAACAATGTAGTCTGCTTTGAGGTGCTACTGCAGGACTTTAAACCAAAGTACTAAATTAAAGTCAAACTGCGTAAGTATATTCACAAAAACAGATCTTCCTTTGGACCAAGAGCGAGTACTGTATTAAAACAGATGGTAAATGTTTGTGTCAAAGTGTCCATATGTCTTTGACTGTATTAAAATTACTTTAATATGTGGCAACATTGTTTATTCACCTCATTACTATCCCAACATGTTTGTTAAAGTTGTTTAATTATTGCCTCCAGTGCAAAGGTAAAGCCACCGTAAACATATATTTACCAAAATGAAATGCATGCCGTCTTGGCCATGAGTACGAGCTCTGATTGTGAAGGTAAAGCTGTCATTATTCAACATTAGTTAGGGTTTTAAGAGTGTGTGCCATGAATCATTATGTAACTTCACTGTATCTGGCGGTTGTTCAAACATTCACTCTGATTTTAGTACTGTCCTAAAGTAAACCCAATCCAGCTGTCAGAGGTTTAAAATTACTCATTTGCAATGTTTGTTTTCATAAATCTCTGTTTACTTGGAGAAAGAGTGTCACACAATATTCCAGAAATGCACGTTAATGATCAAGTCTCAGCTCTTTACTTCACAAACTTTCTTCATCTTTGACCTTGGCAAACCAAAGTAAGATAGTGCTATGACATATATTCTACAGGAACAAATTAAACCAAAGATTAATGATGGTTACAAGAGAATTGGGACACCCAGCCACCTTTATTCTGCTTCCGTGCACTTCAGTTCTGTGACTACTGTGCACATAACAGCACAGTTCAGACTTCAGCATACATACCCAAATTCAAGGCTTAGAAAAGCTAATGAACAGCTTTTTAAAAAGCTGACACAGTCCCAATAAAGCTGACAACTCAAAAAACACAACATACAACTGAAAAACCAGCTCTGAATAACAGCTTATGACCACTGCCACCCAGGAAACTAAATAAGATAAATTAATTTTTACTACAATGTATTTGAGGATATTTTATTCATGTTTTAGAATCACATTCTGTAACTTAGACGGCTGAATGAGCGAGCATACGCCTTCACGAGGATTGCAGGCTTCCCCATGGTGCAGGGTGCCATTGACTACACACACGCTTTGTAGGCTCCACATGTCAATTCCCAGATGTACCAAAACTGGAAGAGATTCCACTTTGTCAATGTCCAGCTGGTGTGTAACCATACTGAATGCACCAGCCAAGTCAATGCCCCATGTCCTGGCAGCAGTCATGATGCCTTCATTTTCCAGTAATCTGCTGTACCATCTGCATTCGGGCCACCATGAGAAACCAAAGGGTGGCTACTGGACAACAAGGGTTACCCACTGATGACATAGCTCATGACTCCAGTGAGCAATCCAAGCACAAGTGGGCAGCATGCATAAAGCAAAATCCATGCTGCCACACAAAATGTGATAGAGCAGACCATTAGGTGTTAAAACAATGCTTCTGTTGCCTGGAACGCACTGCAGCAGCACTGTGGTACTCAGCAGGACACATGTCAAGATTCATGGTCTGTTGTCTGCTGCATAACCTCACCATCATGAGGGCACAGCCCTTGCCACCAGCTATATGACGACCAGCAGAGGAGGAGGAAGCAGAAGAGGAGGAGGAGGAGGAAGGGAGGAGGCAGCCAACACATCCCCTTTCCAGTCAGGCTGTCCATGTTTGACTCATCTGACTATGATATCTGTCAATGCAAGCCCAAGTTCCCCATTCAACAACAGTCCTATACCTTACCTTCCCACTGTTACTGACCAGCACAGAGTCCACTTGGCCGCAATGCCAAAAAATAAACAAACAAATTAAACATTTCAAACTAAATTTATAAATGAAGTCATGCTATATTGCATACAAACATTAACTAATCACCCTTGTGCAGTCCTTTATTGCCTCTCTTCCATGTGTCTTTGCCTGATCTAGTGCTTCTACACAGTGCTATTCCATTGGCTGCAACATGCCTTGTGGTAGGCTCCTGCCTTTCTGTGCGGTAGACTGCTGATGGCCTTGGAGGATGCCCTCAGGCAGCTCTGGCCCTTGAAGTCCTGGCTTTCGACTGCACCTTATCGGTATGGGCAGCAGCAGTCTGGGCTGACTGGCTGACAGCAACAGCAAGGGCACTGGCAGAGTGGCAGTAGTGGGTGTTGCATGTTATCCTAACCTCTGTGTTAGCTGCTACTATACACAAAGCACTGACCACTCAAGACAGGATCAGTAACATAGTCACATGGACTCTTTATTTAAGGAGGGTTCTGCATGTACAGACAGGTTTTCACTGTACTTACTTAAGACTGTCCCCAACCCAGAGGTCACATGCTCTTACACTGCCGGCCTGATAACATAGCCACACCTCTTACAGGTGCACGTACACAATATCCCCTCATATGCCCCTCAAATAGGGAACGGTTAAGTATATGCAATTCAACAACAGTAATATTAACTATATACATGGTACAAAACAGTAATAGAAACATGCAAGTACATCAGTCACGTTAACGAAAGGGTGATTTGATCAAACGGCCTGATTTAGAAACAGGATAACAGTTCTCAGAATTTGGAGCAGATGTATGTGGACTCGGCTGTATGAAAGTGGAATGCGTAGCCTCTGCCCAGGGTGTCATCCTCGATCTCATCCGATTTGCGATAGAGTTTTCCATGGATCTGGGATCATGGACTGTTCTGATCTGACCTCTACTCCTATGCATTGTAGCACCAGTAGAAGTAGTAACCTCAATCAAATGTGGTTCTGGTCAAATCCTGGAGACTTGTACAGTACTCCATGTACCAGTTACAGGGTTCTGTATCATGACCTGCTGTCCTATCGTTAATTTTGAAAGCTCACTCACAGCATGACTGTCATGCATCTCTTTCATCTTTACCCCTTGCTCCAAATGTGCATCCCTAACTTCTGGGTACATTATTTTCACAGGGGCGTGCTTTGCTTTGGGTGCCTCTGCACTGGGGACAGTCTGAGCTGGAGATGCTGTAGACTGGGCAGTAACAGACTGTACTTCTTCCTCAGTCTCTTCTTTAGGTATCTTGAAGCTACAAGATGGGCAAAAGTTGAAAACAGTTTCAATCTTCTGGCCACAGTACGGGCAAAGTTTAAAGATAATTTTGAGACTGCAGCCTTCTTTTCACTCACCTGCTTCAGGGCCTTTCTGTGTCGGTGTCTGAGGCCTGGAGGGAGGCGGTGCTTGGCACTGTCCAATGTCATGTATCGTTACCAGGCTCAAATCCTTGCACACCTGTAGTCCAGTGATAGCAGGTCCAGCTGTTTGGATGATGTAAAAAAGTTGGGATTTCCAATCCGAATCAATGTATTTCCTTTTAATCTTGATGGTTCCTAAACATGGTATGCGGTTAGTTGGGCATTCGTTGGTGTCACCATGGCTCACCATGTACCCAGATAGATGCCTTTTAAGATGTGTAGAGGTAAAATATTCGCACTGGCACCTGTGTCCACCTTCACCCAGAGCACACGCGTGCCCTCTTTTTTCGGGCATAGAACACAAATAGATGCAACCGCTTCCAGTGCAGTAACCGAATCAATGTGTTCGGTGACACTGACAACGCAAAATGACTGCTTCTCTTGTCCATTTGAACTTGGACTCTCACCATTGTCATCACTATTGTTGATGTCATTCGCAACCTGGTGGATTTATTGGTCTGTGATGTGAAGTACGACTGTGAAGCTTGTCAGGGCGTGAAGCCTTCTTACGGTCGGTCCGACTGTGGTCAGGACTCTGACCAGCAGCCTCTGTCTTGGCTTTCTGACACTGACATTTCCAGTGACCCCTGACACCACATGCTTTGCAGGTGTTCTTTAAATGCTGGGCAACCCTTAGGTGTATGCAAGAGCCCACACCTTTTACATGCTTTCCTGTACTTAAAATCCTTACTCAATGCAGCAATAGTATTCACAGCACACAGGGATTGTAAGCTTTGTTGGCCCACACTTTTCGACCGTCTTTGAACAAGGCGTCCACTGTATACCCCTTGGGCTTCTCTAAAGGATCCCTCTGGTATGTATCTATTGTTGTGGATGCAATCACAAGCTCAACGATGTGGTCTGCCAGCTCATTCTCAGTGAAGTCACATTCACAGCCTTTAACTCAACATCGACTGACAAACTGGTCAATGGACTCAGCTGGCTGCTGTCGAAAGGACATGAATTTCAGTTGATGGACCTGGAAATTGAGTGGAACACAAAGTTGATCCTCTAATGTGGACCAGATTTTCGTGGGGTCCTTCTTCTCTTCTTCGGTAAGACCAGAAGTGTTAAGGCGATGTTAGTCTTCATTGCTAATGGCAATGCATATTTTCACTGCCTGCTTCTGTGGATCCACAACTACTGAGTCATCATAAATAGCTCAACTCTTTGCTTAAAGAGCTGAAATTCTGATAGCAGGTCAGATGCTTTCCAGTTGAAGGTAGGGAACTGTGCTGTTGCTCTTGTAATGACGCCCTCTCGTTGCTTTTGATGGCCTTGGCAGTCGGTCCTCTGGTCACCTGATGCGTGGAGGGTCCCAGCATAGTGAGGGTCTCCTCTGCAGATGCAGAAGCCATCTCTGTCATTGTGGCCTCGTGAGGTGCTAGAGGGGATGCGTGCCAGCCATCCACACGAGGAGCATCCTGAGAGGAGACCTCAGATGCTGCAGGCAGCTGCTCCTCTACCATTTCAGGGCATACTTGGCCCTCCCTGCTTACCTGATGAGGTTGAGGAGCTGGCGATGACTCCAGGCGCTTCACCCCACCCGTCTCCCCACCTTTCGCCTAGCCATTGCTCCATACAGCTTATGGAGAGGCGATGGCATGTAGGTCCACATGCATCTCTGGCATCTACTGGGTAGAATGCTGGATCTGGCTCTCCAAGAGGTTCGCCACTGTCTACATGGAGGATGCCATGTGTGCACACGCCAGTGACAAAGTGGCACTCATGGCCTGGATGGACTTCTCCATATTTCGCACATGGGTGTGCATAGCCTCTGGAAGCTCTGCCAGATGTTCACATACGTTACGCTGGAAGTCCAGCATCTGTCACCTTGTTCCTGACTCCAAAGGCATATCATCAGCCTGAAACTCAGTATTGCCGGGCCCTCCCACAGTCCTCCAAGTATGAGTGGCCTCGACTGTCACTGTCTCCATCAGCTGCACAGGCACATTTGTGTTGTGCTCACCAGATCATGACCCCTTTGCTACTGACATATGACGACATGGACTATCTGGTTGAGGGTGCGGGGGAATAATGTGACAGTGCACCCTATGAGGTCTCCTCCTCCTCCTCAGAGGTGGACAGCTGTCCCCGGTCATGTCAGCTGTCTGCTCTTGTTGTTGGCCTGAGAGAGAGTGATTAGAGAGTAATGCTCATTCCATCACATCCTTCTGATTACTCCTAGTCTGGAGCTTTATGTGACCAGTGATGGACACATGAGCACCATGCTTCGTGCTTGCCAGAGGGTCTCTTGTGCCCATCCATTAGGCCTCTCACTCTCTCAGGGCTCCACTCCCATCTCACCGTCAGCTATTGCCCGACCTACCTCCAGGCCTCCTGGCTCCAGAGCTTCTTCCTTCATGATGCCAGGATGGTGAGATACGGGTCGCTGCCATCTATCTTGGCTCACTCCCTTGTGTTCTGAGTTCCCTTCTCCTGAAAGCACATATATTTCTATTGTTAGCCACCTGTCTGGTGGCAACCTGACTGTCTATCATGCTGCCGCAGGGATAGCTAAAGCCTGCGGCCACTCAGTAGTGCCAGTGTAGAAGTCAACTCTGACTGACTGGGACCTTCCACAGAGAGGCTGCCATGCCATGCTGCTGCCTAGGCATTGCCAGTGACTGATTTCACATTCATCCTAAAGAATATATAAGGTTATAAGCTTAACATTGTGTGCTATTCTCACCTTGCCAGTACATATCAGGTCATTGATCTTTTTACAGCACTGCAGCCATGTGCGAGGGATGACCCCCACAGCTGCTGACGTACTCGGTGATTTCCATCCAGGCTTGCTTTGTTTGCTGGCCCGGCCTCCTCCTCCCTTCCTGGGGAAGAGGACCTCCCTCCTAGCCTGATCAGCCTAGAGGAGCACCTGCAGGGAGGCATCCGTGAACCATGGGGCCTCCCTTGATCTCCCTTCTGTCATTTCTGTACATGTTTCAGCTGCCTGACCACCCCCTCTGGTCTCGCCAGGGCTGTTGCCTTTGCTTCTACTACTGGCTGCTATTTAAATACGATGCCAGCATTGACAAGGATATCCCCTGCCCACACAGCCTCAGTGGAGGGCTCTCCCACCTGCCAGCCGTTAATTGACTGGCTCCGAGAAGATTCCGTTCATGACTCCAGCCCCCGCCCTCACAGCAACAGCACCCGCCCCAGGTCCCGACATTGGGATTTGAGGACTTTTGATAGAATCCCAATCTTCAATTCCGGAAAAGTCACAACCCTTAGGTGAGGAAATGGTACAGGCATAATTAGAGGTCAGGGACAAGAGGATGACAGTGAGTCAAGCAGGTAAGGGAACACCAGGTGCAGTGTTAGAGAAGACTTGGCCTTTGCCCTTATTTAACAGCTATGAAGTCCTCGAGGCGGCCAACATCCCCAGCTTGTACACACTACTGAGTCAGCGGCGCTTGGGATGGCTTGGCCATGTGAGCCGCATGGAAGATGGCAGGATCCCCAAAGACACATTGTACAGCGAGCTCGCCACTGGTATCAGACCCACCGGCCGTCCATGTCTCCGCGTTAAAGACATCTGCAAACGTGACATGAAGTCCTGTGGCATTGATCACAAGTCGTGGGAGTCAGTTGCCAGCGTTCGCCAGAGCTGGCGGGCAGCCATAAAGGCGGGGCTAAAGTGTGGCGAGTCGAAGAGACTTAGCAGTTGGCAGGAAAAAAGACAGAGGCGCAAGGGGAGAGCCAACTGTGTAACAGCCCCGACAAACAAATTTTTCTGCAGCACCTGTGGAAGAGCCTGTCACTCTAGAATTGGCCTTTATAGCCACTCCAGGCGCTGCTCCACACATCACTGACCACCTCCAGGCGCTTACCCATTGTCTCACGAGATAAGGAGGCCAAAGAAGAGGTTCAAAGCAAGTCTGCAGGGTGGATGAGAAAACTGACCATGGCACCATCGCACAGGAAACATTCAAATGGAGGAATATAGGACAATATAGTTGGGGGATAGATACTGTTCTCTGCAGCTGTGACTGGGAGTTATGAAGGTTGCATTGCCTGCCCCATATCAGGGATAAGGACATCTCCTCATGGCTGGAGAAGAACTTTGTGTGGGAGAGGGAGGATCCAGTTGTCATAGTTCACGTAGGAACCATCGACATAGGTAGAATGAGGAATGAGATTCTGCTGACAGAATTTGAGGAGTTTCACTCAAAATTAAAATGCCGAATCTCACAGGTAATAATGTCTGGATTGTTACCTTTTTTTTTATTTGTTCATGAAATGTGGGTATCACTGGCTTGGCCACCATTTATTGTCCATCCCTAATTGTCCTTGAACTAAGTGGCTTGCAACACCATCTCGGAGGGCATTTAAGAGTCAACCACATTGCTGTGGATCTGCAGTCACACGTAAGCCAGACTAGGTAAGGACAGCAGATTTCCTTCCCTCAAGGACATTAGTGAACCAGATGGGTTTTTACAACAATGGTTTCATGGTCACCATTAGACTAGCTGTTTAATTCCAGATATATTAATTGAATTCAAATTTCACCATCTGCCATCTACTAGTCCTGTGACATTACCACTACACCACTGCTGCCCCCTCCTGAGCCACATGCAAATTGGCATAGTGACAAACGGATCAGAATGTTAAAGGCATGGCTGAAGGAATGGTGTAGGAGACAAGTGCTTTCAATTCATGGAGCCTGTCACCAGTACTGGGGAAAGAGAAAGCTGTTCTGATGGGATGGGCTCCACTTAAACCAGACTGGGGCCAGTGCCCTTGTGAATCAAATAACTAGGGTGGTACATAGGGCTTTAAACAACTGAAGGTGGCTTGGGAAGATTCAAGAAAGGGTAAATTCAAAAGCAATATGAGAAATGTTGAGGCTGTAGAGCAAAGTAGTGATTTGGGTTAAAATCAGCAAAGTGGTCCAGGAAGGGACAGAGTGTGTAACAAAGGTTCTGGGGCATTAGTGACTAGGGTGACATCAAGGAAAAATAGAAAAAAAATAAAGCACTATATGTGAATGCATGAAGCATTCACAACAAAGTCGGCACATTAATAGCACAGATAGAAATTAATAGATTTGATCCTCCTTATTTGGGAAATAAATATTCCAGGATACTTGACCTTTCTGAGATAGATAAAATGGAAAAGAAGGAGGGGCAGCTCTGATAATAAAGCATGGGATAATGACAGTAGAGAGAAAGGATCTAAGCACAGAAAATCAGAATGCAAAAACAGTTTGGGTGGAGCTAAAAAACGAGAAGAAAACAATAGTGGGGATAGTTAATTGCCCCCACTCCCTAACAGTATTGTATTTATACTGTTGGGCAGAATATAAATCAGGAGATGAGAGGTGCTTGTAACAAGGAGAACACAGAAATCATGAGGAACTTTAATCTTCAGATAGACTGAGCAAACCAAATGTTCAATAATAGCGTCAGAGATCTGTTCACGGAATGTATTCTAGAAAGTTTTCTGGATCAGTATGTCAAGGACCCAACTAGGGAACAGGCTATTTTAGATCATGTTTTGTGCGATGAGACAGGGTTAATTAATAACCTTGCAGCAAAGGAACCTGTAGGGCAGAGCAATCATAATATGATAGAATTTTACATTGAGTTTGAGAGAGATTTAGTTAAGTGCAAAACTAGGGTCTTAAATCTGAACAAAACAAACTATGTAGGTTTGAGGGACAAGTTGGCTAAGGTGGATTGGAAAGGTAGATTGAAAGACATAGGCAATGGCAAACATTTAAAGAAATAATTCAAAATTTGCAACAATTATACATTTCTTTCAGGAATAAAAACACCACAGGAAAAGTGGTCCAAAAGTGGCTAACAGAAAAGTTAAATATGGTATTAGATTCAAGGACGAGTTTTATAATGTTGGCAAAAAAGAACAGCAACCCGAGGAATTTAAAATTCAGCAAAGGATAATAAAGAAACTGATAAAGAAGGAGAAAATGGGATATGGAAGTAAACTATCTAGAGACATAAAAACAGATTGTAAAAGCTTCAATAGATATGTGAAAAGGAAGAGATTAGTGAATGTAAACATTAGAGGCAAAGGAGATATTATAATGAGGAATAATATGACAGATACTTTGTATCTGTCATCACAGTGAAAGACACAAAAAACATTCTGGAAGTAATGGGGAACCAAGGTTATGGTGAAAATAAGAAACGTAAGGCTATTAGTATTTATAAAAAATAGTACTGGAGAAAAGCAGGCCATTATAAATTGTCACTGGTATAGGTAGGTGGTAGGGAAATATAGGGACAGGTGGGGATGTTTGGTAGGAATGTGGGATTAGTGTAGGATTAGTATAAATGGGTGGTTGATGTTCGGCACAGACTCGGTGGGCCGAAAAGCCTGTTTCAGTGCTGTATCTCTAATCTAATCTAATCTAATCTAATCCCTTGATGATGGTGACCTACACCCTAGGGTTAAAAGAAGTGGCTACAGAGATAGTGGATTCATTGGTTTTGTTCTTCCAGAATTCCCTAGATTCCAGAATGGTCCCTGTGCATTGAAAAGTAGCAAACTTAACCCTGCTATTCAAGAAAGTAGGGAGAGAGAAAACAGGGAAATATAGGCCAGTTAGCCTGACATCAATAGTAGCGAAAATGCTAGAATCTATTGTTAGGGCCATGACAACAGGGCATTTAGAAAATCATAATATGATTAAGCAGAATTAACATGGATTTACAGAAGGGAAATCATGTTTGACAAAGCTATTAGAGCTTATTAAGAGTGTAACGAGTAGGGTGGAAAAAGGGATCCCGTGGATGTAGTATATTTGGATTTTCAAAAAGCATTTGATAAGGTGCCACACAAAAGGTTATTATGCAAAATTAAGGCTCATGGGACTATGGGTAATATATTAGTATGGATTGGAGATTGGTTAATGGACAGAAAACAGCGAGTAAGAATAAACAGGTCATTTTCAGTTTGTCAGGCTGTAACCAGTTGTGTATGGCAAGGATCAGTGGTGGATCTCAGCTATTTACAATCTATATCAATAAGAAAAACTTGCATATATACAGCCTTGCATGACCACAGGATGTTTCAAAGTGTTTAACAGTCAATGAAGTACTTTTGCAGTGTAATCACTGTTGTAATGTAGGAAATGTGGCAGCCAATGTGTGCACAGCAAGCTCCCATAAGCAGCAATGTGGTAATGACCAGATAATCATTTTTTGTGATGGTGATTAACATTGGCCAGGGCACTGGTGTTACGAAAGTTCTTCAGTTTTTGTTAAAAATATTTTTTGGAGGATTCATAGTCAAACTGAAGAAATGTTGGACCAGTTTTTTTTTCCAACAGGACCATCAAGAGAACACTGAAAGGACTGGTTTGACAACAACATTTACTAGTTGTCACATGACTCAATTTAAAAATAGAACATAAACCCTTGTAACTGGGGAAGATGTGTGCAAAGAAGTGACAGGTCAGAAAGTGGACTTTCTGTTTCTGGTTGCACTTTTAAATTGTTTGGAGTTGGGAATTAACTGTTTAAAAGGGGTTGGAGTTTTAAAAAATAAAACTGAAGGACAGAACCCCAGCTCAGCCCAGCCTGTTCCATCTCTTTAAAAAGCCTACAGAAGAAGAAGAGAACTTCCAAGAAGAGAAGAGAATTTCCAAGGAAGGAAAGAAGACCACAACCTAGCTCAGCTTTCCAGCACCTCTCTAAAAGACCCTGAGAAGTCCACTGTGTCAACTCACCTCATCTCCTGTCTTTGAAGAAAAGCCCACTAAATTAGTTCTCAACACTGCCTGAAAAGAACCGTTCTAAAAGATCCTAGTGACCCACTTACATGTACTCGGAGGCTAGACTGTATGCCAGTTTTGGAACACAACATATATCATCGGTTTTTTCTTCAGAAATGAGCAAGTATTCAGCCTAAGTGTCCTAAGTGTTTTTTTGTATTTTTTTGTAACAGATCTCTAAACAACAATCCTTTCATTTTTCCGGTTAGCCGGTGTGTGTGTGTGTGGGTGTAAGGTAAAAAGGGAACTTTAATATTTCAATTTGTGTGCTTATGCTTTACTTCATTACTGGGTAAGACTTGTTTTTTAATAAATTGATAATTTTGTTGTTTATTAAAGAAAGCTGGTTGGTGTGTTTTATTCTGGGAGAAATAAGAGTCTATGATTGACCATATCGGTAAGTGGGAAAATTTAAATATATGTTGCGACCTGTGGAGAAGTGGAACTAGAATAAACAATGTACTCCTCCCGCCTCATTCATAACACTGGGGATAAGTTCCACTCTTCTTTTAAATAGTGCCATGTGATCTTTCTCTTACACCTGAGAGGGCAGATGATTTAACATCTCATCCAAAAGACAGCACCTTGGACAATACAGTATTCCCTCTGTACTGCACTGGAGTGTCAACCTTGATTGTTGTGCTCAAGTGAGGCTTGAACCCACAACCTTCTAACTCAAAGGGGAAAGCGCTACCAACTGAGACATTGATGACAGTTAATGAGTTAGATGAGGGGATCGAGTGTAATGTATCCAAGTTTACTGACAATACAAAGTTAAGGTGCGAGGGGCAAAGTTTAGAGGGGATGTGCGAGGCAAGTTTTTTACACAGAGGGTGGTGAGTGCCTGGAACTTGCTGCCAGGGGAGGTGGTGGAAGCAGATACGATAGCGACGTTTAAGAGACATCTTGACAATATATGAATAGGAAGGGAATAGAGGGATATGGACCCCGGAAGTGCAGAAGGTTTTAGTTTCGGCAGGTATCCAGATCGGCGCAGGCTTGGAGGTCCAAATGGTCTGTTCCTGTGCTGTACTGTTCTTTGTTCTTTGTTCTAGATAGAAAAGTAGGCGGTGAGGAGGAAACAAAGCGGCTGCAAAAAGATTTAGACAGACTAAATGAGTGGACAAAAACATGGCAGATGCAATATAATGTGAAGAAATGTGAAGTTATCCACTTTGGGAGGAAAATAAAAAAGCAAAATATATTTTAAATGATGAGAAACTGAGAAATGTTTATATTCAGAGGTATCTTGGTATCCTTGTATATGAATTGCAAAAAGTTAACATGCAGCCTCAGAAAGCAATTAGGAAAATAAATGGTATGTCAACCTATGTTACAAAGGGTCCGGAATATAAGAGTAAAGAAATGTTACTGCAGTTGCATAGGTCCTTGGTGAAGCCACCCTGGAGTATTGTGTACAGTTTTGGTCTCCTTACCTAAGGAAAGATATACTTGCCTTAAAGGGAGTGCACTGAAGGTTCACGAGAGTGATTCTTGGGATGAGGGGATTTCAGCGAGCTATGGATGATGCTCAATTGTTGAGTATATTCAACTCAGAGATTGACAGTTTGTTCTTACTGAGAGAATTGAGGGATATGGGGATAGTGCGGGTAGGTGTAGCTTAGGTAGTAGAGCAACCATGATCTTATTGAATGGCAGGTCAGGCTCAAGGGACTGAATGGCCTCCTCCTGCTTCTATACCTTATGTTCTTATGTTTTCACGAGTGAGAGATAGTGATGGTGTTTCTTTTGTTTTATTCTTTCACGGGATGTGAGTGTCTCTGGCAAGGCCAGCATTTATTGCCCATCCTTAATAGTCTTTGAGAAGGTGGTGGTGAGCTGCCGTCTTGAACCTCTGCAGTCCTTGTGGTGTAGGTACACCTGCAGTGCTGTTAGAAAGAGAGCACCAGGATTTTAACCTAGCGACAGTGAAGGAATGGCGATATAGTTCCAAGTCAGGATGGTGTGTGATTTGGAGGGGAAATTGCAGGTGAGGGTATTTCCATACATCTGCTGCCCTTGTCCTTCCAGGTGGCAGAAGTTGCAGGTTTGGACAAGATGCTGTCGAAGGAGTCTTGGTGAGTTGCTGCAGTGCATCTTCTAGATGGTATATGCTGCTGCCATGTTGCATCAGTGGTGGAGGATGTGAATGTTGAAGGTGGTGGATGGGGTGCCGATCAAATGGGCTACTTTGTCCTGGATGATGTTGACCTTCTTGAGTCTTGTTGGAGCTGCACTCATCCAGGCAAGTGCAGAGTATTCCATCACCCTCCTGACTCGTACCTAGTAGATGGTGGACAGGCTTTGGGGAGTCAGGAGGTGAGTTACTTGCTACAGAATTCTCAGCCTCTGGCCTGCTCTTGTGGCCACAGTATATATATATGGCTGGTCCAGTTAACTTTCTAGTCAATGGTAACCCC
Source organism: Heterodontus francisci (assembly GCF_036365525.1). Classification (NCBI taxonomy): domain Eukaryota; kingdom Metazoa; phylum Chordata; class Chondrichthyes; order Heterodontiformes; family Heterodontidae; genus Heterodontus; species Heterodontus francisci. The sequence continues at coordinate 112,618,617 of NC_090373.1, forward strand.
AGGATGTTTATGGTGGTGTATTCAGCAATGGTGTTGCTGTTGAATATCAAGGCGAGTGTTATGTTTATGCCAGGTTGCAGGATATATTATGTATATCTGACTTATCTCAGAGCTATGCAGATATCACACTTGCATTATATCACCAACTGATTTACAGCACTTTAAACTAACTCAATCTTACAAGATCTAAGCACAATGTGTTCTCAGAACAGTCTGTTTTTTTCTGTAGAATCTTATAGCTATGTCTCTTTTAGTTTCAGTTTCAAACTCTAAAGCTCTACCCATAGGCTTAAGCAATCAAATACATGAACACTCTTCAATGGACAGACTGATACAATCAAACACAGATCAATCAAACACTACATTTTTCCCCCTTTTAACTAAAGTCATTGGGCTGGATATTACGCCGGGCAGATGGGAGCTGGCCACCGACGTACAAGTCGGTGGTGAACACGCTTCCACCCGACCCGGGGATCCGTCCAGCATTTTACGGGTCCCCAAGCTTTAATTGTTGCGAGGCGGGACTTCCACCCGCTTGGGGGAGGAAGTTCCGTCTCATTGAGTTGCCGGCCAATCATCGGGCCGGCAGATCTTATTCCCAGCTGCGCCACTGGGAGCAGTGGCCACTGCTGGGACTGCAGCCCAGTTGAGGACATGGAGCTAGGAGTCCAGGTATATTGTGGTTTGCCTGGCCGGGCTAATCGAGCGCGCCTCATCGAGGCAAGGATGGTCATTTGGGGGGAAGGGAGGGCATCTTGGGTCCTGGGGATGGTTGGGCAAATGGGGGCGGCCCTCAATCGGGCACCCTGTGCCCATTTGTCTCTGCCCCTCTCCCCAGTGTGCTGAGAGGCCACGAGGTTTCACTGAGCGGCCTTTCACGTCTCCCGGATGCCCACTTGCCACAGGTAAAATCCCCGTGGAGGTGGGTGACGGACCAATATGTGACCGTTAAGTGGCCACTTAAGGGCCTTGATTGGTCTGGGGCAGACAACCCGTTTCTCACCCTGCCACCCCTGGCCCACGTAAAGTTGGGCGGAGGCAGGAGTTGGTCAGGAAGGCCTTCTGGAGCCTCGCACTCAATTTTACGCCATCCCCCACCCCCCCAACCCCCCCCTCGCCCCCCACCATCTGGCTCGCTGGGGTGGCATAAAATTCCAGCCATTATTTTTGAATTAAAGTATTGTGAACATCAAACATATATACATCAAGTTATTTCTTAGTGTTAACTTGTCTGTTTTCTCTAAGTACAGAAATAGTCTTTGAGACAGGAAGATCTTTTATGTCTGTGATTAGATTTACGAATTTGACCTTGTGGATCTGTTTGATCAACTTGATGAGGGGATGATCAACATCACTCATTGGAAAAGGAAATGTTCCTTTTCATAACCTCATAACCACTATCCTCAAAATATCCTGGTCTGCTCACAATCAAAATTCTCACATTCCGCTTGGTGTTGTCATCCAACAGAGAAGCATTGGTACCTAGCAAATGTTTAATCTGCTTTGGACCTGATACTGGTGAAGCAAGTTTGTGGTCACGACAGCAGGAAGAAGCCCTTAAGTGGCTGTTATTGGCCTCTTAAGTGCCTCAATTGGCCTCTGGGCATGAAGGCCGCCTTCGGTCTATCCCACCCCCGACAAAATTGCATTGCAATAGGGAGGCAATGGGCCCTTTGCACCCCCCACCTCCTGTCACAATTCTCTGAACCCATCTCAGGGAGGCCCATAAATTTCAGCCCATTACATTTGTTTCTCTCTTCCAGATGCTGCCTGAGCTGCTGAGTGTTACCAGCATTTCTGTTGTTATTTCAGAATTCTAACATCTGCAGTATCTAGATTTTGTATTAATGTTTACCCACTACCCAAAATCAGATTACAATAAGGAAAAAGCAAGTTGCTTATGTAAGGAGTTATTTATGTTGTCTTAAGCAACATAAATGATATGCCTGGAGTCCAGTTGGTTGAAGATTTCAATATTGCATATATATATTACAGCTCGACAGTTATATACAGTACAGAGCAAATTATTTACAGAACCTTCCTATAGGTGTTACGGTTACAGAGTGACTCCGGCTTTGGGTCACATGACTACATCTTGCTACTTAGCTCATTAGCATACTAAGTTCTTAAAGGGACATCACTCTTAAATGGCAATCATACAACACCCCCTTTCTTTCCAAAGATAAGTCTCGTATGCTACAAGTAAAAACATATAATATTGGATAACATCAAAATTATTTACACATGGATTGAGATTATGGAATTTACTGATGCAGAAGCTTAAGAGTCCATATATCGTTTCGGTGGTTTGACAACTCTTGCTTGGAGAATTTGCGGCTCAGCTGTTGCTTTTTCTCTGAGGTTTCTCCCTTTCTGCATTCAATTTCTGTTTCTTTGCCTTCAGCCTGCTAATATACTCTGTTGTTTTTCTCAAGATGACCACTTTTTGGGCCTTGTTATTCCTGGAAAGTTCTGGCACCTCATCTTGAAGAGCCAATAGACAATGCTTCAACTCATTCCTCCTCTGGACCTTGTGTGTCCATCACCTCTCCTCATCCTCTGCGTCTTGAGTTCTTGGGCTCAAGGTTGAGGACTTGTTGGGGAAGGAATGCTTGGCCTCATGGAGGTACCTGTCCATTCTGGCTTGTTGTGGTGCTGGAGGTTCTCTGAAGAGCAGAGGTGAAGGCGCGGCATAGTTGTGCTGTTACTGGGTTTCTAGACTGCACCATTTGATGCTGGTCAGAGTCTGCAAGTGGGTTCTGATCCTTGGAGATTTCCCCTTGGCAATGCTCCCCACTGCCAGCCTTTGCTTCTCAGTAGTGACTACATCAATCTCTTCTTCTGAGTTGCTGGAACGTGAAGAAACACTACCTGTTGACAAAGAACTTTTACCATCTGAGTTTAGATCTTCATTCTCTTGGTGTAGCTTCTCTGAGAAGGCACTGATACTTTTCAAACCACATCTACTGAGATCCTTGCAGAACTGTGACCCAGTGCAGGTACCCTTGGTCTCTTCTGCTGTACTTGGTACCTTGTGAATAATTATGATGTTGAGGTCCTTACATGCTGGTAGTCCTGCCACTGCTGGTCCATGCGTGTCTACCAGGTAGAATATTTGTGGTTTCCATGCCCACTTTCCATAGCTGCACTGCATTGTTAGTGTGCCACTGCAAGGGATGGACAACCCATTATATGCAGATAACTTTGCAATTGTCAGTTGTATCACTGATTTCCAACAACTCCAGTACATATACTTCACGATCCGGATTGGTAGGATATTTGCACCAGCTCCAGTGACAATCTTGACCCTGAGTGTATGCTTGGCAGTTTTCCTTGGGCACTTGATGTTAATAGTAGCAACAGCTTCCAGTTGTTTGACTTCATCAACATGATGCTTTAGGTTCACAATGTGAAATGCCTTCACGTCTTCTGGCTGAGAATTGCTTCTCTCTGAGTCTTGCCTCAGGTTTGTTTTGCTGTGGTCTTGATGTATCGGCTTGCATTTACGCAGGTTTCTGGCACTCTCCTTGCTGCTGTTGCCCTTTTGCTGTACCTGTCTTCTGTCTGCTTGTGTCCTACTGTGATTCCTGGCTGTGTTTTTGGAGCCAGAATTCCTGCATAGGCAGGCCCAGCATCCTTTTGCACCACATGCCTTGTAAAGATTGTGAAATGCAGGACAACTTCACAATTGGTGAAAAAACCACACTTAGCACACAGCTTGCTTGCTTTTTTTGACCTGGTTATCATGCCCATACTATTGGCTGCACTAGTGCTTGCAGATGCTGTTGTCCAGCTGCAATGGCTTGGGTATTTCCTGCCATCTTTTAGCAGTGCATCAATGCTGTGACCTTTTTTTTTCCCAAAGAGGTCTTTCTGAAATGCATTAATGGGTGTCGACACAATAACCAGCTCCATTAGTCACTCTGGTATCACAATTTCTGAGAAATCACTTTTGTTACCCTTACTACGGCATCTGCTATTAAACTGATCTATTGATTCCTGTGGCTGTTGCCGGTAGGACAGCAATTCCAGGTGGTGAGTTCTAAAATTCACTCTTAATTGGAGATGATAATCTAGCACTTTCCATATCTTTGCGGGATCTTTCAGATAAGCCTGAGGTATTGATTCTGTGTCATCTTTCATTTCCAACTGCTATTGGTATTTTTACAGCCTGTTTTTGTGGTTCTGCAATCACTTGGTTTGTAAAGCATAACTGCATTCTTTGTTTGAAAAGTTGGAACTCGGATAGGATATACATGGCCTTCCAGTTCATGCAGGGAAATTTCCTGCTGTTCTTTTGCTTAAAACTTGCTTTAAAAACTTGTTCTTTGATGCTGGAAACAACCTAAGTGAATCTAAAAACCTAATCTGAGCTCCCAGTATTTATACTATTCTTTCCTGGTTGCTCTACCTTGATTAGCTGTGAGCACACTTGATCAATTGGTCATGACTCCACTGACTGTGGTTTCAACATGTATCTCGAATATCGTTGCGCTTTCAGCGGAAACCCATCTCATCAAGTGGTTATCATGTGGTGGGTACCCTTTGTTTAGAAGGTATGATTATCATGTGGTTGGTACCCTTCAGTGTGTCTAGAATAGGTCAGATATTGTTGGGCTTTCTGCAAAAATCCATCTCATCGAGAGGTTATGATGCAGGGAGCACCCTTTGTTTAGGAGGTATGGTTATCATGTGGTTAGCACCCTTTACGTAGGAAGGTGAGCCTTTTAACCCTTTGAGTCCCCAGGGCCAAATTCCTTCACACCTTCTGATGGTGCACCATGACAGGACACATGCACCAGCTCAGATATTCACACTTTGGTGGGACCTCTAAGACCAGTAGTTGGGTTTTCACCTAGTGACTCACATTTCACAAGTGAGCAAGAGCAGCTGGTAGAGACAGGGATGGCAGTAGACAGTCCAGATCAGGGGGCACAGTCTTCTCTAAGCTCTCCCACTGGTCATAGATGCTGTACCTTGGGGGCCTTCGATGAAAATTGGCATCATAAAAAAGCAGGTTACAATGTGCATTGCACTGACAGGCCTTCAAATTGGAATCACCATTATTGAAGGGAGATTGGAGGAGTCCATCTCAAGCATTGGGGGGAAGCGGCCACTAGGATGATGTCTTCTTCCGCGCAGAGAGTGTCCAGTACCATGGACCATAAAATGCTTCAGTCACATGAGTCCATGCACACCCTCAACACCATTGTGCAGACTCTGGATATGTCTGCCACCTTAAATAGTTTGACAGATACCTTAGCCTTGACCTTCCAGGGCCGCACTAATCTGCACCAAAGTGTCCTTCAGCACAGTGTTAACAGTGAAGTGCGGCTGGGCCATGAGAGGGATGATGGCAAAGTAGGTCATGGAAACGGGGTCTCCCCTTTATTTATAAAGTTTTGCTTTTTTTGTTACGGTCAAGTGTGGAGGGGTTGAAGGGTTCTCATCTTTTCTCTCTCCTTGTTAGACCACAACAGGTTTAATTATTTCTTAACTGGATGTACTGGCCAATTCAGTAGGTGTTTGATTACTTAGTTGCTGTGATCATTACAAGAACCAAATGGCCAGGTTTTCTTGAGTTAACAAAGAAAGAGGTTAACTTTATTCTACCTAAATCGAACTATAAAAAAAACACGCCAACTTTCACTCTCATACACACACTAGAGGTTTGCACACACACAAATAGGTTACAGAGTGGGGAAAGGTAGATTGGTTGAGTTAGAATCTGTAAGGTATACAGTCTGTGGAAATTGGTAATTCGGCTGGCTTCTAGCTGAATTCAGATGTCCTGAGGCTTTTAGTTAGAAGAGGTAGATGATTGGTTCAGTGACACTCTTTGAGACAGCGATGCAGATGAGTTCCTCCAACAGGGTTTCTGATTGTAGCTGGAGAATGCAAAGGTGGTCAGTCAACAAACACGATTTGAAAGCTGTGACAGAAACCACACATGCCAAATGGAAAATATTATTTTCATCATATGAAATTTTGATTGAGAAGTTTTTACTAGACATTACAAATAACTTTTAAAAAGCAGAACTGAACAGCTAAAGATGGCCACACGTATTTGCATATGAGAAGCCAAAGACCAGTTGGGAGACAAAGGTCTAGCAAGAACATTAGGGGTGTGCTCTGGTTCAACTACCTAGCATGGTTTGTCAATAGTGGTGATCAAAAGCCATTGACACCCTTTGACTTTGAAAGAGCCAGCCCTCTTGCCCCCCCACTAAGTATGTCTGAAGAACTTTGAATTTAAAAAAATACTTCTAGAAACTTCTGTTTTCAAACAAAGAGATGGTCACATGGCATACCTGACTGTGTAACACTGGATTTGTGAATTGTACCTCAGAAAGGAAAGAGACAGTAACTGAACTATAAGAAGAAAGCATGTCTGTCCCTGTCTCCCTCTCCAACAAAGTCCCAGGGAAGCCACAGTGGCAGCTACTAAGCCTCAAGTCTATAGAACCTTACAGGCAACCACCAAGAAGTTGGAGAAGACTTTAACTGCAATTAAGAACATTGAAATGAGGTATTTGGATTCCATTTATTACAGACTTTACTTCAACCGCCCAACTCTCTCTTCCCCTCTATATCTATTTGTGTGTGAGTGTGCGCGCCTCTCGTATGCATGTGAGCGTGGATGTGTCGCATATTTTAGTAATTTTAACCAGTTTAGAGTGATAAAGTTAATAAACTTACATCTTTCTTGTTTAAACTCAAGAAAACCTGTCTGATTGGTTCTTTTGCAATTGTAATTAGAGTAACAGGAGCAGGTGCTCACTGAGGTGGTAAGTTAAACCACTGTGTTTTGAAAAGATAAACTCTATTATGGCCAAATCAGAGAAAGGGTGAAAGGGGAGCCTGAGATCCTTTCCTCACCTGGTCATAACAGAAATTTGGGGGCTCTAATCTGACATTGGACCCACAGATAAATGAGAAATTGGAAGTGGGAAATCAAATTGATCCCAATAAAAAAGAGAAAAAAATCTATACAGGTTTTCTTGTGGTTTGTGTTGCTAGAATACTAACACGTCTGCCTCCGAAGCCAGTACCTCCCCAAGCCAGGGTGAAGTAACTTGGGATAAGTTAAAGGCTCTATCTATGGAAGAGTTGAGGAATATGGGAGCTGTGTAGGATCATTTTCCGTGTCAAAGCTAGAAAATCCAAACTCCTAAAACTCCTAGTGGCCAACCATTTTTCCCTCAAACCTGAAGAGTCAGAGGCAGAGCTAGAATTAGACTCCAACAGGATAGTGTTAGCAAAGATACAATTGGAACAGAGGAAACTGAATTAGAAGACAGAGAGAGTGAAATAAATTTCCAGAAGGAACAGACAAAAAGGGAAGTACGTCGGCTTGAGTTAGGGAGCGACAGAGTAACCACAGTGAAAGCATGGCCAATATGGAGGCTACAATTAACTCAGGGCCATGTGCTGAGCTTTTAAAATTCTCCCAATTGATCCCAAAGTTCAATGAGGGAGACGTGGAAGCATTCAGCCAACCCTGAAATGTTGGAAAAATTAGACCCCACATTCTCCTATGTAAATGCAGACAACAGAAGCACCCCACCAGGGCTGCTAACAGCATTTGCAGAAACCCTCAGGGACAAAGAAAGTCCCCAAGAGGGAGAGAAATAGTGAGGGTGATGCCTCAACTAGTCAAAGTGCCACAGGGTAGTGTAGTGGAATATGGACAAATACCTGTGAGCGGGAATGTCTCAGAGAACATAGGAAGATTAACAAAAAGATTTTCCCCACAGTCAAGAGAAAAGGGAAACAAAAATGCCCAAAAATGAGCAGCACTTGTATGACACACCAAAACACTGAAAGCGAGGTCAGAGTGGATCCACCCACTGCAGACTCCCATGATCAGAGCTCAAGCCCAGAGCTAATTAAATCCCACAATCTCCCTGCAGGCCCCAACCAGAACAAAGGCCCAGAGGAAATCTCAGACACCTCACAGGGGCTTAAAATCAATTTATCACTCACTAGGATTTTGGTAGCATACATGCCATAAGGTTAGTGTGAAAATCCTAGTAGAAAGCAGTGAAATTACACCCAGTTCCGGGTACTCCACTGGTACTTCTGATATTGCATGCCCCACACTTCTGATAATATTGATTCCACACTTTTGAAGTGGTTAAACAACTAGTCTTTGATTTTCCTCAGTATTTGCAGCAGAAATATGTATAACCTGACACAAATCAATTACACTGCCTAAATGATCACTGAATTTTGGGCCTAAGTGAGTTACATGCATAACTACAAAAAGCAAGCATTTCCTCAAGTTTTTATGCCTGTCTATCAAACACTCTGTCCGAACTAACCCAGCCCAAATGTTACAGAGCCACATTTATGAGTTTCCTGCAATTACACTTGCTGAGACACTCGGTTAAAACTACAGACAGATTTTAAAGCACAGAAGGGAATACTCTGCTGTTATATTACGTCTTTTGAGTATTTTACATTGAATTTATCCTCACTGAATCATGCACTGTATTTTCTGATACTTTTATGGAATAAATATAAGTCACGTTAAAAATTGAAAACTTTCCACAATTGTGTTCTTAAGTATGCTGTGCCTGATGTGCATAATGTTTGAAATAAGTTGAAATTTTATTTTTCATTCTTAAAGAGAAATTAAGTTTGGTATGGGGTCAGTGTTTTCTTGGGCCCTGATTGTTCACATTGATTGACATCCATTTTAAGTTCAGGCATATTCTAATGTGATTTGCAGGAAACTCAGGTGTAACTTGACATTGGTAGAATGGGCACAGGATTGGGCACATATTTGGATATAATGTTCAGATTGCACCCACAGAAGGAATTCCAGGCCACAATACCTATGGAACACTTGCCAACATTAAGTCTGCTGCAGAGAGGACAATTCCAATGCTGCTGTGTCTCAGCTACACACAAGAAAAACTCATTTCAAAGGCAAGGCTCTGTCCAAAATTGTAGATGCAGTCCTGGAGAAGAGTTGTATGTTTTGGTTCAGTGATAACAGTTTCAGGACCATGGCCCAGATTTAGTTGCCAACGTAATGCCGAGTTTAATGGTGTACATTGTTCTTAATGTGCAAATCAGCCAGCAAATTATGACGAGGAAGAGATACACCGTGAATTTCTTGAAAGACATGATAAAGTGCTAGTTTTTTTTTCTTTTTCAACTCTTGTTATTGAAACTAACTGTTTACTACAACTTTGGGTTAATAAAATGAAAGTGACAGTAACTTGGCACCCTGCAACATTCTGTTCACCACAATGATATTCATATATATTGTGAAAAAAAAGTATTCATATGGTACAAGCTTCAAATAAACTCAAATTGCAGAATCTAATTCTTTTCATATTCACTTTTTACTGGAGTATGTTTGGGTCCGGCTGTTTGCACCAAATCATATTCTGAGAATGATTATTACAGTACTTATTACCTGTGCCCAATGACATGGTACTTTTATAAAGTAATATGTACACCTTTAATTTAGCATTTGCAAAGGGAGTTAGAGTATTCTGTGGTTGCAGATATGTAGTATTGTTATGCCACCTATTATATTGGGTGTCGGATGGAGACCTATTTAAAATTTTTCATCAACTAGCATAGGATATTTGGGGAAATTCACCAGTCCAATCCTGTACACGCAACAGGTTGCATCACTCAAAAGGAGAGACTACTGGAAATAGGACGTCAACACGTTAGCGCTGATTCAGTGACCCTTTAAGTACAGCTCCCAACTGGGAGTGCAGGATCACTGAACTAAATGTGCAGATTTCAGTAGGTTTCTACCATATCAGTAGCTAAAGTAAATATTCATTACTACACTTAAAGTGGTTAAAATGGATTGACCTTTAATATTTGAAATATAGCGGCTACAGTTCATATTTTTATAGCTTAAAGGTCGAGAGACCTTTGCTAATTCTTATTTCTTTCTTTGTATATATAATAAAGACCCAGCTGACAAAAACATGAGGATAATAAATACCGCAGAGTGTTGATTTAGTGTAAGTAAATCCAAATGTAAAAATGTAAGAACAATTTGAATTCAAAATTTAAATGAACTATTGCTCATAGCTAAGAATATTCAGTCATGTGAAACTTGAGCTATTGGAACAGCTAGTTAAATTAAACAAGAGATCCATGTTACACAACCATGTGAATTTGTTCAATTCCTTTCAAGCAAAGAAGATACATTGTAGTCTGGGTATTTACATCAAATCCTTTGCAAATAGCTCTCCTTGTCTCAAGTATGTGAAGCAGTGTTTACCGAACTGATTGGGCTGCCATGTAGATTTTGGGTCAGGTGTGCTGTATGTGTTGGAGCCAGATGAATTGTAAATCTTCTTTCTTATCATGCATTGACAGTGAGAGGTAACAGCTTTATCTCTAGCTAATGCTGACAATAGTTATTACAGTATTTATTACCTATGGCCAAACAGATGGCGCTTTTGTAAGGTAATTTGTTTAGCCCAGATGTAGCATTTGCAAAGGGAGTTAGAATATTCAGTCTGGTTGACAGCCTTGTGGTAACGTAAAAGGAATACACGCTTTCCTACTGGAGGCCTATGTGGTGAAGAGCCTCACCTGCAACTAGCACATGTTGGAAAATCAACAGTGCATTTAGAAAATTGTTCCCCACTTTCTGCTCATCGAGAGTTCTGAACAAGACTGTAAAACCAACATTGGTAGTAAAGATATTGCAAAGATATCATTGAGGTACCTTTCATTTTTCATCTGGTTTCCCTGAACCACATTTCATGTCCTGGCTGAAAGGACAGGCAGATGGCTTGCTCAGAGGGCAGCAGAAAGCAACATACAGGATGACTTGCAGTAAATAACATCTTATCCTGCTTCCCTATGCCTGTTTCTGCTCAGCCCCTCAAGGTCAGAACATCAATGTGCTTTTTGAATTCTGCCTGTGGTGAACTGGGTTCCTTTGTTTTTTTTTTGTTAATTGCTGTATAACTGAAGACTTCATAATTTACAAAGGGCATGTTTTAAAAAATTTTGTTCACATTAAAATATACTGTAAAATTCAAAATGCTCAAATATTTCAGATCTCATCACAACCTGCAGAATGAATGTGTCCATCCTGCTACCAAAGTATGAAATATATACATATGTAGCTTTGAACTCATAGTCATAGAGTTATAAAGCACAGAAACAGGCCCTTCGGCCCACCGTCTCCACACCAGCCATCAAGCCTATCGATTCTAATCCCATTTTCCAGCACTTGGCTATCTTTTGTAAGTATAGGACAATGTGAAATGTTCATCTTAAATATTTTATTACAATTTACGCAATTCAGCAGGCAAATCTTCAATTATCCCTAATTCCAAAGGTTTATTCATGCTTCTTCGCACTCCAAATAGTCCAAATATTGGAAACATACTTGTCATTCTTTTCTGAACTATTTCAAATGTATTAATGTGCTATTAAAGCTAAGGCAACCAGAACTGAATGCAATATTCTGAATGTGCTTAATGAATAATAAAGGGTTTAAATTATTTGTTCCAACTGCAAATGAAAGCAAGTGATTCCACATTCTGGCACTCCCAGAGAAGAGTGAGCACATCTTGAGAAACTGCAGCACAAATCTCGGGGTTATCTGTTATTTTGCACAGAAAATCTAAGGCTGTCCGTCTGCGATTAGGAAAATAGGGTTGAATTCTAAAGGGATGTTGGGATGGAAATGGAGGTGTGGGGGATAATAAAATCAGGATGGGACACTTCGGACAGGAAATTCAACATCGTGATGTCCCATCCCGATTTTGTCCATGGCGGCAAACATGGAAGGCGAAGGTCTGACCGCAACGCAGCAAGCAAGTAATTATGATGCTATAGAGGCCAATTGAAAGCAATTTTATGGAGCGAATGGAATTTTATAAATGGCACACGGGTCTCCCAGGGCTTCAGAGGCTCACCACCTTTACATAGAGGCAGGACAGGTGGCTGCAAGGGGAGAAATGGGAGGGCAACAATCGAGGGCCTGACAGGGTAATGCAAGGAGGACATTGTGCATTGTGTCAGGAGTGCGGGGAGGGTTGCTGGAGCTGTGGGGAGGGGGCCATTATAAGGAAGGCAATGAGAAAGTGACACCTGGGCAAGGCTCGCAAGTAGGGGCAACAAGAGGGGACCACTGGCAGGGAAGGACTGTTTTTCAGGGAGAGGCCACTTATCATGGGCTTCATTCATCCAGGCTTCAGGGGACCCTATGCGAAATGAGGTGCAGCAAAGCGGGAGGGAGGACAAGTCACCTGCAGTGGCATCGCAATGGCCTGTGTGGCTACAGGAGAATCATCAGCGATCTTCAGAGGCTGGAGAAGGGCGCAGAGGAGAGAGAGAGGGAGCTTCCCCACACAGAAGGAGGTACCTTCCAGAGAGAGTCTACAGATTGAGGCTCAACTACCTGCAGATGTCTGAGAGACTGTGCCAATGAAAACTCCGCCTCTCTAGGGAAGCTGTTACGGACCTGTGTGCCATGATGCAAGACGAGTTGCGCCCCAGGGTGGAATCTGATGCCAGCGGCCCTGAATGTCACCTTGGTGCTCAACCTATATACCATCGGATCATTCCAGGGATCCACAGGGGAATTGTATGGGATCTCAAAGTCAGCAGCACATTGATGCATCAAAGAGGTCACCAATGCCCTTTTTAGGAGGGCTGGAGACTATGTGCACTTCCGCATGGATCCCAAGCAGAGAGGGCCATTGGGTTCAGGGCCATGCTGGATTTCCCCAGGTGCAGGGGGTCAACAACTGCACACATGTGGCCATCAAGACCCCTGTGCACCAGCCAGTGGCCTTCATCAACAGGAAGGGCTTCCATTCCCCCATAAACCACCACCATCAACAAATTCTGCAGGAAGTTGCCATGATGCCTACATTATGAGTCAGTCTCATGTGCCTGACCTTTTGAGCCTGCTTCCAGCCTTCAGGGATGGATCCTTGGAGACATGGGCTACCCACTGAGGACATAGCTACTGACGCCTCTGAGGAACCACCACACAGATGGAGGGAAGAGATACGCCTGCCACGGGACAACGCATGCTAACATTGAGCAGGTCATAAACCTGCTGAAGATGAGATTCAGTTGCCTAGATCAGTCTGATAGAGCCCTTCAGTATGTCCCAGTGAGGGTCTCATGTATCATCATGGTCTGCTGTGCAGTGCACAATCTGGTGCTGCAGAGTGGGGAGCCAATGATCAACAAGGAAAGGGAGGAGCAGACTGCATCCTCAGATGGTGAGGATGTGGAGTGGGAAGATTGGCAAGACAGGCCAGATTGACCCCTTGCAGCATGTTCTATCATCTCCAGCCTCTTCATAGAGACTGGGATGCAGTGAAGGGCAACGTCTTAGATAAAGGGGGGAGTCTGCTTAGCAACAACGATTTATTAACATTCACAATACAGGCTGCCATTGCATCTGAAACATAGACTGACGTGTGATTCTACATGCACTTCTTAATTCTCTTTCATGAACTCCTACGCAGTGCTCCCTCTGCATTGGTAGATGAGGTGGAGGCTGCCTGCTGACCTTGCTGCCTTATTTCTAGGAATGACCCTGGCGGTCGGCTTCTGGAACAGAACTAGTATGGCTCTCTGTCAGCAAGGATGTTGGAGGAACTGGCGACACTGGCAGAGAGGCAGAGGGGCAGAGGAGCAGCTGCCCACACCAGAAGCACCCTGAGAGGAGCCCCCAGCTGCTGGAAGCAGCTGTTCTCCCTTCCAAGTGTTATGAAAGCATGCTATGTTGAATGATGATTTTTAATTCATCAGTTGCAGACCTAATTTAAACTTTTAAAAAGGAAAACTGGAATCCTACATTCAACTTTTAAAAAGCTGGCAGCTAAGATGGCCACCAAAATTTGCATTGAAACGCCTCACGTTCCAAGGTATTGAAATGGAGACGCATGTCTAAATAGCTCTCAACCAACGTCTTGAACGGTTGAATGAACTACCTGATATAGTTTCATTAACAAGACATTCAAAGCCATGTTGGAAGATGAACCCTAGTGGAAATGAGCCCCCAGGGAGTTCTCATTGAAACAATAAGGCCTGACAGAGATTGAAATTCTTAGACTTGAATCTCATTAAAGTGCAACAGAAAATACACTGAGATAATGATGTGACAGTCTTTCCATCTCTGTGAAAACTTGGAGTTTCTTCTGGACAAGCTTTGAAAGCTAATCAGTGTAAGACCCCAGTGGGGCTCTGTGTATGTGTGTGTCTCTCTCTCTGTCCAGGTAATACTGAAAATTTCAAACCCTATCTGCAGACTGCACAACATCCAAGTCTACCATTGCTACAGACAGAGACTGCAGGGAGAAAGCCACCTACATCACTGTTTCCAAGTAAACCCTGAACCAAGGGGGCCACCTATACCAGCCAGGAACTTCAGGGACCATAAATTCATCTGGATGACGACTGAATTACCAGACCCCACAGACTGTATATTACATTTATTTGTTCTGGACGCTAATCCAACCAAACTGTTCTTCATCAGTCTGTAACCTATTTGTGTGTGTACGATTCTTGTGAGTGTGTGTGACTGTGAAAGTTAGAGCGTAGTTTATTATTTCTACTTAGATCAGGTTTTGATTTTAAGTCAAATAAACTAAGCTTTCTTATTTAAACTCAAGAAAACCTGTCCAATTGGTTCTTTTATGATCATAGCACATAAAGGGTTAAACATTCACTGAATTGCAGCAAGCACATTTACTGTTTAAAAGAAATAAACCCTGTTGTGGTCAAACAAGCAGAGGGACCGGAGGGGAGCCTTTTGACCCCTCCTCACCTGGTCGTAACACAAGGCAGACTTCTGCTGACCTCTAGTCTAGAGGACCTGGTGGTGACTTAAGGTCCCCTGTACCCCTGTCATCTTGTCACTGCTGCCTTGCATTCATTGTCAGAACGAGGGTATGGAGGTATGTACAAATGTCCTGCAGACACTGAGTACTCTGCTGGATGTGGCTCTCCAGGAGAGTCGCCAATCTCTCAACGGAGGATGCCATTCATGCACCAGTCAGAGACAATGTTGAGCTCAAAGCCTGGATGGACTCCTCCAACATCTGTGCTTGGGCACTCAATGCCTCTGACAACTCTGCCAGACAACTCACTGCAGCTGCAGCATCTCCATGATGTTGCCGACACTAGAGGCACACCATGAGCCCGAGGCTCAGCACAGGCTGGGCCTACCACCGTCCTCCTACAGTCAAAGCCCTAGCCTGTCACAGCATCCATCATCTTATCAGATGCATGTGTGCTGTGCTGCCCAGCTGTGTCCCCTGTTCTAAAATTGAGCATAAATTCACCAAGGTGCAAATATCTGTGCTGGTGAAGGGTGCAGGAGTATGAGGTACTAATGGACACTCTGAGGCTCCATCCTCCTCCTCAGAGGTGGCAGGATCCCCCATGGATTTGCAATTTCTCTGAAGTAGCACTACTTGACCTGCATGAGATAACAGAGAGATGTAAGGGTTAAGGGCCTGCCCTCCTGCCATAATACACACCCCTACAATGTAGAGCCCTATGGGCACTGGATGCCTGATGAGCAACATAGCTCCATTGCTGCAGATGCAGCCTTGTTCCCCACGGCGACCTTACTCACTGTCTTGGGATGATGCCCCTGCCTCTCTGTCTACAATGCTTCAGTCATCCTGCAGTTCAGCCAGCTCCATAGCCTCCTCCTCCATTGGGGTTAGTACATGGAGAATGGGCAGCCCACTGCCAGTCTTGGTCTGCTCTTTCTGATTGTGTTCTATCTTCTCCTGAAGACAGAGGGAAGGGAGATGTTGGTCCCCCAGCAAGATCAATCCCAATAGGGGCACACAGATGCATCCTGCATGTGTCCCCTTTCCAGGGACCTCGCGAGATAGTGCTATGACAGGAGGCCTCCTTTCAGGGCCACCTTGCCATGCTGCTGTCAGTCATCTTGCATCCCCTGACCCTTTGACGACATCTGTGCAGTTGATCCTTCTCCTGCCAATGCAACGTCCTGCTTTGCCAGATGCAAGGCCCATGAACAATATCACCCTCTTCTCCCTTACAGCCTCCAAGAGTACCTGCAGAGAGGCATCAGGAATACTTGGGGCTGCCCAGGGTTTCCTCTCATCCATCTCCTCACTTTATGCAAGCAACCCCTCCTCTCCCAGGCCTTCACAGTGCAGAGATCAATGCAGGGCAATTGGTCGGGGTTCACGGCTCATTAAGCTTAATTGGCCGGCTGCTGCTAATTCATGTGCTGCCAGCCGTTCCTGCCCCTGATGTGCCTTACATCCGCTTCCAGTCCCAACAGCGGGACTGGCATCTTCATTATAAAATGGGTGGCACATTGGCACAGTGGTTAGCACCACAGCCTCACAGCTCCAGCAACCCAGGTTCAGTTCTGGGTACTGCCTGTGCAGAGTTTGCAAGTTCTCCCTGTGACCGTGTGGGTTTCCACTGGGTGCTCTGGTTTCCTCCCACAGCCAAAGACTTGCATGTTGTTAGGTAAATTGGCCATTATATATTGTCCCTAGGGTAGGTGGTAAGAAATATGGGATTAATGTAGGATTAGTATAAAAGGGTGATTGTTGGTCAGCACAGACTTGGTGGGCCAAAGGGTCTGTTTCAGTGCTGTATCTCTTAAAAAAATTTCAGCCCATAGGAACAGGAGTAGGCCAAGCAATACCTAAGTGTATTTGATCATTCAATGAGATCATGACTGATCTGTATCTAACTTCATCCACTCACCTTGGCTCCATGTTCTTTAATACTCTTGACTAGCAAAAATCTTTTGATTTCAAATTTAAAATTATTCGCTGAGCTAGCATCTACTTCTCTTTGTCGGCCAGAGTTCCACACATCTGTTCCCTAACTTCTTTCCTGACTGGCCTGGCTCTGATTAGAAGGTTATGTCCCCTTGTCCTAGACTTCCCCGCTAGCAGAAACAAATTCTCTTTAGCCACCTATCAATACTTCTGAAGATTCTAAAAATCTCAATTAAATTACCCCTTAACCTTTTATATTGCAGTGAATATAAGTCTATTTTATGTCATCTCTCTGAATAATCTAACCCCTGGAATCCTGGTAAGATTCTGGTGAATCTGCACTGCACACCTTCCAAGGCCAATGTATCCTTTCAAAGGTGTTGTGCACTGTATTCCAGATGCAGTCTAGCTAAGGTTTTGTATAGCTGTAGCAAAACTTCCTACCGCACTCCATCTGTGCTGTATCATTCAACGATTCTCTGATTCCATTAGCCTTTCAGAATACTTTTTTGTAACTAACTGATGCATTTTATTGCAAAAGCAAAATACTGAGGGTGCTGGAAATCTGAAATAAAAACCAAAAATGCTGGACGTATTCAGCAAG
This sequence comes from Heterodontus francisci, assembly GCF_036365525.1. Classification (NCBI taxonomy): domain Eukaryota; kingdom Metazoa; phylum Chordata; class Chondrichthyes; order Heterodontiformes; family Heterodontidae; genus Heterodontus; species Heterodontus francisci. Next base: position 112,635,966 of record NC_090373.1, read on the forward strand.
TCTGGCAGCATCTGTGGAGTGAGAAAAAGAGTTAACATTTCAAGACTGTGACCTTCCATCAGAACTATGAAAAGTTAGAAATTTAATAGGTGTTAAGGACTACTGGCTACCCACATTACGGAGCTGGAGCTGCGGGTGGATTCACTATGGAGCATCCGCAATGCTGAGATCGTCGTGGATAGCACGTTTAGCGAGGTGGTCACAATGCAGGCAAATACAACAAAGGCAGAAAGGGAATGGGTGACCACTAGGCAGAGTAGAGGAAGGCAGTTAGTGCAGGAGTCCCCTGTGTCCCTCCCCCTCTCTAACCGATATACCACTTTGGATATTGTTGGAGGGGATGGCTCAGGGGAAAGGAGCAAGAGCCAACTTCATAGCACCATGGTTGGCTCTGCGGCACAAGAGGGGAGGAAGAAGAGTGGCAAGGCTATAGTTTAGGGGATTCAATTGTAAAGGGAACAGACAGGTGTTTCTGCGGCAGCAAAAGAGACTCCAGGATGGTATGTTGCCTCCCAGGTGCTAGGGTCAAGGATGTCTCTGAGCAGCTGCAGGGCATTCTGAGGTAGGAGGGCGATCAGCCAGTTGTCGTGGTACATATCGGTAGCAACGACATAGGCAATAAAAGGGATGAGGTCCTACAAGCTGAATATAGGGAGTTAGGATGAAAATTAAAAAGTAGGACCTCAAAGGTAGTAATCTCAGGATTACTACCAGTGCCACGTGCCAGTGAGAGCAGAAATAGCAGAATATATCAGATGAATACGTGGCTGGAGAAATGGTGTAGGGGGGAGGGATTCAGACTCATGGGACATTGGGACTGGTTCTGGGGAAGGTGGGACCAGTATGGGCTGGACGGGTTGCATCTGGGCAGGACTGGGACCAATTTCCTTGGGGTGGGTGTTTGATAGTGTTGTCGGGGAGGGTTTAAACTAGAATGGCAGGGGGATGGGATCTGAGCAGGGAGACAGAGGAGAGGGAAACAAGGATAGAAATGAAAGACAGAAAGGTAAGAAGCAAAAGTGCAAGGTAGACAAAACAAGGGCGAGAAACAAATGGGGCCATAGTGCAAAATAAAGGTAAGATGACTAACAATGTTAAAAAGACAAGTCTAAAGGCATTGTGTCTTAATGCGCGGAGTATTCGCAATAAGGTAGATGAATTAACAGCACAAATAGATAGAAACGGTTATGATATAGTCACGATTACGGAGACATGGCTGCAAGGTAACCCAGGATGGGAACTGAACATCCAGGGGTATTCAATAGTTAGGAAGGACAGGCAGAAAGGGAAAGGAGGAGGGGTAGTCTTGTTAGTAAAGGAGGAAATCAATGCAATAGTAAGGAAGGATATTGGCATGGAAAATCATGATGTGGAATCTGTATGGGTGGAGCTAAGAAACACCAAGGGGCAGAAAACGTTGGTGGGGGTTGTCTATAGGCCCCCAAACAGTAGTGGAGATGTAAGGGATGGCATTAAACAGGAAATTAGAGATGCATGCAATAAGGGTACAACTGTAATCATGGATGAGTTGAATCTACATATAGATTGGTCAAACCAAATTAGCAATAATACTGGAGAGGAGGATTTCCTGGCTTGTATACGTGACGGTTTTTGAGACCAATAAGTTGAGGAACCAACTAGAGAACAGGCTATCCTAGATGGGTATTGTGCAATGAGAAAGGACTAATTAACAATCTTGTTGTGTGGGGTCCCTTGGGGAGGAGCGACCATAACATGATAGAATTCTTCATTAAAATGGGGAGGGAAGTAGTTGAATCCGAAACCAGTATCCTGAATCTAAATAAAGGAAACTACAAGGTATAAGGCGTGCATTGGCTATGGTAGATTGGAGAACTTTACTAAAAGGGTTGAAGATGGATAGGCAATGGATAATATTTAAAGAACATGTGCATGAATTATAATAATTATTCGTTCCTGTATGGAGCAAAAATAAAAGGTGGCTCAACCGTGGCTTACAAAATAAATTAGGGATAGTATTAGATCCAAAGAGGAAGCATATAAAATTGCCAGAAAAAGTAGAAAGTCTAAGGATAGGGAGCAGTTTAGAATTCAGCAAAGGAGGACAAAGATGTTGATTAAGCGGGGGAAAATAGAGTATGAGAGTAAACTGGCAGGGAACATAAAAGCTGACTGTAAAAACTTCTATAAATATGTGAAGAGAAAAAGATAGTGAAGACAAATGTAGGTCCCTTACAGTCAGAAATGGGGGAAATTATAATGGGGAACAAAGAAATGGCAGAACAATTAAACACATATTTTGGTTCTGTCTTCACAAAGGAGGACACAAATAACCTCCAGCAGTGTTAGGGAACCAAAGGTCTAATGAGAGGGAGGAACTGAAGGAAATCAGTATTAGTAAAAAAAATAGTGCTAGGGAAATTAATGGGGTTAAAGGCTGACAAATCCCCAGGGCCTGATAATCTACATCCCAGAGTACTAAAGGAAGTGGCCCTGGAAATAGTGGATGCATTGGTGGTCATCTTCCAAAATTCTATAGACTCTGGAGCAGTTCCTACACATTGGAGGGTGGCAAATGTAACCCCACTATTTAAAAAAGTAGGGAGAGAAAAAACATGGAACTACAGACCAGTTAGTCTTACATCAGTAGTGGGGAAAATGCTAGATTCTATTATAAAGGATGTGATAGCAGAACACCTGGAAAACATAAGCAGGATTGGGCAAAGTCAGCATGGGTTTGCGAAAGGGAAGTCATGCTTAACAAATCTACTGGAGTTTTTTGAGGATGTAATGAGTAGAATAGATAAGGGAGAACCAGTGGATGTGGTGTATTTAGATTTTCAGAAGGCTTTTGATAAGGTCCTACATAAGAGGTTAGTGTACAAAATTAAAGCACATGGGATTGAGGGTAATATACTGGCATGGATTAAGAATTGATTGACAGACAGGAAACAGAGCGTAGGAATAAACAGGTCGTTTTCCAGGTGGCAGGCAGTGACCAGTGGGGTACTGCAGGGATCAGTGCTAGGGCCCCAGCTATTCACAATATATATTAATGACTTGGGTGAGGGAACTAAATGTAACATTTCCAACTTTGCAGATAACACAAAGCTGTGGGGGCAGGGGGAAGGGGGCTGTGAGGAGGATGCAAAGAGGCTCCAATGTGATTTGGACAAGTTGGGTGAGTGGGCAAATGCATGGCAGATGCCATATAACGTGAATATATGTGAGGTTATCCACTTTGGTTGTGAAAACAGAAAGGCAGATTATTATCTGAATTGTGATAGATTGGGAAATGGGGAGGTGCAATGAGACCTGGGTGTCCTTATACACCAGTCTCTGAAAGCAAACATTCAGGTGCAGCAAGCAATTAGGAAGGCGAATGGTATGTTGGCCTTCATTGCAAGAGGATTTGAGTACAGAAGCAAGAATGTCTTACTGCAGTTATACAGGGCCTTGGTGAGACCACATCTGGAGTATTGTGTGCAGTTTTGGTCTCCTTAGCCAAGGAAGGATGTCCTTGCCTTGGAGGGAGTGCAATGAAGATTTACTAGGCTGATTCCTGAGATGACAGGATTGATGTATGAGGTGAGATTGGGTCGACTAGACCTAGCTTCACTAGCGTTTAGTAGAATGAGAGGGGATCTCATATAAACTTATAAAATTCTAACAGGACTAGACAGACTAGATGCAGGGAGGATGTTCCCAATGGCTGGGGAGTCCAGAACCAGGGGTTACAGTCTCAGGATACAGGGTAAGTCATTTAGAACCGAGATGAGGAGAAATTTCTTCACTCAGATGGTGGTGAACATGTGGAATTCTCTACCGCAGAAGGCAGTGGAGGCCAAGTCATTAAATATATTCAAGAAGGAGATAGATATATTTCTTAATGCCAAAGGGATTAAGGGATATGGGGAGGAAACAGGAATAGGGTACTGAATTAGACGATCAGGTGTGATCTTTTTTGAATGGCAGAACAGGCCCGAAGGGCCGAATGGCCTACTCCTGCTCCTGTTTTCTATGTTTCTAGGACAAGAAACATAAGATGTGTCCACAGGAGGTGTCATTGGCAGAACGAAAGCAAAAACAAGCGAAAAACAAGAGTAAGAGTGAAACGTGCAAAGCAAAGGAAAAAGACAAGGAAAAATGGGGAAAAAAGAAAAAAATCCTTTTCTTTAGATAAAATTTGTGGGGCACTGTATTTGCTTAAAGGAATAAATCATACACAAATTAAAACATAGGGATAGGCCATTCCGCCTAACATACCCATGTTGGCATTGGTGAGCAGTTCCCAACTTGGTTTGTGTTGTGGCGGAAATCACACCTGCCAAATGGAAACAGATTAATTTTGTCATATAGGACACTACTGAAACTTTTTTTACTGGACATTGCACATAACTTGTTTAAAAAACTAACAGAGCTGACCAGCTGAAACCATGGTTGCACATTTGCATTCTGAGAGATAGTTGAATAGAGAGACAATGGGAGTGCTCACTGATTCAATTAACAAGATTGGTCTGGGCAATCATGATAGTTAACATTGTCTGTGAAAGAGCTAGAACTCCACAACCCACCGAGTGTGTCTGGAAAGTTTTAAAATCAACAACAGTCCCAGAAGCTGCTGTTTCACACAAAGGGATGGTCACATAGCCTACCTGCTGGTCAGACTGGGGGCTGTGAATTGTGCCTCATGGAAAGGTAACAGTCTGCAACTGAACTCCAAGAAGAAAGCACCTCTCTCCCTGTCTCTGTCTCTCCAGCAAAGTCCCAGAGAACCCATGTTGGCAGCTTCAGCCTCAAGACTACAGAACTTTACAGGCGACCACGAAGAAGACAAGTGAACCTCTCTTCAGCCTCCTGATACCAGAGAAGAAGACAAGTGAACCTCTCTTCGGCCTTCTGGTACCAGAGAAGAAAGCTTAAAATTGTGCACTGGGACTTAGTGAGAACTCCAAGACCTTAACTTCAATCAAGGACATTACATCAAATGCAAAAGACAGTAACTGAATTCCATTTATTGCCAACTTTCCGTCAACATCCCCCTCCCCTGCCTAATTCTTTCTACCCCTCCATATCTATTTGTGTGTGTGTTTATCTCCTGTGCATGCGAGCATGGTTGCGTGCATATTTTAGTAATTTTAACCGAGCTGGAGTGATAAAGTTAACAAACTTACATCTTTCTTGTTTAAACCTAAGAAAACCTGTCTAATTGGTTAATTTGTAATTACAATTAGAGAGCAGTGAGCAAAGACTCACTGATGTGGTAAGCTAAAATCACTGTGTTTTAAAAGATAAACCCTGTTATGGCCAAACCAGGAAAGGGGCAAGAGGGGAGCCTGAGACCCCTTCCTCAGCTGGTCGTAACAGAAATTTGAGGGCTAGCGTCCGGACTGGACCCACAGACAAATGAGAAATTGGAAGTGAGAAATCAAATTGATCCCAATCAAAAAGAGAAAAGACTTAATTACAGGTTTTCTTGTGGTTGTGTGTGCTAGAATACTAACATGTCCACGACTGAAGCCATTACCTCCCCAAGCCAGGGTGAAGTAACTTGGCATAAGTTAAAGGCACTGTCTGTGGAAGAGTTGAGAAATATCACTGAGCAGTGTGGGATCACTTTCTGTGCGAAAGCTAGGAAGTCCAAACTCCTAAGATTAGAGGCCAACGACTTTTCCATTGAATCTGAAGAACCAGAGGCAGGGTTAGAAATAGACTCTGACAGGGTAATGTTAGCAAAGATACAATTGGAACAAATGAAACTTGAATTAGAAGACAGGGAATGAGAGACAGAGAGAGAGAGACCGGAGACAAAAAAAGAGAGACAGGAGAGGGCAAAAGAGAGAGAGAGAGAGAGAGAGAGACATTTCCAGAAGGAACAGAAGAAAAGGAAGCTGAGGTGATTTCAGTTAACTGGGGGTTGACAAAGTAACCTCAATGAAAGTTTGGCCAACATGGAGAATACAAGTAATGCGGGGATGTGTGCTGAATTTTTTTAATTTTCCCAATTAATTCCAAAATTCAATGAGGGAGACATGGAAGCATTTTTGTATCTTTTGAGAAACTTGCTAGGCTGTTAAAATGGCCGGCTGAAAGCTGGACTCTCCTGCTGCAAAGCAAGTTAATCAGAAAAGCCTATGAGATTTATTCCCTGTTGCTAGATGAGAGTTCATCAAATTATGAACTGACAAAAATTGCTATCCTTGGGGCATACGATCTAGTACCAGAAGCCTATTGCCAGAAATTCCGAACCCTCTGGAAACAAGCTAATCAAACTTACTTGGACTTTGAGAGAAGTAAGCAGCAGGCTTTTGACCAGTGGTTGAGGGCTCTTAAAGTACAGCTCAGCTATGAAAACCTCAGGGAGGTGATTTTACTAGAGGAATTTAGAAACTCTCTCCCCCTCTCCATAAAGATTCATATGGAGGAACAAAAAGTACATAGACTGAGGCAAGCCACAGTTCTGGCTGTTGAATTTTCTCTAATATACAAGTCGGTTCCCCAGGAGAAAACCTTTCCTAGTCACCCCACAAACCCGAAAAGGGCAAAGGGTGGGAAGGTGATAGGAGCCCAAGTAGTTCTGGAAGAGAAAGAAAATTTGGGCACACAGGGGAGCCCCACCAGCTAAAAAGGATAGAGCTGAAAGTAGGGGTGAGACTCGGAGACCTGTGTGCTTCCATTGTAATAAGGAAGGTCATCTCAGAGCTGACATGTAAACTACAGGGAAAGCCTATAGAGTTAATCAGGGCACACCCACTCAGTGAAGGAGAAAGGACCCTGATGGAAAGTGCAGTCGAGCAGGCTTTGGCTTTGACTGCAGCAGCAGTAAGGCCGAGGAAACATACTGCTGTGGGTGCAGGAATAGTTAATAGGATCCCTGAAGGTTATCAGGATTTCGCATCTGAAGGGAAAGTAACCCCATGCCCCTTGAATGGGGCAGGCAAGCCTATAGTAATCCTCAGGGATACAGGGGCCACTAGATCCCTTTTGCTGGGAAAAGGCCTGACCTTTCCCCCAGAGAGTGCAGTAAATACAAGAATGGTGGTGAATGGTATTGGAGGGCAGTGTATGGCTGTACCTTTACATCGGGTGCACTTGGAATGCGACCCAGTTTCAGGACCAGTGACCATAGGGATTGTCCCTAGTTTGCCTGTTGATGGGGTTCACCTGCTCCTAGTTAATGGCGGGAACAAAGGTGGTAGCTTCCCCAGTACTGATAGAGAGACCAAAGGAGGTCAAGGAGACAGGGCAATGGCAGGAGACAGTCCACTGCAGTTCCCCTGAATGTGTAGTGACTTGGGCCATGGCCAAACCAGCTCCCCCAGAGGAGACTGAATCAGTACTGCAGACATGATGAAAGGTCACTGACCTGAAACGTTAACTCTGCATCTCTATCCACAGATGCTGCCAGACCTGCTGAGCATTTCCAGCATTTCTTGTTTTTATTTATGACCATGTGGTCTGTATCTATGAAAATTTCTTTGGAAAGTTAGAGGACCCAGGGAATGGATTAAATGGATCTTCCCCAGCTGAGGCTCAGTGAGCCGACCCAGTATTGAGAGAGTTAGCGCAGGATGCCCAGACTGAAACTGAAAGAGAGGGAGTCCCTGATTGCTACTACCTAAAGAATGAGGTAATGATGAGGAAGTGGAGTTCTCCTCATAGACCTGAGGACAAAGAGTGGACAGTGGTTCACCAGCTAGTGATGCCGCAGATGTAACGTAAAGAAATGTTAAGAATGGCCCATGAGATTACAATGGCTGTACATGTCAGTATACGAGAAACCAAAGCCCACATAAGACAACAATTTGACTGGCTAAAACTCCACAAAGATGTGGTGGAGTACTGTAGGAGTTGCCACATGTGCCAGGTTGAGGGGAAACCCCAACCTACAGTGAAATCTGCACCCCTAAGTCCTGTATCGGCTTTTGGGAAACCCTCGAACAGAGGGCTGGTGAATTATAAGGGACCCCTGCTGAGAACAAAAGGGGACAGACTGGCACAGGGCTGGCAAAAGGTTAGAGAGGAAAGGGGAAAAGGGACAAAGAGGACAGGTTAAAGGAGGTCCAAAAGGATTCCCAAATGAAAACCCCTGCTGTCCAGATAGCCAACTGAGATGTGTTGAAGAAATTAGACCACACATCCTCCTATGTAAATGCAGACAGCAGACACACCCTACCATAACTGCTAACAGCATTTGCAGAAACCTGCTGGGACAAAAAACTCCTCAAGAAAGCAGTGAGGGTGATGCGTCACCTAGTCGAAGTGCCGCAGGAGCGCACAATTGAATTTGGACAAATACCTGTAAGCAGGAGTGTCCCAGAAGACAAAGGGAAGATTAGTAAAGAATCCTGAAAAACAGTCAGGAGAGAAGGGAAACAACAATACCCTGAAGTGAACAGTACATGCATGACTCACCCAGAGCTAATTAAATCGAACCATCCACCTGCAGTCCCCAGCAGAAACAAAGGCAGCCTAAACAGTCATGGAAATGTGCAAACCCCAAACCTCCCAAAAAATAACATTTATTGGGATGCCCATTCCCAACGTATTGCAAGCTAATAGTGAAGAAACTTTAAACCCCTTGGGCAACACATATGTTACGACCAGGTGAGAAAGGTGTCTCGGGGTCTTTTACTGTGTTCACCTGGTCTTATTGTAACAGGGTTTAATTTTAAACACATTGTGTTTTGAGCTCCCCCTTTGGTGAATCCTTTCCAATTACAAGGCAAAGAAATGAGCATAAACAGGCTTTCTTAGGTTTAAGAAAGAAAAGTGAAATTTATTAGACCTTAAACTTAAACACTAATACGGTTAACACCTATGGATATACAACACGCCCACGCCAGCATGCACACACAATACACACATGCAAATAGGGACAGAAAAGAGCAGAAGAAAAATAAAATGGAGAGGTTTGAGGCAATATCAGAAGAGTTTCTTATTTGCTGTGCTTCAAGCTCACTGTAGTCCTTTTGTAAGTAGTCTTACTTTTCGTTGGGGCCCAGTATTCTTCTTAAACCTTGTTCACTGTAGAAGACTTTTCTCTCTTGAGATTCATGTATTTTCAATGATTTCCGAAGCTATTGAGAGCGAGATGAGAGCAGACAGGAGAGAGGTGAGCTCAGTCCAGGAGAAAACAGCTTTCTAAGTTCAAATTCCGTGGCTGGAAGTTCAAATTCAAAAAACTCCAACAGTCAGTTAGTCATATGAATAAACTGGCCTGACTACATCTGTTTGTGTATTCAGCCATCTTAGTAGTTAACCTGGAATGCTTCAGAGCCTGGTAATCAAAAGTCCATTGTGGATTAAATTGGAGCAGGGAATAGCTCCTTTGTCCTTTGAAGTACTGTCTGCTATGGTAATGTCTCTCTCCAGCCAAAGTCACCAACTGTTTTTTAAAGCAAATTCTTTCTTCACCAACAATAGTTTAAAATCAACGATGTGGCAAAATTAATTTTCCTCATTCTTGGCAGGTGGGGGGCTTGTTTGACACAGAACTATCTTAGACTCACCTCAAGGAAAAGGGGAAATTTAAAGCAGCACTGCTACAAAGAAAAGACAGGCTGAAACCATTTTTTAAAATTCCTGAATGAATGAGAATGAATGAGAGAAAGGCATGAATGCTTTCTTGTATTTTCTCTTCCTTCTAACTTGTAACAAAATTATCCCCTAATGTTGCATTTCATTTAGCGAGGCGATGTGACGGAAATCATACCTGCCAGATGGAAACATATTAATTTTGTCATATGGAACACTAATGAAACTTTTTTTACTGGACATTGCACATAACTTGTTTAAAAAACCAACAGAGCTGACCAGCTGAAAACACGGTTGCACTTTGGTATTCTAAGAGACAGCTAAATAGAGAGACAATGGGAGTGCTCACTGATTCAATTAACAAGATTGGTCTGGGCAATCATGATAATCAACATTCTTTGTCTGTGTAAGAGCCAGAACTTCGCAACCCACCGAGTGTGTCTGGAAAGTTTTGAAATCAACAACACTCCCAGAAGCTGCTGTTTCACACAAAGGGATGGTCATATGACCTACCTGCTGGCCAGACTGGGGACTGTTTCAATTGTGCCTCACAGAAAGGTAACAGTCTGCAACTGAACTCCAAGAAGAAAGCACCTCTCTCCTGTCTCTCTCTCCAGCAAAGTCCCAGAGAACCCACATTTGCAGCTTAAGCCTCAAGACTACAGAACTTTACAGGCGACCACAAAGAAGACAAGTGAAACCTCTCTTCGGCCTTCTGGTACCAGAGAAGCAAGCTTAAAATTGTGCACTGGGCCCCAGTGAGAACTCTTACCTTCAATCAAGGACATTACAGCAAAAACAAAAGACAGTAACTGAATTTCATTTATTGCCAACTCTCCTTCAACACCCACCACCACCACCACCCCCCAGCCTAATTCTTTCTCCCTCTTTGTATCTATTTGTGTGCATGTTTATCTTGTGTGCATGCGAGCATGGTTGCATCTCGTATTTTAGTAATTTTAACTGCGATAGAGTGATAGGCTAATAAACCTACACCTTTCTTGTTTAAACCTAAGAAAACCTGTCTGGTTCTTTTGTAATTACAATTAGAGAGTAGTGAGCAAAGATTCACTGATGTGGTAAGCTAAAATCACTGTGTTTTAAAAGAAAAATGCTGTTACAGCCAAACCAGGGAAGGGGCAAGAGGGGAGCCTGAGACCCCTACCTCACCTGGTCACAACAGTGTCATGGTTGAGAAGCCCCACAAGAAATGTGTGCAGGAGAGAACAACATAGAGTTAAAGAGAAATTGGAACATGGAAACATGGAAATATGGAAAATTCGACCCAAGCAGCCCATGTTGTTGTTTACCCTCCATACAAGCAGTATTCCTAATGCCCGCTTTATTTCCTTTTCTTTCAACCGCCTAGCCAACCTATTTGTAAATGTTGATAGGGTCCCTGCATGAAGTCAGAAAATATTTTCTTTTGAGCTATAAAATATAATTAATGTGAGTTCTCTGCAGATAAAACTACTTGAAAAGAATGACTTGTGTTTGATTATCATGGACATTGCATAAACTGGAAAAAATGGGGGAAAATTCAATAAGGTCCATTTTCGGGCACAGAGATTGCAATGCTTGCATACCTGTGCCCAGTCTTATTGAGGCAGCAGCACACAAACTTTGTGCTGCCTGCTCATCAACATGATTGTAGTGTGTAGTCCAGCACAAAGCATGCTGTTGACTGGTTGCATGCTCAACAGCGAGCCCAGCAGTGTGCATGGCAAGCACGATACACAGCCAGCCTGCACCTGTTAAAGTCAGCCTGCCCCTCTTAAAGCGGAGCTGAATTTATGCAACAGGAGATTCTGCAACAGGTGTAGGAAGGCTTGGCTGGAAAATAAAGGACAGCAAATGGAGCAATAGGCCAGAAAAAGGGCACCCAGGGTTTTGGATGCGGGTCTGGAGGTCTTAATGATGAAGGTCAATTGTAGGAAGAGGTGAGCAGGGATGCAGGCGCACATTGAAAATTGTATTCCTGGAGGTCATCACTGCATGCTGATGGCTCCAGAGCACAATGCAATTTTCAAAGGGAGGACGGGGAGTTGGGGAGAGTGACTTGGAAGCTGCTTATCTCCAATTAATGGCCCATTAAGCTCCTTAAGGAGCTTGTTAATGAGCCAGGGAGGGCCAGGAGGCAATTTTCAAATTGGAAATTGCTGAACCAGAACAGTCTAGTGCACAGCTGTCTGATTGTTTTTTATACATTCATGGGATGTGGGCATCGCTGGCTTGACCAGCATTTATTGCCCATCCCTAATTGCCCTTGAGAAGGTGGTGGTGAGCTGCCTTCTTGAACTGCTGCAGCCCATGTGGGGTAGTTACACCCACAGTGCAATTAGGAAGGGAGTTCCAGGATTTTAACTCAGCGACAGTGAAGGAATGGCAATATAGTTCCAAGTCAGGATGGTGTGTGGCTTGGAGGGGAACTTGCAGATGGTGGTGTTCCCATGCATTTGCTGCCCTTGTCCTTCTAGGTGGTAGAGGGCGCGGGTTTGGAAGGTGCTGTCTAAGGAGCCTTGGTGAGTTGCTGCAGTGCATCTTGTAGATGGTACACACTGCTGCCACTGTGCGTCGGTAGTGGAGGGAGTGAATGTTTTTGGATGGGGTACCAATCAAGCGAGCTGCTTTGTCCTGGATGGTGTTGAGCTTCTTGAGTGTTGTTGGAGCTGCACCCATCCAGGCAAGTGGAAAGTGGAAATCACACTCCTGATTTGGACAAGCTTTGGGGAGTTAGGAGGTGAGTTAGTCACCGCAGGATTCCTAGCCTCTGATTTGCTCTTGTAGTCACGGCATTTATATGGCTGGTCCAGTTCAGTTTCTGGTCAATGGTAACCCCCAGGATGTTGCTAGTGGGGGATTCAATGATCATAATGTCATTGAATGTCAGAGGGTTTAATGTGGGGAGCTGCAAAGTTATTTTCTAAAGCTGAAAAAAGTTATTTCCATCAGAGGTTTCACAGCAAAATCAGGCACAGTACTGCTTGCCTCGTTGTTTGGCCAGTTCTCTGAGCACTGAGGCTTCTGGCCCTCCGAGTTCCTGCCTTCTCTCTGTGCAAGGCAGCAGCAGGCCCCATCATGGCTGCTGTCTGCCTTTGAGGCTCCCGCTCCAACAGGCATCTCCCATTTCCTCACAGAGTTCGGCACCACTAATTCGGCACTGAGCTCGCCTCACGCACAGTTCGGGCATTAACATTTGAAGATTGCGTCATGTGAGCGCAGATGCAGCGTGGAATCAGGACCTGGAAATTATCCTGGCATTGGATTCCTGGCCCCGATTTGAAACTCAAAGCCCATGTTTTCACAGGTGGTCGGGAGACTCTCAAAGCACACCCTGAGAAAGCATTTGAATTAAATGGCCGAGGAAGTCAATTCCTAGAGTCTGGCCCTGAGGGTCTGGCTGCAGTGCTGGAAAAAATTCAATGGCCTAATGCTGAGTGGTCAAGGTCAGTGAATGCAGCTTCAAAGGACATCTTCTACCCACTGAACCACCAACCTCTCACGCTGCTCAGTGCACCACAGCCCCATCACTCACCCACCAGTAATCAGGAATCATGCCTAATATTTAGATGTTCCAACTCACCTTCACACACTTAGCAGTATTGCCAGCCTTACCCTAACCATACCTCCAGCTATTCATCTATGGCAGGCACATTAAGCAAAGATATTGCAACACACTCACTAACATTGTTTCCTCTCTCTTGCAAGACAAGTTTGCCCAGAACTGCAGGAAGCCACAGAGAACCGATGTTGGACAGGTACGCCTGCATTGACTTTTTGGGGCCAGCTGTGACTGAGGCCGTTGCATCCGGCATCACCCAGATCATTCAGGATGTCCCTGCCCTGCAACCTTCTGAAATTCCATCTCACCCTCATCCTGCTCTCTGGCATGAAGTACAAGATACTGATGCACCTCTTTCTTTTCACCCCATCCCCCTTCCCTCACTCCTTCGGCATTTCTGCTTTCAGACACCCAAGAACAAATGCATGGCCAACCACTATAGCTTCATGAGGGTGAGAGCTGCACCAGACCTCCAATGAAGATGCACCTTAACTTGACACTCACAGCTCCCAGCTCAGATACTGACACTGCGAACTTTAGAGAGTAGTATAGAGTCAGCATCAGCATGTGATGAGTCATCAGGATGAGTGGGCAGTAGCCAGGCCAAGGGAAATGAGTTGCGCATGTGCCAGCTCACTGGAGGGCAATGTTGCCTATGGATTCTGTTGCTGGGCACTCAGATGAAGACATTGATGGGCCAGTGTACAGGAGAATAAAGATGAACGTGCTTCCGTGCACACATGATATGCCCACGCTATCGCCTTTAAAGTCAGGGCACCATGTAGGCTGCGCTGGAAGTGGACGGACATTTTTGCAGTTTTGGGCTTCCATAGCACCGGCAGCAGTGGCACCACAGAGTCCAATTTCGTGGCCGATATGGCTGCATGGAGTAGTTGCTCCTTGCGGTATGTACTGCTAACGATGATTCTCATTTTGATATTCTCTCACCTTGACGCTCCCAGGGCCAATTTTGGTTTACACCACCTGGGCAGTAAATGTTGGAGCAGATCACCTGTCTGTTGTAGCAGCTGCCATCATTTCTATTAAAATCAATTCAAATTGGATGGATTCTGTAATGGGCGGGTCTACCGCCGTATACATCAGTTTACAAGATCAAGATCAGACCGAGTTACTTTTTAGGCTCCTTCCTCAGCAGTGAGGCTTGACCTCAATAGCGTGCCTCTCACTGTATCAGTCTGAACCTGCTCACCTCTGAGACTGAGATTGCCAATGTTTGTCAAATTATGGGTTGCCCTGTGCTGTAAGCCTACAGTTCCTAAAAATGACAACTTGCAATTATATAGCACCTTTAATGTAGTGAAACATCTCAAGGTGCTTCACAGAAGCATTATGAATTAAAATTTGGCACAGAGCCACAGAAGGAAATAGGTAACCAAAGGTTTGCTCAAAGAGGTGGATTTTAAGGAGCATCTTAAAGAAGGAGAGAGAGGTCGAGAGGCAAAGAGGTTTAGGGATGGAATTCCAGAGCTTAAGGCTTTAGAAGCTGAAAGAACAATTGCCAATTGTCGTGTGATTAAAATCAGGGATCTACTGGATTTGAAGGAGTGCAGAAATCTCAGAGTTCTGTAGGGTTGCAGGAGATTACAGAGATAGGGAAGGGCAAGGACGCAGAGAGCTTTGTAAACAAGAATGAGAATTTGAAATTCAAGGCGGTTCAGGATCGGGAGCCGATGTGGGTAAGCAAGCACAGGGATGATGGGTGAAAGGGATTTGGTGTGAGCAAGGATCAGCTCAAGTTTATGGAAGGTGGAAGATGGGAGACCAGCCAGGAGATCAGAGGAAGAGTCAAGTCTAAAACTGAGTTCAGAACTGATGCAAGTCATTTTGTGTGGATGAGCAAAAGTCCAGAGATGCATCCTAGCCTGGGTGAAAGAATATTGTTCCCACCAGCAAAAGTTAAGAATGCTTTGAACAGCACTGTTTTACTTATATATTTGCCATTATCCATTCTTTGGATTGAAGTAGAACACTCAATCTGTGAAACTTGCCCTCCACACATGCATTTAACTTTGGTTCCAATACAACTCTACCCATCCAAGCAGAGCTGACCCACACCATTAGGGAAGGTGAGCATATTTCATGTTGTATAGGTCCAGCTTTTGTACTGGAACTGACACAGTGTGAACGTAAGAGGTAGATGATGCATGTTCTTTTGAAAGAATTGACTTTTCTTATTTCATTCCTTCTCCTGTCCCTATTTTTATGTGCCACCCAATCCAAAGTAAATTCCTGTGGAAGATCATTTTAAGAATTGGTTCCTGTGCAAGCCCACGAGCTATTGGGGAATTTGTTGAAGCAAATAAGAAAAATAATTAAAAATGATTGTAAGGTAACATCTGTTTAGCAGGAAGTACTAACATTTTTATTTGATGCAATAACCTCCTCAGCATCATCATAGGCTATAAAGTGCTTTGGGACATCCTGAGATCACAAACGGCAGTATGTAAATGCAAAGTTTTCTTTTCTTAACAGCTTTTTTACCTGTAGAGCGAGTTGCAAAAGGGTTTCAGTTACTCCGCTTGGACAGAGCTGTGGTTTTTATGCTCCTGATATATATGTACATGTTTTTGTGTCTATGGCGCTCTGATAGCTGAGGCAGCACTCCTCTTTGTATCTCCAAAATGTGGACAGCAGCTGCTCAGGTGCAGTGCCCCATAAATGGAGGACAACATTTATAATCAAGCACTTCAATGGTTTTACCAGCACATATCCACACAATAAATGGGGCATTCGACTGAGACACCGTGAAGCAGCAGATAAATCTATCTTTAAGGATTTATCAGACATTATCAGAACAATTCCTCAGCACATGAAAATGGACAATCACTCACTCTGCATTCATGTACCTGCAAGGTAATAACAGTTTGTCACTAGCCAGAAGCAAAATCAAATTCAAGGGTTTAGAAATTGGATAGTCCCTGTTTTCCGGGGAAGGAATTGTGATGTGCGATTACTCTGTGCCCAGTTGAGGTGATGCAGACAGCGTGCAAACTTTGTGCTGCCTGCTCAATGATAGTGGCATGCATCCAAGTGCTAAATGCTCTGCTGACTGGCTGCATGCTCAGCAGGCAGTCCAGGTGAATGCATGGCTAGCATAAGACACTGCTAGCTGGCATTTCTTAAAGACAGCTGACACCTCTTAGAGGGGAGATACATTCAGTTTGAAATAGCTGGTTGTATTGTATCAAAAGGTGTTTCAGAGAAAGAATATGAGTACCAAAGGAGCGGCAGAAAGAAGGCTCTCAGGTTCTCTGATGCAGCTCTGGAGGCCTTAGTCCAGGGGGTGGAATGGGGGAGAGAGAGGTCATGTTTCCACAAGGGGCCAGGAGGCCCTCCAGACACACACTGCAAAGGGAATGGGAGCTGATTGCCTCAGAGATCAATTTAAGGAGTGTGACCCTAAGGACATGGCTTCAGTGCCACAAAAAGTTCATTGACCTTACATGAGTAGTCAAGATCAGTGAATTCATCTTTAAATGCCATTTCCATCCACTGCACCACCAACTTTACACACTCAATGCATCACACCGCTGTCACTCACCAATCAGCAACCTTCAGCAACCATGCCTAACAGTCAGCTGCTCCACCATTACCTCGCACACTTACCAATGCTGTAAGCCTCACATCCACATCTAGCAGTTTCCACATATTTCCAGGAAAGCCAGGAAACTTTGGACTAAGTTAGCAACAGCAAGATTGGCATGCAAAATGGCAACATTTATAGCATACATTGCCGATGTTGCTGTTGTCGGAAATTCTAACCCAATGAAATAAACTCAATGGCAACTTCATTTACTGAGATTCTTCTTAATGTATCAGTGCATAAATATGCTGAAAGAAAGTAAAGTCATTGAAACCAAAAGGAAGGCAAAATTGAACTTTACAGAAAATAACCAGTAGTATTCTAGATGGAATAAATACACAAAATCAAATGAATATCAAATAACAAGCAATATTGTGTCATTAACTAATAATTAGACACAGAAATGATTGCAGCATATAACAGATAATTATAAATAATTATAATCTCAATTTTACAATCTTACTATTTCAAAATTAATATCTGTATAATTTGCTATTTATTTTCAGAAATAAACATTAAGTTATCCCCTAAGCAACGATCTTTATTCTTGACATTGGTAAAGTTTACCATTGGTACACTCCACTTTATGATGCCATTTTCTGTTTGGCAAGTAATAAAGTGTGCAATGAAGACATCCCCACAGTTCTTGGATTTACTCACTGGAGTAAAACTCCTGAAATATTGTTCAGATGATCCCACTAATGTGGATTTCTTTAAGAATCATTGCATATTTGATAGGAGTTTAAAACTTTGAATGCTTAGTCGAACACTTTATGTTCCTCCAGCTGTGGTCCCCATGAAAACTGTGTTGATTGGGGGTAGAGATGATACCATGTTCGTCACCTCCCCAGGTTGTCTGTGGGCATCTATTGTATCCTGAGAATTATATTCACCTGAGTTGTTGCTGTACATGCATTGGGAAGAAGATGAAGAAATCACACTTTGCATATGTGAAGCTGTAAAAAAAAAGGACTATAATTTAACAGCATGCTGTGGTGCAGATTCAAGAAAGTAATTCCTTCTCAAAGCCTATACTTTATTTAGAACTGTAAAAATATATGCTTAACATGTTATAACATACTTTCTTTGAAAAGTGGTCTACAGTCTACTATTCATCCTGAAGTGGTTTATTTCAAATTATCTTGAATTTTTGCACTAAATTCCCATTTAGATTTTTCATTTATGATATTGAGTAATTTAATTTTTTAACAGAGAAAATGACAATTACCAGTAACTAAATATGACATTATTTCAACTGGAGGTTATGGGCCATTATTATATCATGCAAGTACACTGATATGATACAAACTACATCAAACAAGCTTTCTGGAATGGACTTGTTTGAAGTGCAGTAGACTGACTCTCAGTTTGCAGTACACGTAAAGCTTAGCTGCAAGGTTAATGACTCTTCATTTATATGATGCTGTTCAGGACTGCCATGAACAATAAAATTTGACACTTAAGGATTCAATACACAAAATATATTTTTATTAATAAAATGCAACCAGACTAAGTAATCACTTCTGCACAGCCTTTTGTTTTTATTGGTGCAGGAAATCTCAGTTAAGCTTGAAAATTTGTTCATAATGGAATCCTTCATAACGGCTACTGGCAAATGAAAGAAGGTACACAAAGCAAAAAGAGGTATAACACAGATTAGCAGGTCTTTGATGTTATAAAAGGACAACAGCAATGAGAAAGAACAGCTAACCCCATTAAAAAGTTTATGAGACTGGATACAGGTTGTAATCAACAAGAAAAAAGGTAAAATAATATCACTACATCCAGGAAATAAACTCCTGTACAGAGTATTGCTTGTTGTCTGAGAAATAATTGCACTTCATACACTCAGTGGCTGACAGTTGATTAAGGTAACTATAAATGCAAAGTATCTGGAGTCAATAGGTAAAATCATCTTTTGTAACATAGGGCTGAACTTTTCCAGGATCGATGAAGTCCTTCACCCAGTCTGAAAGTCAGAGCCAACCCCATGTGGTGGGTGGCGGGACCCTGGGGTGGCATTTTATGGCAGTAGCCAATTAGCAGACTGCCACCGGGATCGCCATCCAATTGAGGATGGTGGCCTGCCTCCCAGAGCTGCCAGCGCAATCACTGGGCCTGCAGCTCAGCAGCACCACTGCGGGCGGTGGCCACTGCTGAGACTGCAAGACAGGGAGGGCACCTCCATGCAACCTCGAAGATCAGGTAAGTTAAACTTTAAAGAACAGGGTGTGTGATCGCGTTAAACGGCATCGTAGCCACAGGGGCGGCCATTGCTGCTGGGGGGCCCCTCCATGGGCCATGGAGAAGCCATTAAGGAGAGCCTCCTGGGAACCCAATGGGAGGCCCTCAGTATTTACCTGGCAGTCTCCCCACACAGCTACAGAATCTCCTGGATTGGGAAAATACCAGCAGGAGTGGGAGGTGGCCCTTAATTGGGCATTTAAGGGGGTCAATTGGCTGCCAGGTAGTTAGCTGCACTGCTGAGGTTCCTGTTGCTGGTAATATGCCATGGCAGCGGGAAGACGTGGGGCTCCCCTCCCTTATTACCAGCCTTGCCGCCACCCAGCCCATTTCCAAAGGGCTAGAAAATTCAGTGCACAATAGCATTAAGAATAGCAGTACGCCACTTGAAGATAAATAGTTTCTGTGTGTGCCAGAGCAGCAGTAGAGCCACTACAATTTGACAGTGCATCTGGCTAAGGAATTTCTGCTTCTTGATGCTATCGTGTGATCCTTTCTGGAATATCCATTTCGGTGGACATTGGGTCAGAACAGAATATGGCTTTGCTGAGCTGTTCCTATGGTCAGATCACCTGTTGATGCTTCATAGTAAAAGCAAAATACTGTGGATGCTAGAAATCTGAAATAAAAATAGCAAGTGCGGGAAATACTCAGCTGGTCTGGCAGCATCTATGGAGAGAGAAACAGAGTTAACGTTTCAGGTCTGGAACCTTTCATCAGAACCGTTCTGATGAAAGGTCATCAACCTGAAACGTTAACTTTGTTTCTCTCTCCACAGATGCTGCCACATCTGCTGAGTATTTCCAGCACTTTCTGTAGTTATTGTTATACTTCACGTTTGCATTCATGAAGAATGATCACTCAGGCAAGAAAGCAGAGGGCAGACAGGAAGTGATATCTAGCAAGAGTCACTACCTTCTTGAGAGGAAAAGATCAAATTAGAGAAATTTATAACTAAAACATTTTTTTAAACTAATAATTTGAATATTGGTCTGTTGATGGACAGTCCTGCTTCAAATATATTTGTAATTGGACTATCACCAAATATCTTGCAAGTCATAGACAATTACAAAAATTGTACTTACTCTAAAGCAAAATAATTGCCTGCAGACAGAAAATTAGATGTCTGTAATTTATTTCAGTCGAGCTTCAGTGACTCACATTGTTGACCTCAAGTCAGAATTTAGTGCTTTGTTGTGTACCAAAAATGTTAACAGCTCTTACCTCCGCTTCATGGCATAAATTAGACCACCCAATAATGATATTATCATAGGGAAGATAATTAGATGGGAAAACACTGGCAAATGTATCAGAAGGACAATCTATCCAAGGCAACTAATTTTGGTTTCAGGATTTGGTTCTTCAGCCCCACTCTGTAGCTCCTAAAGTAATAATTTCTAACAGTGGATGAATCTAATTATCTTTAATTCAGCCAGTTAAGTAGCTTAAGAATACAAATAATTATTAAATCGACAAAAGACACCATAAATAATTAAATTGCACTTTAATACATCTACCATTGACTAAATGATAAAATCATCAGAATAAAAATTTAGTGCTTTGTGAATATATTTCCTAAACTGATAGCAATAAAATGAAAATTAAATAACAGCCTTCGCTGTTTATTAACCAGTAGATTGTGATTATACTATCAAATTCTGATTAAGATCTGTTAAATGATGAAATGCAGGGATCAATAACACAATAGTGCATCCACTTTCCATATTATTGGACATGGAGGCCTGAGGCCATTAATTTGCCTAATTAGGTCAGCATGACCAAATCCTTTCATCCCTATTAATACATGGCTCTTTAGGGCTATGAAAAATGCTTAAATTACAAAGCCTATCCATGATGCAACTGGAGTGCCTGGCCTGCACTGTAGTTGCACAGCATCCATTTGGAATAGGTGTTCAATGGAATAACCTGGTAACCAATAAAAAAAAAATCGCCTGGATTGCCCTTAGCAACCGCCCTCCACCTTATTTTATCCAACCTTAACCCAATTTTTTTTTACCTCAATCCGCCACTTCTTCCCTCTCCCTCTGCCCCACCCACTACCCCAGCAAACCTACCAGTATGATTATTATGGGTGAGATGTATCAAATCCATCTAATTACTAAAGATGAAGTAATCAAGCATACTTTCTATTTTATTACTCTTCTACAACATATGATAGTTCTCATTTGTTTGACATTAAACATTGATAAATGTCTTTATCTTTACATTGATTGTATTTGAATAATAAAACATCAAATTAATTTCCTGAAACATTTATTGATTTATAATTAGTCATTTTTAGAATCCTTGCACATTAAGCATAAAATTGGACAAACATTTGTTTTAAAATCTTAACAAAATTAGAAAATTAACTCATACAGTTAAACAGGCACCACCTTTAGTGCAATATTTTCACTTTGTAAGTAAGGTGGAAATTTTACTCTTTCGTACACTGAAGTCCTGGAGTATGCTTGGCAGAGGAACCAAAAGTTGGTGTAGAACCTGGTTCCACCAGATATCCACCAGCAATTTCAATCCTGCCTGCAGTTTGGGGACATGCCTGGGGACACTCCCAGAAATCCCAGAAAATTAGCCACTAACAAGCCTAGCAATGCTCATGTCTGCAGAGAGAAGCTATAAATACCATTCTGATCTATATGTGGGCCCCATCAGCACTAAAGTCAGACTTTTCTCTGACTTTTCTCACTGTAGTCTGGCCAGTTAAGTTGCATGAATAGAAGGATGAGATGACTATGTTCCAGCTTTGGAGACTAATTATGCAACTTGGAAAATCTTTTGCCTTTGGTCTGAGTGGCCTATAGCTTCCAGTGGCAGTAGTGGGGCAGTGGGTGGAAGCCTCACTACACTGCAGGTTTAACGGCTCATAGAAGTTTTACCCTTGTATCTTTTAGTTTGGAGATACTATCGTGAGTTAAGTGTGATAATACTGGAGCACTGGATCTCAGCTACGTGAACCAGGTTCAATTGAGTAACTTTTTCCGGAAGTGAAGTGCATGGTGAGTTTCACCTGTCTAATAAAAGTCACCTGCAAAAAGGAAGAACATCTGTCATGAGTTTTTCGCCAAACACTCAAGTATGACTCTTGTGGAGAGTTACATTAACTACACTGGTGGAGGTTGGATCTGTTCTGAATGAGGAAGATAGCATGAATGCATAGCTGGTTTTCAGGACAGAAGGTAAAATAAGAAATTTGGAATTGTCTAGGAGAGATGGTATCCTATGTTTGGAACAGTTGGAAGAGAATAAATCGCAAGTTATTGTTTATGAAGAACAATCTAAATGTTTAGTAAATTTATTATGTTAATCCTTTTGTATTCACCCTTCCAAATGATAGCTCTATGTTTGTATGTTTCAGATGACATTGATTACAATCTGAAAGCCTGAAATGCCAATGCCTTTGGTGAAACTCATCATTCTCCCACTGGCAAAGATTTCTTCTGCTTGCAAGCTGTAGCAGATTAAAGTATAAACCCCTTTCTAAAGAAATAATTTCTGATATCATTGCATCTAGTGGTCATTCTCAGATTTTCATATCCACAAACTATAAAATCTGACAGACAACTGATAATCTGAATATGCATTTTGGTGCCTCAAATGATCAATAGTTACACTACAGTAGACTCAACAGAAGGTTGCCACATCTTCATTATCTGAGGAATTATAGTAGAAATTCAACCAGACAGATAAAGTAAAATATCTGAAGTAACTTACTATCTGTGCCATATTTTAAGATGCAGATACCTTCTGGTTGTTTAGATCGGATACATTTTGGTCTGTTTACTCTGATGTTATGTCTGAGCATCCATCCTTGGTGATCATCTGGTGTTGTGACAATTGCCTTCCAATATTGACATAATGTACTGATGTAGTGATCAGTCAGGAGTGAGGGTCCATATCTGATATGGGAATCTTTGACTTCTTTCAGTACAGTATAGGGTTACATCTACTTCAGTATAGTAGAGGGCTATATCAGTGTTTTTAGCAGGTGTTTTGACAGATTTGTCACTCGATTCTGCCATTTGCTTATTAGGCTTTATCATAAGATGATCAGAAGAAATAGGAGCAGGAATCGGCCATTCAACCCCTCAAGCCTGCTCTGCCATTTGATAAGATCATGGTTGATCTGATTGTGGCTTAACACCACTCTCCTGTCGGCCCCCTTATCCCTCGACTCCCTTGTAGATCAAAAATCTGTCTAACTCAGCCTTGAATATATTCAATGACCCAGCCTCCACTGCTCCTTGGGGTACAGAATTCCAAATATTAACAACTCTCAGAGAAGAAATTCCTCCTCATTTCCATCTTAAATGGCAGACCCCTTATTTTGAAATGGTGCCCTCCTAGTTCTAGATTCCTCCACAAGGGGAAACATTCTCTCGGCATCTACCCTGTCAAGCCCCCTTAGAATTTTATATGTTTCAATAAGATCACCTTTCATTTTTCTAAACTCCAGTGAGTATAGGCTCAACCTGCTCAACCTTTCCTCACAGGAAAACCCCTTTGTCCCAGAAATCAGCCTAGTGAAACATTCTCTGAACTGCTTCTAATGCAAGTATATCCCTCCTTAAGTAAGGAGACCAATACTGTATGTAATACTCTAGGTATGGTCTCACCAATGCCCTGTACAGTTGTAGCAAGAATTCCCTACTTTTATACTCTATCCCCCTTGCAATAAAGGCCAACATGCCATTTGCCTTCCTAATTACTTGCTGTACTTGCATTTGTGATTCATGTACAAGGACACCCAGATCCCTCTGTACCACAGCATTCTACAGTCTCTCTCCATGTAAATAATATTCTGTTTTTCTATTGTTCCTGGCAAAGTGGAAAACCTCACATTTTCCCACATTATACTCCCTCTGCAAATTTTTGCCCACTCACGTAACCTATCTATATATCCCTTTGCAGACTCTGTGTCCTCCTCACAACTTACATTCCTACCTATCTTTGCATCTTCCACAAATTTGGCTACAATACACTTGGTCCCTTCATTCAAGTCATTACTGTAGATTGTAAATAGTTGAGGCCCCAGCACTAATCCCTGTGGCACTCCACTAGTTAACAGTTTTTCAAACTGAAAATGACCCATTTACCATTAGGCACGCTACAGCCTGCCAGACTGAACATCGAGTTCAATAATTTCAGAGCATGACGGGCCTCCCCTTTTTATTTTTAGTTATTTTTTCTTTATTATTTATTTTTTATTTGTTTATTTTATTTTAGTTTGTTTCATCATTTTTTTACCATGTGCCTACCCACTTTTTTTCATGTTTGTGCTTTGGGCCAGGGCTGTTCATTTTTCTGTCAATTAATACCCTCTCTGCACTAACGCTTTGTCTTTCACCACACCATTAACATACCACTTGCTTTTGCTCCATAACCTTCTGGCCAGTTATTCTCTGTGACCCTCTGTCCTATCAAAACCTTGCCTTCTGTTATCTCTTGCCCCACCCCACTTTACTTGCTTAAAACCTATTACATTTCTAACATATGCCAGTTCTGATGAAGGGTCACTGACCTGAAACGTTAACTCTGCTTCTCTCTCCACAGATGCTGCCAGATCTGCTGAGTATTTCTTGTTTTTATTTCAGATTTCCAGCATCTGCAGTATTTTGCTTTTAGTTGAGAATGGGGATATTTGTGGAGCCTCCTCCTCCTGTTAGTTGTCCACCACCATTCACGACTGGATGTGGCAGGACTGCAGAGCTTAGATCTAATCCGTTGGTTGTGCGATCGCTTAGCTCTATCGCATGCTGCTTACGTTGTTTCGCACACAAGTAGTCCTGGGTTGTATCTTCAGCAGGTTCATACCTCATTTTGAGGTATGCCTGGTACTGCTCCTGCCATGTCCTCCTGCACACTTCATTGAACCAGGGTTGAGCCCCTGGCTTGATGGTAATGGTAGAGTAGGGGATATGCCAGGCCTGAGGTTACAGGTTGTGGTTGAGTACAATTCTGCTGCTGCTGATAGCCCACAGTGCCTCATGGATGCCCAGTTTTGCATTGCTAGAACTGTTCAAAATCTATCCCATTTAGCATGGCGATAGTACCCACAACACGGTGAAGCGTATCCTCAATGTGAAGATGGGGGCCCTGGATTACCCCCAAAGGAAGGAAGGTCCCTAACCCTACTAGCCCACCAGGCTTTACTTAGTGGCCTGTCCCTGCAGCTGTGGGCTACTCTGTCTTCAGCAAAATTGAGGTGGAGGTAGGAAGAGGCCCCTACGTGACCATTAATTGGCCACTCAAGGGTCTTAATTGGCCTGGGGCAGGAAGGCCATCCTCGACCTTCCCCAACCCTAACAAAGCGGTAGGGGCCCAGAACGACATCACCCCCCTGTCATTTTGTTTGCCCCCACCCCGCCTCTGTCCCCGCCTCCAAGTGCAGAACAAAATTCAGCTCATAGTTTCCTCCTTTCTGTCTCCATCTTTTCTTGAATAAAGGTGTTACATTTGCAGTTTTCCAATCTACCAGGACCTTTCCAGGATCTAAGGAATTTTGGAAGATTACAACCAATGCATCCATTATCACTGCAGCCATAGGGAGACGGTGGTGTTGTGGTAATGTCACTGGAGTAGTAATCCAGAGGCCCAGGCTAAAGTCCTGGGGACATGGGTTCAAATTCCACCACAGCTGATGGAATTTAAATTCAATCAATTAATTAATTTAAAACATCTGGAAATGAAAGCTAGTCTTGGTAATGGTGCCATGAAACTATCATTGATTGTTACAAGAACCCATCCGGTTCACTAATGTCCTTTAGGGAAGTAAATCTACTGTCCTTACCTGGTCTGGCCTACATGCAACTCCAGACCCACAGCAATGTGGTTGACTCTTAACTGCTCTCTGAAAGGGCCGAGCAAACAACTCAGTTCAAGGGCAATTAGGGATGGGCAACAAATGTTGGCCTTGCAGGTGATGTCCACAACCCATGAATAAATTAAAAAAAAATATTTTCTGCAGCCACTTTTTTTTAAGTCCCGAGAATGCAGGCCATCAGATTTAGGGAACTTGTCAGCCTTTAGTCCCATTAGTTTTCCTATTACTTTTTTCCTCTCGTGATAAAGTCCCTCCCTCTCTTTTGCCTCTTGATTTTCTACTATTCTTGGAATGCTTTTAGTGTCTTAAGAACATAAAGACAGATACAAAATACTTGTTCAATGTCTCTGCCATTTCCTTGCTTCCCATTATTAATTCCCCAGTCTTATCCTCTAAGGGACCAACACTTACCTTAACTACACTCTCCCTTTTTATATATTTGCAGAAGATTTTACTGTCTGTTTTTATATTTCTTGCTAGTTTTCTCTCATATTCAAATTTTCCATTTTTTTAAGCTATCCTTTGTTCATTTCTAAAATTTTCTGAATCTTCTGGCCAGCCACTAAACTTCACAACATTGTATGCCTTTTCTTTTAATTTGATACCATCCTTAACTTCCCTAGTTAGCCACAGAATGGTGCCTCCTTCTCAGGATCTTTCTTTCTCAATGGAATATATCTTTAGAGAGCTGTGAAATATCTCCTTAAATGTCTGCCATTGCTTCTCTACCATCTTACTTTTTAACCTATTTTCCCAGTGCATTTTAGCCAACCTGTCTTCATACCCTTGTAATTGCCTTTATTTAAGTTTAGGTCACTAGTTTCAGACCGAAATCGCTTAAACTCAAACTGAGTGTGAAATTCCCCCTATCATGTTATGATCACTCTTGCTTAAAGGATCCTTTACAATGAGGTCATTAATTAATTCTGTCTCATTACATATTACCAGGTTTTAAAACAGCTGGCTGTCTGGTTGGTTCCAGAACATTTGGTCTAAGAAACTGTCCTGAATATACTCTATGAACTCATCCTTCAGCTACCATTGCCAATTTGATTCGTCCAATCGACATGAAGATTAAAATCACCCACGATTATTGCAGTACATTTCTTACAAGCCCCCATTATTTCTTGAATTATACTCTGTCCTAGAGTGTAGCTACTTTTAGGGGGGGCCTATAAACTAAACCCACCAGTGACTTCTTTCCCTTGCTATCTCTTATCTCCACCCAAACTGATTTACATCTTGACCTTCTGAGCAAAGATCATTTCATCCTTTATTAATAGAACTACCCCACCTCCTTTTCCTTTCTTCCTATCCTTCCAAAATGTCAAATACCCTTGAATATTCAGTTCCCAGCTTGGTCACCTTGCAGCCATATTTCTGTAATGGTCATCATATCATAAATCATTTATTTCTATTTGTGCCATCAATTCATTCATCTTGCTATGAATCCTGCATGCATTCAGATAAAGAGCCTTTAATTCTGTCTTTTTACCATTTTTCCCTACTCTGACCTTATTTGCTGGTGCACTGTTATGTTTGTACGCTCTGTCCCTTCCTGTCACACTCTGGTTATCATTACTCATATTGCTACCCTGCACTATTTTCTTGCTAGTTCTCATTAATTTTCCAAATCTCCCCTCATGTGAACCTTCTCCCCCACAATTTAGTTTAAATCCCTCTCTACACCCCCAGTTATATGATTCACCAGGACACTCATCTCAGTATAGTTCAGGTGAAGGCCTTGCCAATGGTATTGCTCCTTCTTACCCCCATGCTGGTGCCAGTGCCCCATGAATTGAAACCCATTTCTCCCACATAAATCTTTGAGCCACACATTCAACTCTCTAACTGTATTCATCCTATTCCTATTTGCTAGTGGCTCAGATAATAATCCAGAGATTATTACGTCTATGGTTCTGCTTTTCAATTTAGCCCCCAGCTGCTCA
The DNA here is from genome assembly GCF_036365525.1 of Heterodontus francisci. Taxonomy (NCBI): domain Eukaryota; kingdom Metazoa; phylum Chordata; class Chondrichthyes; order Heterodontiformes; family Heterodontidae; genus Heterodontus; species Heterodontus francisci. The sequence goes on from NC_090373.1 coordinate 112,663,682, forward strand.
TGCTCCTTCAGCAGAGCCCCTTTCTTAAGTCCTACCTATATCATTGGTACCCATGTGGACCACGAAAACTGGATCCTTCTCCAAGTTCCTCTCCAACTCCGAGGAGATGTCCTTAACCCTGGCACCAAGCAGGCAACACAACCTATGGGACTCATGCTCTCAGCTGCAGAGAACAGTAGCTATCCCCCTAACTATACTCTCCCCTACCACAGCTACATTAATTTTCATTCCCTCCACTTGAATGGCCCCTGCACTATAGTGCTGTGGTCAGTTTGCTCATCCTCCCTGCATTCCCTGCTCTTGTCCACAGAGCCTGCAAGAACCCAAACCCTTTGGAAAAGTGCAAGGGCTGAGGCTCCTCCAGAGCTACCTTCTGGATCCCCATAACTGCCTCACTCGCAGTCATACCCTCCTGTCCCTGACCATGGGCCAAATCTTGACCTTATGAACAAAGTAACCAGAGATATCCAAAATGATATCCATGACATCCAGTTCCTGAGTAATATCCCAAAATTGCTATAATTTAATTATCAATGACTACTAATAAGGACCAATCTAATTCAAATTCATCCGGAATGGGAGCATAGTGGTAATAACAATGGACTGGTAATCCAGAGGCTCGTACTAATGCTACAGAGACAGGAGTGCAAATCCCAGAAGGACAGCAGGGGAAATTTAAACTCAACTAATTAATAAACCTGAAATAAAAAGCTAGTCTCAGTAATGATCATGAAATAGCAGATTGTTGTAAAAACCCATCTGGTTCACTAATGTCCTGAACCAGTCTGGCCTACATGTGACTCCAGACCCACAGAGGGTAGCAAAGGTACAGAATGTACTCTGGGTGGGGTACTTCAATATCCATCACCAATGTGGTTGACTCTTAATTGTTCACTGAAATGGTCTACCGAGCCATTCATTTGTATCAATCCATGACAGAAAAGTTGAATAGCAATGAAACCGGACAGACCACACAGCAATCGATCTAGGCACTGGAAACGACAAAGGCAAGCCCTGCTCAGTCGGCATTGCAAAGTCCTCCTCTTTTAACATCTTGGGATTGTGATAAAATTGGGAGAGCTGTCCCACAGACTAGTCAAGCAACAGCCTGACAGTCATACTCACCAAATCATACATTACAGCGAATGTCCCAGACTCTTCCATCACCATCCCTGCTTATGTCCTGTTCAACTGGCAGGTCAGACCCAGCAGAGGTGGTATAGTGGTATACAGGCAGCAGAGAGTGGCCCTGGGAGGTGGTATACAGTCAGCAGAGAGTGGTTCTGGGAGTCCTCAACATTGACTCTGTCCTCATGAAGTCTCATAACATCAAGCCAAACACATGCAAGGAAACCTCCTGCTGATTACCACCTACCACCCTCCCTTAGTTGATGAATCAGTGTTCCTCTATGTTGAATACCACTTGGAAGAAGCACTGAGGGTATCAAAGGCACAGAATGTGCTTTGGGTGAGGTACTTCAATGTCCATCACCAAGATTGGCTCAGTCGCACTACTACTGATCAAGCTGGCGGAGTCCTGAAGGACATATCTGCCAGACTGAGCCTACAGCAGGTGGTGAGAGAAACAAGAAGGAAAATCTTACTTGACCTTGGTTCTCACTAATCTAACTGTCACAGATGTATCTTTCCATGACACTACTGGTAGGAGTGACCCACGCACAGTCCTTGTGGAGACGAAGTCCCATCTTTACATTGAGGACACCCTTCCTCGTGTTGTGTGGTCCTACCACTGTGCTAAATGGGATAGATTCAGAACAGATCTAACAGCTCAAAACTGGGCATCCATGATACACTGTGCACCATCACAGCAGCAGAATTGTATTCAACCACCATCTGTAATCTCAAATAAAAGCAAAATACTGCGGATGCTGGAAATCTGAAATAAAAACAAGAAATGCTGGAACCACTCAGCAGGTCTGGCAGCATCTGTGGAAAGAGAAGCAGAGTTAACATTTCGGGTCAGTGACCCTTCTTCTCAGCCTGGCATATCCTTCACTCTGCCATTATCATGAAGCTAGGGGACCTACCCTGATTCAATGAGGAGTGTAGGAGAACATGCCAGAAGCAGCACAAGGTAGACCTAAAAATTAGGTGTCAACCTGGTGAAGCTACAACACAGAACTACACACATGCTAAACAGCAGAAGCAGCATGCTACAGGGCTAAGCAATCCCTCAACCAATAGATCAGATCAAAGCTCTGCAGTCCTGTCACATCCAATAGTGAATGGTCAATTAAATCGGAGGAGGAGGCTCCACAAATAACCCCATCGACAATGATGATGGAGCCCAGCATGTCAGTGCAAAGACAAGACTGAAGCATTTGTTACCATCTTCAGATAGAAGTATTGAGTAAACGATCCATCTCATCCTCCTCCTGCATAACAGATTCCAGTCTTCAGCCAATTCAATTCACTCCGTGTGACATCAAGAAATGACTGAAGGCACTGGATACAGCAAAGGCTATGGGCCTTGAAAACATCCCGGCTGTAGTGCTGAAAACCCGTGCTCCAGAACTAGCCACACCCCTAGCTAAGCTATTCCATTAGAGCTACAACACTGGCATCTATCAGACAATGTGGAAAATTTCCAGGTATTTCCTGCCTACAAAATGCAAGACAAATCCAATCCAGCCAATTACCACCCCATCACCCTACTCTCAATAATCAGCAAAGTGATGGAAGGTGTCATCACCAGTGCTATCAAGCAGCATTTACTCAGCAATAACTGCTCACTGATGCTCAGTTTGGGTTCCGCCAGGGCCACCTGGCTCCAGATGTTATGATAGCCTTGGTCAAAACACTGACAAAAAAGAGCTGAATTCTGTCATATTCTGTTTACTGTTAGCCTAGTACAGACTATCTGAAGAGTTAGATGGGTTTAAAGAAAAGGGAGCTTTATTAAACGCGTCTTGCTGCTATGGTTTACATCTTCCAAGCCTGTAGATGAGGATTCCACACATGTGGCATTACATCACTTCCTATTCATGATTCCACATCATGATCAGCATATTTAACCCAGTAACAACCCAATGTCCAGCACACCACATTATACTAAATCTCTCCCCAAGTCTCTGACTTCCATTTTTTACACAATCACTATGGCGATTTTACAAGTCTACCATAACTAGTCCTTTTTTCCTTAGAAGGGAATTGAGGTTTTGAGTCCTCTGAGTAGTCTCTCTGACTCTGATGTACAAGAGTGGAATTAGTAAATGACTCAGGTTCATCATTCAGGTTGACGTCTGGATCGGTGGATGAATGCAGCATCTCTGGTCCATTAGATTTTGAAGATATCTGATTTCCCTGGAAGAGAGGCTGCTTGTGCATGGCCACCAAAGCATGTCTATTTCATCTCACCATACCATGCTGTTTGGACAATGTAGGAGCTTGGATGTGGTGTCTGCTCTATCACATCTCCATACTGATTTTGGTCTCTGATCTAAACTGGCTCTCCTGGTTGGATGTTTGGTAGGTTTCATCCTTTATGATGTCTGTCATGGTTCCATCTCTGATTCGAATGATCTCTATACTCTCTCTCCCTCACTTTTTCCAAGTCTTCAACTTTTTCTTGTGGCATGAATGCGTGTGTGAGAGAGCAGATCGTTGGGTTTTCAGTCTTCTCCCCATTAGGAGTTCACATGGCACTAACCCATTTTGGAGTGGGGTTGAACGATAGCTCAGATGTGCAAGTCGAACATCCTCATTCTTCTTCAGCAATGCTTTCACTGTACACACTCCACTTTCAGCTTCACCATTGGCTTGAGAGTAACTTGGTGAGCTGGTGGTTTGAACAAATCCATATGATACTGTGAACTCTTTGAAGTATTCTTTGGCAAACTGTGGTCCATTGCCTGAAATTTACATGGTCTGGGATTTTGTGCATTGCAAATATCTCCTTCAACGATATAAAATCACCACTTCAGAAGTTTGACCTGCAGTTGCTTGACTTCTTTCCATCTTGAGTAATAGTCTACTACAATCAAGAATATTTTACCTCTGTATTCAAAAAGATCCATCCCAAGACATTCCCATGGTCTTGATGAAAAGGAAGATGACATCAGTGGTTCTCTTGTCTCCTAATGATGAACAGCGCAAGTAATGCATCCTGATATTATCTCGCATAGTGATTTTGACAGACCTGGCCACCAAACAGAATTTCTTGCTGTGGCTTGACATTTTGATGCCCAATTTTCCTGGTGCAGTTTTTGTAGTATGTCTGATTTCAGAACTCTCGAAATGACCAATCGCTCATCATAGATGAGTAAGTCATCAACTACACGGAGACATCCTCTCTGTCCATAGGATTGTGTGGAATGTATGTTGGCCATCCTTTGACGTAGTACTCTCTGACCTGAGGACATTCTTCATCAGATTTCTGTACATCTTTGATTTCATTCAGTCTCTGAGTTGTGGCTGGTTCAGTTGTGGTTGTTGTCGATACAAAGGTTTCTACCTCGACAATAAGGGATACATCACCTTGTTCCTGTCTTGCCCCTGGGATACGAGACAAAGCATCAACTGTGATTTGCTGCTTTCCCGGAACGTATTCTGTTTTGCATCAAACTGCATCATACTCAGTCTGAATCTTTGTACTCATGGAAGCATCTTTGCTAATTCTTTTGCATTTAAGTGAGTTAACAATGGTTTGTGGTCTATCTGTATCTTGAAGTGAAGGCAAATTACGTAATCTGCAAAATTTTCACAAGCCCATGTAGCCACTAATGCGTCTTTCTCTATCACTGCATATCTCTGTTCAGTCCCTGTCAGTGAACGGGATGCATAGTAAACTGGTCTGCGCTTTCCATCTGTCAGTATCTGAAACAGTGCAGCTCCCAGTCCTGTAGAACATGCATCTGCAGCCATGATATGTCTAGCGCTGGGTCAGAGTGAGCTAAACACATCAAGTGATATCAGAATATTTTTGATTTTTTCAAAAGATCTTTGTTGTGCTTCTTCCCAACACCATGTATTGTCCTATCTTAACAATTGACAGTGGCTCATTGAAAACAGCTTGGCTGGGCAGAAACTTTCCAACTTGGCTCACCAGTCTCATAAATCTCTGTAGCTCAGTCACATTCCCAAGAGCTGGAAACTCCTTGATTGTTCTTGTTTTCTGTGGATCAACTCTCACACCAGATCCATCTACAATATGTCCAAGACATTTGACAGTCGGCTGGGAGAACTCACATTTGTTATTGAGAGTAAGTCCTGCTTTCGCTACGTGTTGCAGCACTGCTCTCACTCTAGTGTCATGTTCTGTCTGAGTGGATCCATGGATCAGGACATCATCCATATTCATCTCCATCTAGTCCTTTCTAGAATACTTGACATTGTCCTTTGGAAGATTTCAGGCACTGATGTGATACCAAAGGGTAGTCTATTCAAACAAAAATTTCCAAATGGGGTCATGAAGGTTGTGAGCAATTTAGACTCTTCATTGAGGGTTAGTTGCCAAAAATCACTGTTTGCATCCAGCTTCATTAAGATTGAGCTCTTCCCCAATTTAGCCAAGCTCTCATCTAGAGATGACATTGGATGGACTTCACGTTCCACGGCTTTGTTTAGCTGTGTGAGATTAACACAGATTCTAATCGATCCATTTGGTTTTTGTACTGGGACCATACCTGAACACCAGCTTGTAGGCTCTGTCACAGGTGAAATAACTTCTTGCTTCACTATAGAGTCAATTTCTTTCTTTACCTTTGGCAAGAGTGGTTAAGGAGCTTTTCTGGGTGTAAACAGGCACACTGGCTTTGCTTCTTGCTGTAGAGTTATATGGTCTACTGTCTTCAGCTTCCCTAGTCCTGTGAACAGCTTTGGGAATTCAGCTGTAAAACTTCTGGGCAGACCTCCATTTTCCAGTTCATCCACTCTTACATGCAAGTCAGTGCAGGCTTTCCCGTTCAAAAGTGAACAACTTTGATTTTGGATCACCTGGGGCTGGATTTTATGCAGGAGGCAGGGCTACTGGCACCAGGCCAAAAAGATGGAACAAACCCTGTCTCTGAATTTTTCTGACTCCTGTAGTGATCCTCCGGTCTTTTGGGGTCAAAGTTTAAGGAGGCGGGATCCCCTGCCGGTGGCCACTGCTGGTACTGCAGAGGCCTTGGATCCAGGCCCAGTGTTGGAACCCCAGACCTGAGCTAGCTGAGGCAGGGTCGCCTGGCCCGGTCTGGAAAGACCCGGCGAGGGGGAGCGGTGGGTGTTCGGTCCGGGGGCAGGGGCTCCTGGGGTGGGGGATTGGGGTACTCCACTGGCCACAATTTGCCCACGAAGGAGGGATCACCCCACAGGGAGGGTACCTCATTTTCCAAGGCATCGTCCACGCGCAATGGGAGCCCCCCTGCAGCGGCTGCGAGAGGCCCTTACTTGACCGGGAAGATCGGGTCTGGCAATCTCACGTCCCTGGTGGGGGTCAGAGAACTGGAGCGGCAGCAGCTGCCACGGAACCCAACGTTGGGCTGGGAACAAAATCAAATGCAGGGTGTTTCTGTGATTTCTTTTTTCTGGTATTTGAGGGTTGCTTTCAGTTCATCTATAACTCTAGTTCTCTACCTCCTAGACTGTATAACCTCTTGCCTGATGACTAAAGAATGTTCTTCTCTAACCATGGTTTGGCATTGGAAAGAACCAAAACTGCTGCTCCAGTATCCAATTCAAAATGTGTCCTGTTTCCCTCTACAAGAATGTCTGCACTCCAGCAACTCCCACTTGGTTCCTGGATCGCTCCCAAAAAGGTATCTCAACATCATGGATATCCTCCACTTCGTGGATCTTTCCAATTTTTACAGAATTCCCTTTCTGTATGTTCTTTACCGGATTTTTGCTATGGCACACCGCCGAGAAGTGGCCCCTCTTCCTGCACGAACGGCATTCGGCCTCTTTGGCGGGACCATTTTTCCACGTGTGACTCTCTCAGCCACACCTACTGCAGTTAGCTTGGGCTGCCGATAGATGCTCTTCCTGTCTCCCTTACGTTTTACTGCCATCTTTCCCTTTTTTATATTTAACAAATTCTACCGAGTTGGCTGCTCTCCCTATCACCTCACACCATGGATTGATTCTGCTTGTAGCAAGGCCTGGAGAACATTCAGGCTTAGGCTGATAAGTCGCAATTAAAATTTGCACCACATAAGTGCTAGGCAATGACCATCTCCAAAAAGAGAGAATCTAACCCTCTCCCCCTGACATTCAACAGCATTACCATCATTGAATCCCCCCACCATCATCATCCTGGGGGTTACCATTGACCACATAAATACTGCGGCTACAAAAGGAGATCAGAGGCTGGCAATTCTGCAATGAATAACTTACCTCCTGACTCCCCAAAGCCTGTCCACCCTCTGCAAGGCAAAAATCAGGAGTCTACTGGAATACTCTCCACTTGCCTGGATGAGTGCAGCTCCAACAACACAAGATGCTCGACAGCATCCAGGACAAATCTTGATCAGCAACCCATCCACCATCTTAAACATTCACTCCCTCCACCGTGGCAGCAGTGTGCACCATCTACAAGATGCACTGCAGCAATGCACCAAGGCTCCTTAGACAGCATCTTCCAATCCCGCAACCTCTACCATCTAGAAGAACAAGGGCAGCAGATGCATGGGAACATCACCACCTGCATGTTCCCCTCCAAGCCACACACCATCCTGATTTGGAACTATGCTGCCGTTCCTTCACTGTCGCTGGGTCAAAATCCTGGAACTCCCTTCTTAACAGAACTGTGGGTGTACCTACATCCCAAGGAGTGCAGTGGTTCAAGAAGGCAACTCACCACCACCTTCTCAAGAGAAATTAGGGATGGGCAATAAATGCTGGCATTGCCAGCGATGCCCACATCCCATGAACAAATAAAACATGCACCATTCTTAAATAGAGATCCTATTGGCTCCTTCTATTCACTCTGATTTTCTGTAGTACTTGTAGAATTCTTTTACATTCCATACAATATATTTTGCACCAAATATTTTTAGATCAGTATATTTCCTCTTTAGGCAATTAGTCATCTAAGAATACTTTGAAATGGATACTAAGTACACAGCAAAAATGCAAGAGTCTTTTTGAGACATAAGCAAAATATTTTATTTATTGTCTTTACATAGTTATTTTGAACTACTACAATTTTATTTATTTTAGATGTTTAGCAATTTTAATGATATTGGGTGCCCAATCCCGTCATTATGCCTTCTTTTCAACACCTTACAGGCAGAGAATGGAGAATACCAGAGGCTTGTAGTAAAGGTGAGAAATTAATGGCAACTCTTTCTTGGATGACAACCCATTTATTCATTTGAAGGGAGTCGAGTTGGATCATCAGCCTAAGCAGATGATCTCTCTGTCCCCTTTAGCCTTGCAATCCTTGAAACAAGTTTTAAATCTTAGCAGGCTAAGTGAAATGGAACTAAATGTTGTCTGTAGTGGCAACATGAATGTCCACTCACATGTAACATTTCCAATCCTATCTGAATAGAGTCCTGAAGCTTCAGAAAGCAAAAGTGACTTGATTCTGCAAATTTATTTAGCTCTGAATGTGTAGGATTTTTTAGAAGCAAGGGATAAATGATTTGAATGTTAAAGGGACTTATATAAAGACCCAACCCAATCAAACACAGTGATCAAACATAGTGTTGATAGTAATGCCCTGTTCTTTCTTCTTTTCCAGATCCTCCTCTTGAAGAGGGTCTGGTTCTTGTGACTCACCCTTCATTGGCTAATGCTTTGTATCACTGAAGACATTGGAGCACTGCTTACCATTGAACCCTTAAGGTTCCTGGTACAGAGGTGGCCATCTATGAGAGGATGAAAAGGACATTATTCATTCTCATATTTGCAGTTCATAAAGAAAGATTTTCTCATCATAGTAATAATCTGGAATCTGAAAGGAATCTATTTTAAATGTTTAGGTTGTGTTTGTAAATCATTAGCACTAAAAAAGGATTTAAAAACTGGGGGTTGGAGAGGGGGGGGTTCAATTTCTACAGGTTCTCCTGATTGTCTGCTGTACGCTGTAACTTTGGTGGAAGATCTGCAGAAACCACAGAGAAAAGACGTATGTGCTGTTCAGGCAGTTGCACCAGGGTATCTGTGAATCTTCTGCCAAAGTTATGGTAGAGGATCTGGAGAATCCCAGTAAAAATTCATATCATAATATGAACAATCAGAGTAAGTAGAGAATTTAGGCAGAATTGTTTAATGCAAAGCATCATAGAAATATAAAATCTATGGAAGGATATAATAGCATAACAAGTTCATGAAATAATTATGTTTTTGGAGGAATAAAGGACTGGGGGATGCAATGAGAAGACAAGGATCAACCACAAGAGGAGCAGACTTGCATTAAATAGCCACATTGCAACATTTCCTGGATTTCTACAAATACTGCTGCTGTTACAAAACTAGAGTCCAGAAGGAAGCCATTCGGCCCATCTTAGAATCTACCTTCAGATAAGAATGCATTTTGCCAACATACATCAATTATTAATTCATGTCTTTATTTACTGATTTCACTCCAGGCGCTGCTCCACACACCACTGACCACCTCCAGGCGCTTACCCATTGTCGCTCGAGATAAGGAGGCCAAAGATATGAGATATAAGATATGACTTTATCAAACATTAAAAGACATTAATTTGGTCAGGGTTAAAAAATGTAGTTTTAATGCTAGATTTATATTCTGAAGTTTTCTGTTGCTCAATTGTCTTCTGAGTCAGAAGATTCAAACCCATCTTGAAAGTTTTAGTGGTGGTTATTGATGTTGTTCTGAGTAAATTAAGCAAGTTAGGGAATATTTGTAGCTATGCAAGTTGTGATCTTGATTGGATAAACCGACTCTTCTCATTCCATGCGTATGTGCATATTTGCCATAATTTTTGAAATTACCATGTCGACTAAACTGCATTTAAAAGAACAAAACTGAATCAAGTCTCAAAATATCATGAGTATATATTTTGGTTGAATGCATTAACAGAGAGAACTTACCATCATGTCTGTCCAAATCGGGATTACAAGTCCTCCTCCTAAACCATGGATCAGCATTTGAAGGATCAGCTGTGAGTTTTATTCTTCATCCAGAGGGATCATTTGGATAGGAGTAAATTACCTCATTTTGCCTTCAAGTACCATTTGATCATTAGTTTGTTTATGGAAATAATTTCTGGAAGTCTTCCAATGATCTTTTGACTTTTTCAACGTTAAAGGTGCTATATGAATGCAAGTTGTAGTTGAGACATGGAAGCAGCATTTAGCTCAGCAACTACTTTTTTCCCCCAACTTCCTTTTCTTTGTCAGGTATAAGATACCAAAAATAAGTTTACTTGCTATTGCTAAACAGTTTTTGTATCAGGATGTCCACTTCAGAATCCAGGGAATGTTCTGTGTACTACATCCAGGTTAAATTATGCTTGTTTTTCACCATATTCAGCACCATTCAAAAAGAAATGGCACTAGATTTAGTTCAAAATCTCAACATTCAAATAATTTTCACAAAAGCAGATTCAGAACAGCCCAGAACACAATGATTGCAATGAATAAGAACATGCACTCCTTCTGAACTGACAGAATCAGGCATGTACTTGCATGCTCAGGCTATTGAAATTGTCCTGATGCGCATTAGGTGTAGGCCTGCCCATTTTCAGGGCCTTGTGTCCAGAATCGAGCATGGAAATCCAGCTGCTGTTGCAGGCCTTTCAAACCTGCTCTGCAATTTTGCCACCAACAGTTCCTGCTGCCCCTTGAGAAGGAACACACCTATCTTGTGAATGGGTTAGAAGTACTCCCCCAGGCCTCACTCACATCCTCAAATCCGAAACCTATTTCTGCTGCTCAACCTTTAATTGGTGCCCACCAGTATTGCGGTTGGAAAATGAGGTGGGAGGTACAGTTAGGCCTCTCCTGCCTCATTGCAAAGAAGTACCAAGCATATGGACTCTGTCCCCTCTTCCTGCCTCCCGTCTCATTTTCCTCACACAATTTCAGATAGGTGCCTCAAAGGAAACCACAAAACTCCAGGGCAACCCCTGGAGGCAGAATGCCACAGGTTTTCACCCCTTTTTCCTCTACTTCTCGCCTAGGAACTAAACAGTTCCCAGACACAGTGAGGAAAGTCCCCCCACCTCAGGCACCCACATTAAAAATGAACCCACGTTGTAACACAATTGAAATCTTGCATTGTGGTGCTCTAGTTGATGACATGAACAAGTCTAGAGTGCAGTTTTTGTGTGAAGACCACAAAAAACGCAATCAACACTTTGCAGCAGCTCAAAATAAGTTTAATCTGTTGAGCCCATTATCGTTTAACAGCTATTAGATTGTTGCATGGATGTTTTGGCTACAAAGTGCTATGGGGTCAGAGGCACATTTCTGATGTAGATCAGCCTGGAGTATAGCCTTGCCCTAGGATAATCAGGTGAAACATGGATATACTGGGTCACAGCCCAAGTTGCTAAGTTCTGATGGGGTTTGATTACGCAGAACCTCTGCCCGCTATAAGTTTGCTTGATGACATTGCGGGATGAGGTAGGGTCAGGGAGAGGCACTTTCTACACCAGGAATTTCCTCAATTGCAGCCTCTACTACCTAGTGACCTGTATACCAAGATGTGTGCCACTTACAGGTTGAGTGGCACAGGTGGCGCTTACCTGGGTATACAGGCCTTTACCACTCATTGAACATCAGCAAAATGAGTACTGCTGGCCTTCCTATAAAAGGAAATGATGGGACAGCATACAGACATTTTGCCCTGGTGACTCAAAGTAGCTTTCCTGTGTTGCTTTTCCTGGCAGGTGCGCAAGAAGTACCTAATAGTGGAACAGGTGCCTGCTGTTTCAAAACAGACTAGGTGACCCTGCCCTAGTACCAGATATTTAGCATAGTCATGAAAGGAGGTGATCAGAGCCTGTTCCAGTGTGTGTATGTATTGTATTGTGTGACTAAGGTCATGCTGTACTGTGCAGCAGTGATCCCTGTGCTCCAAAATGCTTCGAAGATTTGGACAATCTATAGCAGGCACCTTAAGGCACTACGGAAATACCACCAACACAGTCTTCGCAAAATCTATCGCATTCATTGGCAGGATAGGCAGTCTAATGTCAGCATCCTCTCCCAAGTCAACATTTCCAGCATTGAGGTGCTAATTACCCAAAACCAGTTTCACTGGATGGGCCACGACATTCACATGCCTGTCACCAGGCTCCTGAAGCAATTGCTCTACTCTGAGCTTCGCTGCGTCAAAAGACTCCCAGGAGGACAGAGGAAATGCTTTAGGGATGTTCTCAAGGCATCCCTGAAGCAATCCAACATACCGATCGACGCATGGGAGTCCCTGTTCCTCGACCACTCAAAGTAGAGAAGGTGCATTCAGGAAGGTACTGAGCACCTTGTGAGATTTCGATGAGAGCACACGAAAGCTAAGTCCAGGCAGCGGAAGGAGAAAGTAACTTGCCTATCCAACTCTTCAAACACCCCCTGCCCTACATATTGTAGAGTCTGTGGTTTGCGCATCAGACCATAAAGGGGATTTACACATGGAAGCAGAGGGCATAGCTGAAGTACTAAATGAATACTTTGCATCTGTCTTTATCAAGGAAGATGCAACCCAGACAATGGTGAAAGAGGAGGTAATTCAAACACTAGAAGGATTTAAAATTGATAAAGAGATATATAAGATAGGTTGTCTGTACTGAAAGTGAATAAAACACCAGGACCAGATGAGATGCATCCAAGGATACTGAGGAAAGTGAGGGTGGAAATCGGGGAGGCACTGGCCATAATTTTCAGTCTTCCCTAGACTCGGGGGTGATGCTAGAGGACTGGAGAATTGCAAACCTTACACTCTTGTTCAAAAAATGGTGTAAAGATAAGCCCAGCAACTACAGGCCAGTCAGTTTAAGTTCGGTGGTGAGGAAACTTCTAGAAAAAGTAATTATGGACAAAATTAATAGTCACATGGACAAATGCGGGTTAATTAAAGAAAACCAGCATGGATTTTCTAAGAGAAAATCATGTTTAACTAACTTGCTGGAGTTTTTTGAGGAGGCAACAGAGAGGGTTGATGAGGGGAATACAGTTGATGTGGTGTACATGGACTTTCAAAAGGCGTTTGATACAGTGCCAGACAATAGACTTGTAAGCAAAGCTATAGCTCACGGAATAAAAGGGACAGTAGCAACACGGATACGAAATTGGCTGAGTGACAGGAAACAAAGAGTAGTGGTTAATGGATGTTTTTCGGGCGGGAGGAAGGTTTGTAGTGGAGTTCCCTAGGGGTCAGTGTTGGGACCCTTGCTTTTCCTGATATATATTAATGACCTAGACCTTGGTGTACAGGGCACAATTTCAAAATTGGCAGATGATACGAAACTTTGAAGCATCATGAACTGTGAAGAGGATAGTGTAGAACTTCAAAAGGATGTAGACAAGTTGATGGAATGGGCAGATAGGTGGCAGATGAAGTTCAATGCAGAGAAATGTGAAGTCATTCATTTTGGTAGGAAGAACATAGAGAGGGTTGTGAGTCTTTGGAATCCTCTTCTTCAAAAAGGCAGTGGAAGCAGAGTCTTTGAATATTTTTAAGGCAGAGGTACATAGATTCTTGATAAGCAAGGGGGTGGAAGGTTATCAGGGGTAGGTGGAAATGTGGAGCAATCAGTTCATCCATGAACTTATTGAATGGCGGAGCAGACTTGAAGGGCTGAGTGGCCTACTCCTGCTCCTAATTCGTATGTTCGTAAATAAAGGGTACAATTCTAAAAGGGGTGCAAGAGCAGAGAGACCTGGGTGTACATGTGCGTAAGTCATTGAAGGTGGCAGGACAGGTTGAGAGATTGTTTAATAAAGCATACAGTATCCTGGGTGTTATTAATAGGGGCAGAGAGTAAAAGAGCAGGGAGGTTATGTTGATCTGGCATAAGACACTAGCTCAGCATTAGCTGGAGTACTGTGTCCAGTTCTAGGCGCCGGACTTTCGGAAATATGTGAGGGCATTGGAGAGTGTACAGAAAATGGTTCCAGGGATGAGGAATTTCAGTTATGAAGATAGACTGGAGAAGTTAGGACTGTTTGCCTTGGAGAAGAAAAGGTTGAGAGGTGATTTGATAGAGGTATTCAAAATCATGAGGGGTGTTGACAGAGTAGAGAGAAACTGTTCCCACTTGTGAAAGGATTGAGAACAAGAGGGAACAGATTTAAAGTAATGGTTAAGAGAAGCAAAAGAGACATAAGGAAAAACTTTTTCACACATCAAGTGGTTAAGGTCTGGAATGTGCTGCCTGACAGTGCGGTATAGACATGTTCAATTGAAGTATTCAAAAGGGAATTAGACTGTTATCTGAAAAGGAAGAATGTGCAGGGTTACAGGGAGAAGGCGGGGGAAGTATATAAGATCCTGAACGGTCTTGACAAGGTGAATGTGGAAAGGATGTTTCCTCTTGTGGGTGAGTCCAAAACTAAGGGGCACTGTTTGAAAATTGGGGATTGCCCTTTTAGGACAGAGACCAGGAAAAATTATTTGTCTCAGAAGGTCGTGCGACTTTGGAATTCTCTGCGTCAGAAGGTGGTGGAGGCGGGGTCATTAAATATTTTTAAAGCAGAGGGAGATAAATTCTTGTTAGGCAAGGGAATCAAAGATTATCAGGGGTAGATGGGAGTGTGAAATTCGAGACAAAAACAGATCAGCCATGATCTTATTAAAAGATGGAGCAGACTCGACGGGCGGAATGGCCTACTTCTGCTCCTAATTCGTATGGTATGGTCGAATGGCACTAGGTGAATTGCTCGTTCAGAGAGTTGGTGCAGACACAATGGACCAAATGGTCTCCTTCTGCGCTGTAACAATTCTATGATTCTGTGACTCATTAGCCATGTTAGAACTCACTGAACTGGAGTAGAAGCAAATCACCTTCAGTCCTGAGAGGCTACCCAAGAACAGACTGTGTATGCATTTAAAAAGGTTGGTTAAACATGACCTTCTTTACAGAAATCCATGCTGAGGTGTCCCAGCTTATGATTTGCAGAACTGGGCCCCAAGCAGGAAGGGGCAGAGAAGAGGAGACCAGTTTAGGTAAAACAGCCTGAAAAAAGGGAATTTTAAAAATATGTATTTTGACAAGTCAGCTTACACAGTGGGCCAAAGAGAAGTTGTTTTGGGGCTGGAGGAGGCCTGATCAGGTCTCCTACCCCCACTGGTGGGCAGGCACTGGATTTTCCAGTTGGCTCAACCGGGAGAGCTCTGGAAGACACAATCTTACTGTAACTCTCAGGTTTACAGCCCAGGGTTTTTTGGGCCAATATTTATACATAGATGATTATAAATGCTTATTGTGAATAGAAACACAGAAATGGTTTAATGTATGATCCTTATTTCATCAACTCACCTATAGGAGCTCGACAGACTAATGGTGATGAATCTGCATAGAATGATCCTGCCTGTTTCCTTCCACTGTCATCCAGAATGTTGAGCGGATCATGGATGTCATTGTAACCAGCTACTGAACGAATGCTGCTAACACTACTAATAACAGATACATGTTGGTCAATCATGGACCCCAGTCTGTGGGACTCTGGATAGTTATTGTTGCCATAGTATCCTGCAATTTAAAAAGAAACAGAGACAATGAATAAACATTGGGTCCCAAGAGTCCTCAACAATTTGCGTACATCTAGAGCACTGGGAAAGTGAAGTAAAGCTTCGTATCAAATGCATATATGCCAGCTTTCTACCACCTTTCCAGCATTTAAATTTCTGCCTGAAGTGGAGGTAGGCCTTTCTTCCAACTGCCTCTTTTCAGTGTAAGCATCATTAAAAAAGGCAAGACTGACAGAATGACATCAGCTGCCCAAATTGCTGCCAGTGCTGCCTCAGATGCTCCGATGCAATGTAAGGTTGCAGGGTTTCATCTTGATAGAAGTCAGGCCAACAATTATTCAATAGGCCAGTTGTCCTATGGCAGCCAATTGCAGGTACCAGCCCATAAAATGTTATGTAATCTTTTACTGGCACACCCAGCCCTTAGTAATATGAACCAGCTCTACAGGCAGTCTCTCTCCCCCATCTTTAACTTTTTTTGTTAACCACAGATAGTGGGTCCTCCCCTTGGAATTTTTCTTTCTCACTGGAATGTATCAATACTGTGTATTCTGAAATATCCCCTTAAATGTCTGCCACTGCATCTCCATTGACCTATCCATAACCTAATTTGCCAGTTCATTTTAACAAGCTCTGGTTTCATGCCCTCATAATTGCCATTATTTAAGTTTAAAATACTAGGCTTGGACCCATTCTTCTCTCCCTCAAACTGAATGTAAAATTCAATCACATTATGATCGCTGCTTCCTAGGGGTGCCTTCACTATGAGGTCATCATTTAATCCTATCTCATTGCACAATACCAGGTCTAGTATAGCCTGCTCTCTGGTTGGCTCCAGGACATGCTGTTCTCAGAAACTATCCAGAAAACATTCTTTGAACTCTTCATTTAGGCTACCTTTGCCCATCTGATTGTTCCAGTCTATATGTAGGCTTAAAATCCCCCAAGAGTATCACTGTACCTTTCTGACAAGTTCCCATTATTTCTTCCTTTATACTCTGTCCTACCTTGTGGTTACTGTTAGGGGGCCTGTACACCACTCCCATGAGTGACTTCTTGCCTTTATCATTTCTCGTCTCTACCCAAACTGCTTCTACATCCTGGTTTCCTGAACTTAGGTCATCCCTCTCTAATGTGCTAATGCCATCATTAATTAACAGAGCCACCACTCTACCTTTTCCTAGTTTCCTGTTCTTCCTAAATGTCATGTACCCTTCAATATTCACGTCCCAATCTAAGTCATCCTGCAGCCATGTCTCTATAATAGCTATCAGATAGTGCAATAGAAATAAATAAGTACAATCAATTCATCTGTTTTGTTTCAAATGATGCTGGTACTGAGAAAATTGTTTGAGCTGCGGGCTGACAAGTCCCCAGGTCCTGATGGACTTCAATCTTGGGTTCTAAAAGAAGTGGCTAGTAAGGTAGTTGATGCATTGGTTTTAATTTTCCAAAATTCCCTAGATTCAGGGAAGGTTCCATTAAATTGGAAAATATCGAATGTAACTCCTTTATTCAAAAAGGGAGGAAGACAGAAAGCAGGAAACTACAGGTCAGTTAGCTAAACATCTGTCTTGGGGTAAATGGTAGAACCTATTATTAAAGATGTTATAACATGGCATTTAGAAAAATTCAAGGTAATCAGGCAGAGCCAACATGGCTTTGTGAAAGGAAAATCATGTTTAACCAATTCATTGGAGTTCTTTGAAGAAGTAACATGTGCTGTGGATAAAGGGGAAACAGTGCTGTATCTCTAAACTAAACTAAACTATACTTAGATTTCCAGAAGACATTTGATAAGGTGCTACATCAAAGGTTATTGTGAAACTTAAAAGCTCATGGTGTAGGAGGTAACATATTGGCATGGATAGAAGATTGGCTAGCTAACAGGAAACAGACAGTAGGTATAAATGGGTCATTTTCTGTTGGCAAGATGTAACAAGTAGTGTGCCGCAGGGATCAGTGCTGGGGCCTCAACTTTTGGATGAAGGGACCAAAGGGATGGTTGCTAAATTTGCTGATGACACAAAGATAGGTAGGAAAATAAGTTGTGAAGAGGACTTAAGGAGGCTACAAGGGGATATAGATAGTTTAAGTGAGTGGGCAAAGATCTGGCAAATGGAGCATAATGTGGGAAAATGTGAAATTGTCCATTTTGGCAGGAAGAATAAAAAAGCATATTATCTAAATGGTGAGAGATTGTCGAGCTCTGAGTTGCAGAAGGATCTGAGTATCCTGGCTAGTGCCTGACTCGCGAAAGGTTTGCATGCAGATTCAGCAAGTATTAGGCAAGCTAATAGAATGTTATCATTTATTGCAAGGGAAATTGAATACAAAAGTAGGGAGGTTATGCTTCAGTTATACAGGGCATTGGCGAGACCACATCTGGAGTACTGTGTATAGTATTGGTCTCCTTATTTAAGGATGTAAATGCATTGGAAGCAGTTCAGAGAAGGTTTACTAGACTAAACCTGGAATGGATGGGTTGTATTATGAGGAAAGGTTTGACAGACTAGGCTTATATCCGCTTGAGATTAGAAGAGTAGGAGGCGACTTGATTGAAACATGTAAGATCCTGAGGGATCTTGACAGGGTGGATGGGAAAGGACGTTGCCCCTTGTGGGACTCCACCCCTACCCCCCAAGCCCGCAGGGTGGTTGCCCCACCCCCTGCCACTGGTAAGATCCCAGCAGTGGTGGGAGGAGGCCCTTAATTGATTGCTAATAGGCCATTTAATGGCGTAATTTGGCCTGTGGGCGGGAAGGCCATTGTTGGCCTATCCCGCCCCCGGGAAAATTGCTTAGTGACGGATCCTCCTCCCCCCACTTTACCCGTCACAATACGCCATGCTCCCCTGCCTCTGAGTCTCCCTCAGGGAGGCCCATAAAATCCTGGCCAATATTACAGTTCAGGCTATTTAGCAACATTTTTTTGCGAGGCTGCAGTTTCCTTAAGCAATGAATCTATCAGAACCAAAATCTGCATCGTTATTCCCTGACACCTTTGTATTAATGTGGGCAGATTTAACAATTAACCTTAACTGTGATAAAATGTTTACTGGAGAACACGAGAAATTCCCATCATATCCTGATGTCACCTAACACTGCCAGACCTTTGTGTAGATATTAAGACTGTTGCATCAGATTTATTTATAGATGAATGATGCACATATTAAAAATAAGAAAAGACTAAAAGGATAATTTTTTGGCTGTGCTGCTGATGGGGAGACTTACCAAAATGAGCATATGTTGCAAATGCTAGCTTGCACTGTGCGCAATTTTCCAACCATTGTTTTTATCTCTGGGAGCCTGAAGTCAGAAAATTACTCACTAAGTCCAAATACGAACATACATACGTAGGTAGGAATCAGGAGCAGAAAGAGGCCACTTGGCCCCTTTGCCCCTCAGGCCTGCTCCACCATTCAATAAGATCATGGCTGATCTGATTGTAACCTCGATTCCACATTCCCGCCTACCCCCGATAACCTTTCACCCCCTTGCTTATCAAGAACCTATTTACCTCTGCCTTAAAAATATTTAAAGACTCTGCTTCGATTGCCTTTTGAGGAAAAGAGTTCCAAAGACTCACAACCCTCAGCAAAAAGATTTCTCCTCATCTCGGTCTTAAATGGGCGACCCCTTATTTTTAAATAGTGACAATCTGTGGCCATGGAGGATCCCCACTGGGAACCAGTTTACCCACTGGGACACCCCTACCCCTGGACCACGGCCACACCACCCACCCGCCCTCACCCCACTCCCCCTCACCTGGGCCTTCCAGACTGGCCCTGGCAACCCCGCCTCACCTATCTCTTGTCCGGACTTCCAGCGCTGGGCCTGTGTTTGAGGTCTCTGCAGTACAGGCAGTGGCCATGGCTCCCAGTGCCTCTGCCGATACTGCTGAGCAGCCTGCCCTCTGATTGGCCAGAAGCTCATGATGCTGGATCCCCGTCTTTAAGGGTTTACCCCACCTTTTTGGCCTGTCATCAGGAGCCCCGCCTGCTACACAAAATCCATCCCACTGTCTTTTCCCTTTCAGATGTTCACAGAGATAATTTGGATTTCTAGCATTTTCTGTTCCTATTTTACATGTTTTATATTAGCTGATAGCTAACAAAGGTGTTGACTTGAATATTACTGCTGAGCTCGATCACGCGGTCAATGGGATCAATTAATAAATTTATCTGAATTCCCTGTATTTCCTCAGTACTTGGACCAGTATCGGCAGGGGGCTCACTACAGGCTGACTAGACTTAGCTTAACTGCCAGCAGAAATGTCTTTCACGAGTTGAGGAAGTTATGCTCACAATCTGTATTACAAACTAGAGAAAGTGGTCACCACAGAACAAAACCTGCACTGGGCAGATGTATTTAAATGATTGGCAGAGAAATCACTGAGGCCTTAAAAAAAATTGGGACTGGAACAAACTTGAAGCTAGTAGCAAGTTTTATAACTCCCCATCTCAAAATGTGACCAATATACTGAATATGAATCCAAGTTTTTACTTCTGTTACCCCTAATCCTCAACTAATCCTTCAGGTATAGATTAAAAATGATAGATGTCCAATAATTTCAGCTCCACAGGTCTTAATTTTTCAGCTTGGATGTTTGTGTTCAAATCCATTCTTGATCAAAAGTTGAATATGACTTCCCTTACACATATTTACAACCACAGGTTTTCTCTGAAGGAAAGAAGCTGTCTACATGAATAGATGCTATTGACTTTATCTGTTGATATTTACCATTAGAGCCAGTGGAAGGAAATGATGCTCCTTGACATGCAACTGAATTCCCCAAAAAGTTAAAGGTGCCTGCATTCAGCAACTGCATGTTATGTGCTTCCTGTGGATTTGAAGATGTCCCAAAATTAGATGGTGGTCTGGAGGTATAGGGTGACACGGCACAGCTACTGCTGAAATAGTCCCTTGAAATAGGTTGTTCATTGAAAGGAGTGAAACGACTGGGATCCGGTCTGTGGTGGTAGACTGCAGAAGAGGCATGTGTCTGATTCCTGAACATGGTTTGATAATTGGAGCTAGTGCCATAGTAGTTTTGATTGGGCTGGGGCAATGTCTGGTAGAGGGAGTCTGGGTATGAGTGACAGTGCGTGTGGACAGATAATGCTGAGCTGCCATTCTGAGACCTTACAGCCATTGGTCCTTGGTTGATTACACTTCCTCTGTTGCTCAAAGTAGGAGACAGAGGTGGGGTGATCACATGACTGTTATTGTGAGAAAGTTCCATCGGATCTGCAAACAGAAAAAGGACAAAATTGGCATTTATAGTTTCTTGATCTAGCACAGTGGACTCCACAACCTAAACATTTATCCCTGAATTTCTCTTTGTCTGGCAGAACTGCCAGTTCAGATGTAAACTCAGCCATACCTGTCACTAATATGTTTCCATGCTCATTGTCTTTCTGCACAATAGAATTCAATGGGATGCTAACAGTTAAAAGAAATGTATAAGCATCGCATCTCTTCAGTAAAGATTTTATCCTCCTAGGTAAGATGCAAAAATCCTAGAATCATTTCTTAAAAACAATGAATACTCCAAATGGGGAAATTTAGGGTCACTCTGAATGGAGGAACTAAAATAGCCAAATGACCTTCCTTATCTGTAATTATTTTAGGATCCTGTGATTCTTCATAAATTTAAAGGATGAGTATAGTGGTTGAATTAAAATGAAAATTCTGTTAGTTACTTAAATTTTTTTTGGAAAATTCTGCTGTAAAACCCCCCAAAAATCAGTATATTCTGAGTGAATTTTAGAAATAATTTTTGCTCCAGCCAGAAAAAGAATAAAAGGGAGTTGGTCTTATAGTCACAAGTTTCAGACCAAATTGGATATTTTTCACAGATTTAGTGCCTCTGCATAGATGGAGCTTCAGCTTCTTGATACCTGGGAAATGGGCAGAAAATTCATAAGTGGGACATGGATAACCTTGTACTTGACCTGAGTGTAGTGTAATTTGCTTTAATAAAAGTGGTGTGTTTTTGCCATTGTGGTTTGTCACACTTGCATTATTTGGAACCTGTATGGCTTCTCCAGACCTACTTTAGTAATATAGCATCTCTTAAACACAATGTACATGCTATTATTGATTGGATTATGCATCAGTTTGCCACTGTCAATGAAATTAGAAAAAATCTTATCAAAAATACTAAGAATTGCTGTTCTTTTTATTTGACATTAAGGTGCATCTTTGAAAAGGCTTTATTTCCCTATTCTTCTCAGAATTCATTAATTAATGCAATGCCAAGTACATCTGATTTCTAAACACTCAAGATTTAGTCCTAGTTATGTGGAGTGATGAGGAGTCAATACAAGGAAGAAAATATTATGTTGTTTCAATATCCTACACAAGATTTTGTCCTGTAAACAACCAGGATGGCAACTGAAGTATTCTTATAGCAGTTCCCCTGCATTCTTTAATGGAAGAAATGTCTTACAATCAGAAAGTTATTTCTGCAAATGCTATACCCAAAACCTAACTCTCAGGTATTAAATGGTTACAGTGTCAGTAAAGTGAGGCAGAGCTTAGTATTGTCATAAGAACTGATAACTAGTGATGACTGTAAAAATAATTGCTTTTGACCCTGACAAAAGCTTTGTACGTGGACATAGAAAATTCATTCGAAGGTTGTAAATATAATCCTGACTATTGTTTGCATCATGTTTATCAAAATATATCCGCCATGTGTAAACTCTTGTGCAATTTCTACTTCAGGGTGTGGTAATATGATTAAAGTACATTTTAGTCAATGTATAACAGTTTTAATACACTTTAATATATTTGTCGATGCTAACCACATAAGGAATTGATATAAGCCTTGTTTTTATGAGACCCAGCCAACAGTATGGATTCTTGCAGGTAAGGCTGAATATATCTCCCGTGACCGATTTGTGGGGCACTTGCTTTTCCAATCAGTGATTTGAGAGAAAATAATGAGGCTGCATTATCAGTATATGCTGCCATAGTTAGTGTAACAGTGGTCTTTATCCCATGTGCCTGTCTTGTTCCCTGTCTTTCTTCCATTTTCCCACAACTGACTACCTATCTACTTTATGCTCTTATGCTTAAATGCGGATGTGGTCTCTGCTTCAATCATTAAATCTGGTAATGCATTCCACAGTCTCGCAAACCCTGTGTAAAAAAAAAATTTCTGCTGTCCTGTATCCTAATTCTGCTATATTTAATCTTATATCCATGTCCCTTTTTTCCAGGCTGCCTAACCACTTTGACCTCCTTGAGTTTAATTAACATCTCAAATACTTTCCTTTCATATCTCTCATCTTGCTTTAAACCAAATTAGCATTACCATGTCCCTGATTATGCCACAATTAGTCAACAACAACATTATCATTGTATCATCTAATTACCAGGATGTTTGAAGGTAAACTATATGGAACTTGGTCTTTTGTCTAGCAATTCCAATGTTCTTATCTGAATTCTCCAAAATCTGAAACTGCAGAGAGGATGCTCAGGGTGCTATTCAGGCTGTACAGTAGGAAATATTTTTGGAACAACGGGTACAGCAGCTAGGCGCAGTGTAGCCTGAAGAAGCGTAACTGATTTAATAATTGCAAAGCATCTAAGCAGCAAATTCAATTACACAATAACAAGTAAAATTGGTGAAAAAATAATTGGCAGATTCTGGCAGCATACGCTAATGAATGAGGCCCTATGAAGAGCAAAGATCCTACATGTGGGAAGAGACCTCAGTGAAAATGTCCATTTTATGTGGGCACTAAATGACTTGGAGTGCTATTCAGGCTCTCCAGTTGCATTATAAGGCTTTGCCCTAATAAACCTTGAACACAACAGGACAAATTCTATGCCAGTGGGGAAGTTGTGTGAAATGTGAGCAGGGCTGGCCCCTCATTCCTTGTGAGTATGTTGCCAACTGGAGCTCAAGTGCTGCTGGACACTATCAAGCACAGTGTACATCGGTATTTATAGTGGAGGAATAGGTTATCCAAGGATTGGAGACTCACCAACATTAACATAAACAGAACAACAGTAATGCAGAAAACAATAGCATGAAAGAGTGACAAATCCTCAGGGCCAGATGGTTTCCATCCCTGAGTTTCAAAAGTAAGTGAGAACATTGCAGATGCCCTAACTGTAACATTCCAAAGTTCTCTTGATTTGGGAACCATTCCTTTAGATTGGATAATTGCACATGTCACTCCACTATTTCAGAAAGGAGAGAGAGGAAAATCATGTAATCATAGACCAGTTAGGCTAACATCTGTTGTCAGAAAACTATTAAGAGTCTATATTTAAGGGAGAGTGATTGAACACAATGAAAAATTTCAGCTGATTAGAGAGAGC
The DNA here is from genome assembly GCF_036365525.1 of Heterodontus francisci. Classification (NCBI taxonomy): domain Eukaryota; kingdom Metazoa; phylum Chordata; class Chondrichthyes; order Heterodontiformes; family Heterodontidae; genus Heterodontus; species Heterodontus francisci. Next base: position 112,687,625 of record NC_090373.1, read on the forward strand.
CAGCATGGATCGTAACGCATAGGTCATGTGTGATTGAGTTTGTTGAATGAGGTGACTAAAATTGTGGACAGGTGAATGTCTATAGATGTTGGGCTGCATTTTACTCTGATGACGGGGGTCCCAGCAGCAGGCCGGAAGGCAAGGGAGACCTCGCCTCAGCCCTACGTCAAATCCATGAAGCCATTTAATGGTGAGCAGGCAATTAATTTCCCACCATCGGAGACACTGTCCCTTTAAGGAATAAGCGCCCACCTCCAGAGCTGCCGGCTAATTAGAAGGCCAGCAACTTTGTAGTACCAGCAGTACCACTGGGAGCAATGGCCACTGCCGGTACTGCAGGAGGCCCTGCAGTACAAAAAGAGAAGATTGATAAAGACTCCGGAACAGGTGAGTGAGATAAAGGTCGCCGGGGCCATTCAGGCAGGCCCCGGAGATGGAGTGGGGGGTGGGACACTTCACGGGGAGGGGGGCATTGGTAATCGCCACAGGGTCAAGGGGCCATTCGGGGACCCTGCAGTGTCCCCAGATGAAGGATCCCCGACCTCGCTAGGAGGCTGTCAGGTTCTACCTGATGACGTCTCCCCATAGCACTGACCCCCTCCACTTTCAATAAAATTGAGATGGAGGTGGGAAGGGCCACTTAAGGGCCTCAATTGGCCTGGGACAGGAAGACTGTTCTTGGCCTTCCCCAGCCTGCACAAAATTGCATGGGCCTGGGCAATGTCAGGAGCGGTGCCCCCTGCCATTTTGTTTGCCCCACCCCATCTCCGGAATTTTATTCTACCCATTATTTATGTAGACTTCCAGAAGGCATTTGATAAAGTCCCGCATAAGGTAATGTTAACTAAAGTTGAAGCCCTCTGATTGGCTGGCAGCTCTTGGAGGCAGGACATCTTTCCTCAGAGCAGCAGAAGCCCCGACTAAAGCCGTTAAGAGCCTCAATTGGTCTAAGGTGGGGGTTACCTGCCATCTGCCACCTCCCCCACCTCTGATAAAATAGCGGTGGGGGCGGGTAGGCGACAGGAACAGCACCCTCTGCCTCCCACCCCCGCACCCACCCCCCCAACTTTCTCGCCTGCTCCCGGCCATGGGCATTAAACTTCAGCCATGTAGTCTGAGTGTTCATTCATCTGCTATCCAAAAACAAGGAGAACACAAGAGGGCTTATCTCAATTCAACAGCTAATTGTAATGACAAGGATATTTGTTCAATCTTTGGGCAACTCTTGTTCATAAGTAATGACGTATATTTACAGGAATGGTCTTTGGTGCTAAAAAAAAGTCTGGTGATGACTAAAATATAACATAATTCCATTTAACTAGCCAGAAAATAATACAATTAGTCTCTCCATGAAATAAACTGAAGCAATCATTTCTGCCATTGAAGGGGAAGGTGGAAAGACATGTTGAAGAAGAGAAAGTTCTGAATGGCATTTACTCCTTAATCAAGACAAAGAATTATTTGCATGTGGCCAGATAAGATAGTAATCCTTGTCCTATCATAAAAAGTGAATTGAATAAGTAGTAAATGCAGGAAATGATTTGTACACAAAGAGCTGGAAAGAAATCATTACTTATTTCAATGGAGCTTAAGGAGCTCTTCTAGATTTTCTTTCCAAAAATCTAGCCAAACCCATCAAACAAGTTGTTGCTCCAGTCAGACAGATAGTGAGCAAGAGCAGTCAGAGAGACTGCTTTCGTCCTGATCGCACTAAGTTCTATTCACCCACTGCATCATTGCTCACTGATTTACATTGGCTCCCGATTGAGCAACACCTTGAATTTAAAATTCTCACCTTGTTTTCAAATCCCTCCATGACCTCTCCCCTCCCTATCTCTTCAATCTCTTCCAGCTCCACAACCCTCCGAGATATCTGCACTTCTCTAACTCTGGCTTCTTGAACACCCCCAATTTTAATTGCTCCATCATTGGTGTCCTTGCCTTCAGTTGTCTAGGCCCTAAGCTCTGGAATACCCTCCCTACACCTCCCCGGCTCTCCACCTTTCTTTCCTACTTTAAGACACTCCTTAAAACCTACACCTTTGACCAAGCTTTTGGCCATCTGATCTAATATGCCTTATGTAGCTGAATCTCAAATTTTGCTTTATAATGTTCCTGTGTAGCACCTTGGGATGTTTTAATATGTTGAAGACACTATATAAATACAAGTTGTTGATGAAGTAGTTTCTAGTTAATAGGTTGAGCGACTTTCAATACCTACTGGTCTAGTTTGGGTACAGAATTGATTTTCAAGTGAAAAGATAAGAAAGAATTTGGATAATAGAGCAACATTCCTTGATAATTCTGTCATTCAGAGATATCAAAGTATGTTTTCAAAAGAACAGAACAGAAATTGCTGGAGATGTACAGCAGGTCTAAGTGCATCTGTAAAGATTTTTTTGCCTTCATTTCAGATTTCTACCGTTGGATTTTTTCCCCTTTTTATTTGTACTTGGTTTTGGAATGGGTATTTTAGGTGGGTCATTTGGAAGTAACCACAGAAACTGGTTCAAATGCAGATCACAGTGTATCAGTTATCAAGAAGTCTAATATAAATGACAATGCTGTGTTGGTAAAATTAAAGGGCTACTTTCTTACCTGCCATTTGAAGAACATCATTTTCAGCATTTGGGAATGGAGTCACACTGTTAGCTAAGTTGTGTTGGCTTGCTGGTACAGATGTATATGGTTGCTCTGTCAAAGATTCATTTTTTACCATGGCATCATTAGAAAGCAATGTGCTTTTATTACGGTTTGCAAGAAAACAGGAGCTTGGGGATGCTGTGAATGTTGCTTTACTCGCATCTGTAAAGGTAAAAAGAAAAACACAATAATACCATGAAATAGGAGCGACCACTTAATCATACTGCAGAGTTGCCATCAAGAAAATTGTTTACTTATGTCAGTTATAGAAAAGAGAAAACAAAGAAAATATCATGAATTAGAACAAAAATAATGAGAAGTGTTTAGATCATTCCAGAAAGTTTCTAGATAAAATTTAGAACCTAGTTAACTGTAAGACTGAGTTTTCTTACTATGCATGACACCACAATTACAGTACAGTATATCTTATTTTTACATTGGATACAAGGTAATTTTACTATAATTGTATTTCATCCAAAAATCTAACTGCTTTCGGGTTATCCCCTGCAAAAGCACTGCCCACCCACCATACTGGAAGTGGGTTTCCATTGTATAGCTAATGAGGAATTTCTGAGAATTGTGAAAACAACTTCAGAAAGGCATTACTTGGAGGACAGGTATGGGTAAATATGTTGATGTATTCAGGGTTTGCTATCTACAGTGCAGTTCTGTACCTGAAACTGATGGAACCACAGTTCAGTCAGGTGTGATGTGTGCTCATGCTGTGGTGAAGAGGATAGCTGCAATGTAGTCATATTATATATGGGGAGTTATGTTGCTTACCATTCTGCTCATGAGAAGTTCCTGATCCTGCTGGGATCTTGGAAGGGCCAAAACCTATTCTTATTAATTTCTTGATAATCAACTCATTAATATCCTGCTAGGGATAAGCCAGGCCACTCTGCAGTCAAGATAGCTTCAAAAAGATATTCCAACAGATTGGAATGGAATCAACCCTGCATGGCAGACTCACTAACCTGAATTCCGAACCAGGTAGATACTTAAGCAAAGTACTTCTGACTTAGCAGTCAACCTGGCTCTGTAAGGAAACCTAAAAGGGATGACCTGTGAGTGAAGCCAGCATTCTTCCTATATGGCAATAGCTAACTCTGCAAGCTAATGCCCTAATTTGTAAGGTGATTTTGGCTGGAGAAGCAGAAGGAAAGTTATTAGTGCATTGTGCTGATAAGATGTGTGGTTTTAGCTGGTCAACTCTAGTAGCATTCCTTCACACAACTAAACTGTGGGTTTGGCTCAGTAATAGCTCTCGCAACTCTGCACCAGAAGTTTGTAGGATAAATGTCCAGTATGGACTTGGGCAAATAATCTAGGTTGACACATCAGTTTGGTACCAAAGCTGTGCTTAATTGCCAATGGCGGAGCCTTTTGGATAAGACCATAAACTGAGGCCCTGTATTCCTGCTCAGATAATGCAAAATGTTCCATATCACTATTTAAATAAGAGCAGAGAGTTCTTCTGCTGCCTAATAACATTTCTTCTACCAATACCTTCAAAATTCCCTAGATTCGGAGAAGGTTCCTTTAGATTGGAAAATAGCGAATGTAACTCCCTTATTCAAAAAGGGAGGGAGACAGAAAGCAGGAAACTACAGGCCAGTTAGCTTAACATCTGTCTGAGGGAAAATGTTAGAAGCTATTATTCAAGACATTATAGCAGGGCATTTAGAAAAATTCAAGGTAATCAGGCAGAGTCAAAATGGTTTTGCGAAAGGGAAATCATGTTTAACCAAATTATTGGAGTTCTTTGAGGGAGTTACATGTGCTGCGGATATATTGTACTTAGATTTCCAGAAGGCATTTAATATGGTGCTACATCAAAGGTTATTTAAAAAAATAAAAGCTCATGGTGTAGGGGGTAACATATTGGCATGGATAGAAGATTGGTTAACTAACAGGAAACCGAGTAGGCATAAATGGGTCATTTTCTGGTTGGCAAGATGTAATGAGTGGTGTGCCACAGGGCCTCAACTTTTTACAATTTATATAAATGACTTAGATGAAGGGACCGAAGGTATGGTTGTTAAATTTGCTGATGCCACAAAGATAGGTAGGAAAACAACTTGTGAAGAGGACATAAGGAGGCTACAAAGGGATATAGATAGGTTGTGAGTGGGCAAAGACCTGGCAAATGGAGTATAATGTGGAAAAGTGGAAAGAATAAAAAAGGAGCATATTATCTAAATGGTGAGAGATTGCCGAGCTCTGAGTTGCAGAGGGATCTGGGTGTTCTAGTGCTGAATCACGAAAGGTTACTATGCAGGTACAGCACATAATTAGGAAAGTTAATAGAATGTTATCGTTTATCGCGAGGGGAATTGAATGCAAAAGTAGGGAGGTTATGCTTCAGCTATACAGGGCATTGTTGAGACCACATCTGGAGTACTATATATAGTACTGGTCTCCTTATTTAAGGAAGGATGGAAATGCATTGGAAGCAGTACAGAGAAGGTTTACTAGACTAATACCTGGAATGGGTGGCCTGTCTTACAAGGAAAGATTGGACAGGCAAGGCATGTATCCGCTGGAATTTAGAAGAGTAAGAGGCGACTTGATTGAAACATATAAGATCCTGAGTGATCTTGACAGGGTGGATGTGGAAAGGATGTTTCCCCTTGTGGGAGGATCTCGAACTAGGTGTCACTGTTTAAAAATAAGGGGTCACCCATTTAAGACAGAGTTGAGGAGAATTTGTTTCTCTCTCAGAGGGTCGTGAGTCTTTGGAATTCTCTTCCTCAAAAGGCAGTGGAAGTAGAGTCTTTGAATATTTTTAAGGCAGAGGTAAATATTTTCTTGATAAGCAAGGGGCATGTGAAATGTGGAGTAATCAGTTCAGCCATGAACTTATTGAATGGCGGAGCAGGCACGAGGGGCCGAGTGGCCTACTCCTGCTCCTAATTCATATGTTCATATGCAAAAACTGCTTACCTGGTATTTCATTTACTTATTTGCTATTTGTTGGACCTTGTTGTTTACAAAGCGATCAACACATTTTCCAAAGAAAAGATGCCACACAAATTCTAAAATATCATCAGGACATCTCAAAGCTCTTTACAACAGTTAATTTTGAGGTTATGTTATGTAGGTAAACACACCAATTTGCAGACAGCAAAGTCCCAGAAACAGAGAATGAATGAATAACCAAATAATTGGTATAGGAAGGAATATTGACCAGGACATTGGGCCAACCCTTTCCTCTGGTTAGAATAATTAGGTCTGTTACATTCACCTGAGCAAACAGTCATTGATTTAAAGTCTCATCTGAAATTTGGCACCTCTGAGAATACAGCTATCAGTCTTGTAATGTAGTGTTGTGGTGACTTCACCTTTAAGAGACCAGGCTGCTGATGACATCATACATAAGGAGGAGACACCGTTTTTAGAGACATACTAAACACATGGCTTACAGACAGAGAACAGACATCACTGAGGAAAAGACCTGAACCTGAGATCATGCAATGTAGATAAGTAAGATAATAGATAGTGTTTTTGTTGAATCTGAATATAAAGCTTGTGATTATCATTTAAAATGAAGACTTAAGAACACAGCACAATGCTACATTTTCTGGCGAGGCTAAAAAAAAAACACAGACAACTCAGGACCATACAGAAGACTTGCATGGAGGATTCCAGATTTTTAAAAAAGAAATCACCATGTCTGCTCATCAATTGCCAGTCTTTCCAGCCTTTAAAGAGACAGCGAGCAGCTCAGGGGTACACTGGAACAAATGGCTAGCAAGATTCAAATGCCTAATGGTGGCACTCTATCAATACACTCCTACACTCTGCTGGGCCAAAAGTCAATGATATCTTTGATACATTCACAGACACTAGAACCGACAATTATGATGCAGAGAAGAATTTCCTAACAAGATGTTTTCAACCAAGGGCAAATCATCACTACGCAATTTATATCTTCAGGCAAGCAAAACTGAGCACTGCATGATGAGACTCAGAAGTCTCAGCCAGAATTGCAACTTTACAGATGTGGAGAAAGAAATTATTTCCCAGATTATTAAGACCTGCTACTCACCAAGACTAAGAAGGCAAGCTGAAATAAAAACAGCAAGTGCTGGAAATACTCAGCATGTCAGGCAGCATCTGTGGAGAGAGAAGCAGAGTTAACTTTTCAGGTCGATCGCCATTCATCAGAATGGTTGAAAGGTCACAGACCTGCAACGTTAACTCTGCTTCTCTCTCCACAGATGCTGCCTGACATGCTGAGTATTTCCAGCACTTGCTGTTTTTATTTCAGCTTGCCTTCTTAGTCTTGGTGAGTAGCAGGTCTTAATAATCTGGGAAATAATTTCTTTCTCCACATCTGTAAAGTTGCAATTCTGGCTGAGACTTCTGAGTCTCATCATGCAGTGCTCAAGGGTCTCTCACTTATCTTGTTTTGCTTGCCTGAAGATATAAATTGCGTAGTGAGGATTTGCCCTTGGTTGAAAACATCTTGTTAGGAAATTCTTCTCTGCATCATAATTGTCGGTTCTAGTGTCTGTGAATGTATCAAAGATATCATTGACTTTTCAGGTCGATCGCCATTCATCAGAATGGTTGAAAGGTCACAGACCTGCAACGTTAACTCTGCTTCTCTGTCCACAGATGCTGCCTGACTTAAGTATTTCCAGCACTTTCTGTTCTTATTTTAGATTTCTAGCATCTGCAGTATTTTGCTTTTATGTAAGATGGCAAGTTCTGAGAGAGAGTGAATTGTTAAACTTGCAAAGATTACTCAATATTGGCAGAATGCTAGAAGCCAGCAAAAAACAAGCCAAAGTCTTAAAAGGGAAAGAGGCAAATTACATAAGACAGGAATCTCCTGAGGCCAGGTCAAGATCAACACCAGACTCTGTAAATGCCACAAGAAGGTTTCACCAGAGAAACATACCAAACACAAGAACACAGAGGAAACCCAGAGAAAGGTCCAAGGCATACCAAGGAAGACCAAGACAAAGGTCACAATCACTGCACGTTGGAACATGTTATCATTGTGGTGGTGCATATTCTCACTACAAAATTTGTCCTACGAGAGGAAAGTATAAAGCCTGCTGAAAAATAGAACATTTCACAAGAGTATGCCACTGAAGCCTGTAGAAGACATTAATAGCATTGAATGTCAGAAGATTACATCTTCGCAGCACAAGAGAAGATTTTTGTTGCTCACAGTCACAAGTACTGATGCCTGCCCATGTGTGATCTGTTCATAGACAATGCAACAATGCAACAATCTCTGCAATAATTGACTTAGGAGCATCAGTCAACATAACGGATGCCCCGACATTCCATGCATTAGAGAAAATGGAAACGGCAATTGAACAAGCCAATATCTAAAATCTTCTCCTATGGATCAGGTATCCTTCTACCGGTCCCAGGGATGATACAAATTACTCTCAAATCCTCCCATGGGTCCACATGTCAGACTGAGTTCCATGTTGTAGACTCAAGAAAGGGAAATCTGCTAAGTTTCAGAACTGCCAGCGAATTGAAGTTGATCACAATCAACAGCAGCAGAGGACAGAACTACCTGATGAAAGAAGACACGAGGAAGAATCCACTGCCACAATTCATGCTTACCCAACCCTACACGCACTCAAAAAGCTTGAGGGATAGAGACCACTCAAAAATAGAGAATAAAGATGCATGCAGACCCACAAAAGCATGCAAAAGATAGCAAGATAAAAAGGAAGAGACAAAGTCTTGGTTCGGCAAGAGAAAACATCAAAAATTGGCTCACTATTTGACCCAAGAGTGCTTACTGTAGTTCAGAGAAAAGAAACGTGATCATAGCAAAGATAGAAAACTACATTGTGAAGAGAAATGTAACCTTCTTCAAAAGAGTCGAAGTTATAACAATTCCAGAAGAAAGGGACGAAGATGACTTCACACCTGCGACAACTCAAGAAGCGGTTCAGCCAAATCAACCACAGCCGAGATTGATACTGCAAGACCCACAGAGAAGATCATCGAGACATCATCGATAACCTGTCCGATTTAAAGACTATGTCATGTATCACAGAACAAACACAGCAGCGAGTAAAAGACCTGGACCTGAGATCATGCAATGTAGATCAGTAAGATAATAAATAGTGTTTGTGTTGAATTTGCATATAAAGCCTGCAGTTATTATTTAATGAAGACTCAAGAACACAGCACAACACTGAAAGTTTAGATGATATTTCTCACAACTTTAGACAAATCGGGTCATACCTCTTTTAACCATTCGCGATGTAGATGTAGGAGAGGCCCCACCTATAAAACACTCGAATTGACTCAGCCACAATAAATTGGCTCAAGTCCCTAAAGAAATCCAATAATTGAGCCCAGTCAAAGCAGCTGGAATTCACATATTAGTCCCCAACTTAAACACTATTTACAAAGAAACTGTGAAAGACTAATGACAGTAAACCTGAAGAATGCATGTGATGAATGCATGTAGATCTTACTTTCCTGTCTTTCTCAAAAAAGAAGAAATACCAAGAAATTTCATTTATTTTCCTTTTTGCGGGGAGGTGTCACACTCATGCAAGGAACAGTTATGAACTAAAGCAATTATGAACTGTAAAAATGAACTGATGAACTAACCTCCAAAAATGGACACATTTTTACTGCAGACAAGACTGACTAAGGGGTCAGGTGACCTCTCCTGTGCTGCAAATATACATAGTGACTGTTGGAGACTAAACCTATTATCACATTTGGACTAGTCCGAGGGAAGGCAGATTAAAATTTTAAATAGCCCATTTAATCCAAAATGGCTCCGAGCTTTAAGAATTTAAGGTCGATAGGTAAATTGGCCATTATAAATTGCCCCTAGTATAGGTAGGTGGTAGGGAAATATAGGGACAGGTGGGGATGTGGTAGGAATATGGAATTAGTGTAGGATTAGTATAAATGGGTGGTTGATGGTCGGAACAGACTCGGTGGGCCAAAGGGCCTGTTTCAGTGCTGTATCTCTAAATAAATAAATAAATAAATAAAATAAATGAATTGGGTTGACAAAGGGTTTCACAGACAGAAAGACTCCAGATTCAAAGCCAAAATAATAGGTGGGACATAACACCACTTTATCAAGATAAGCAACATTCAAACCCCATTGTGTAACAATGACCACATGCTCAAAGACATTGTATGAACACATCAGGGGAGAGCAACTATGGTCACCTGACTGACACCAAGCCTGATTAGGTTTCTTCTTTAAAAAAAAAACTCTCTAAAAGACAGAACCAGAAAGTCAGCCAGCAAGGAAGCAAGAAATCTATTCCAGCCAAGAACAACCTGCCTGTACGATCTTTAAACCACAGAAGCAGAAACTGAAAGGTGACCTTGAAAACTCTCCACCTGAGAAATCATAACAGGATTCTCACCACTGACTTTGACTGATTCTTAACAAGAGGAGCCTACAATACTTCAGCGAACCAAGAAAAGGAACACCGGGCCTATACCACCGTTAAAATAAAATTCCTCCCGGAAAACCAAGATGGCTTCAAAGTGAACTCTTTTTACAACTAATCGGACTTAATTGCATGCAATCCTCTAATCTCTACTTCTTGTGTGTGCATGCATGTATGAGTGGCTGAAGTTGCAAATATTTTCAGGTACTGTTTAATAAATAATTCATCTGTATTTTAATCCTATGAGAAGACCCGTTGTTTGTCTGTTTATTTGACCACTAAAACACTCAGAGACTAAAACAATATTTTTAAAAACACTGTCTATGGTCAGTTGAGAGTTAAAAAGTGGAAGTTATCCACACCATCTCCTCCCTGTCCATAACACCCAGAACAGGCACAATGTAAAATCCAGGGCAGATTGCTGTGCAAGTATGAAATTCCAGACGTTCTGCTCTCTGTGCACCATGCCAATGCTTGCCTTACAATTTTTGGTGCCTTGTAACAGCCACAAACTTAGACAGAGGGAGGTGTATTTGTCCCTTTCATAATCTCTATCACTTACGTTGCAATTTTTATTAATATAGGTTGGTAGATGCTCCAAAGTCAAAGCTTCTATTATTGCAATCCTCCTTTTACTTATACCAATTACCTTTTCATTTTGTTGCCTGATTCTGAATGCTATTTCTGAACATTATTTGCTCTCTTCTATTCAACTTGTCATAAGTTTAAAAAGAAACAAGTCAGGATTCTTCCTGTCATAAAGTTTTATGACATTGGGCAGCAAGGAACTAGAATTTAGGAATTTCTGTAAAGGTTTGGAGCATATATATTTGGGTGCCCATTTTGCTAAAGCATTATCAGTTTCTGATTTTATATTTGTATTTGTGATCTGAGAAACAGAATATTAATTTTATCAAAGAAAAGCTGGGTCTGGCAACCATGCAGAAAATGCGGAACATTCCTCCTGCATTCCTATCCTCCTGGAAGCATCAGGCAAGAAAACAGTCAACAATTTATTAGGGGAAAGCTGCACAATTTCACAATTTACTGTGGTTGATATAAATCTAAGAAATGAATATCTAATAAAAATAAAATCCAAAACCTGTCTGATTTATTTTTGTACGGTTACTTTTTTTTTTTGCAGGACTACTTTGCATATTTTTTCCCCAAATAAACATCCTCAGCAAGGTCTCTTAATATTACAGTGATCACAGATGAAGTCTAGAATGAGTATTCTGCAGCAACTGTAAAAAGGATGTTCTGATTCATTGCTCCTCAAGATGTTAGACTACAACTGGAGTATGAGCAGCATGGAAATAAAAACTAATCACCTTGCTTTCAATAGCTATTGGTACTACCTTTTCACTTCTGGGACTGCTTTTGAATTCAGCCCAGAAAAGAAACAGGATGAAGTTTTGATTACGTATTTCAAGTTTTTTTTTCTTTACTTCTTACTCTAGATTTGAATTTTTAACATTTTCATTAATAATAAAGTATGAATGTAATAGAACATTAATCAATTACTACTCTAGTTTAAATCAGGAGTTGTTCGACTTACTCGCTCAAGGAGTACTTGAGGTGAATAGAAAAGATGTATTTAAGTGAAAGCTAGATAAATACATAAAAGGAGAAAGAAATAGTAGATTATGCTGATAGGGTTAAATAAAAAGGAGTGGAAGGAGGCTTGTGTGGTGTATAAATACAGGCATTGACTTGAATTTCCTGTTTCTGTGTTGTTTCTTCTTCCTCTTTGGCCTCCTTGTCTCGAGAGACAATGGGTAAGCACCTAGTGGTGGTCAGTAGTTTGTGGAGCAGCGCCGGGAGTGGCTATAAAGGCTAATTCTGGAGTGACAGATAAAATTGGTTTTCAGGGCTGTTACACAGTTGGCTCTCTCCTCATACTTCTGTCTCTTTTCCTGCCAACTGCTAAATCTCTCTTTAGCCCCACCTTTATAGCTGTCTGCTAGCTCTGGAGATCACTGGCAACTGACTCCCACGACTTGTGGTCAATGTCGCAGGACTTCATGTCGCGTTTGCAGATGTCTTTAAAGCGGAGACAGGGACGGCCAATGGGTCTGATATCAGTGACGAGCTCGCTGTACAAAGTGTCCTTGGGGATTCTGTCATCTTCAATGGCTCACATGGCCAAGGCATCTCAAGCGCCGCTGGCTCAGTAGGGCGTATATGCTGGGGATGTTGGCTGCCTCAAGGACTCCTGCATTGGAGATACGGTCCTGCCACCTGATGCCAAGGATTCTCCGGAGACAGCGAAGATGGAATGAATTGAGACGTCGCACTTGGCTGACATATGTTGTCCAGGCCTCGCTGCCATAGAGCAAGATACTGAGGACACAGGCTTGAAACACTCGGACTTTTGTGTTCTGTGTCAGTGCGCCATTTTCCCACCCTCTTGGCCAGTCTGGACATAGCAGCAGATGCCTTTTCCATGCGCTTGTTGATTTCTGCATCAAGAGACAGGTTACTGGTGATAGTTGAGCCTAGGTAGGTGAACGCTTGAACCACTTCCAGAGCATGGTCACCGATATTGATGGATGGAGCATTTCTGACGTCCTGTCCCATGATGTTCGCTTTCTTGAGGCTGATGGTTAGGCCAAATTCGTTGCAGGCAGCCGCAATCCTGTTGATGAGTCTCTGCAGACATTCTTCTGTGTGGGATGTTAATGCAGCATCGTCAGCAAAGAGGAGTTCCCTGATGAGGACTTTCTGTACTGCTCTGTACATTCTGTGTAATAGCACCTTTAACATAACAAAATTTCTCAAGACACTTCAGTGGAGTGAAATTAGACAAAAAGTCTAAATAAGGGAAAATACTGTGGGTGCAAACTAATAATGTGGGGCCAAAAATTGGATTGTTCCTGTTTTTGAGTGTGGGTGTGTCATAATTTGCAATTAGCCCATGTCTATTTTTTTTTATTCATTCACGGGATGTGGGCGTCACTGGCCATGCCAGCATATATTGCCCATCCCTAATTGCCCTTCAGAAGGTGGTGGTGAGCTGCTTTCTTGAACCACTGCAGTCCATGTGGGTTAGGTACACCCACAGTGCTGTTAGGAAGGGAGTTCCAGGATTTTGACCCAGTGACAGTGAAGGAACGGCAATATAGTTCCAAGTCAGGATGGTGTGTGACTTGGAGGGGAACTTGCATTTGCTGCCCTAGTCCTTGTAGTTGTTAGAGGTTGCGGGTTTGGAAGGTGCTGTCTAAGGAGCCTTGGTGCATTGCTGCAGTGCATCTTGTAGATGGTACACACTGCTGCCACTGTGCGTCGGTGGTGGAGGGAGTGAATGTTTGTAGATGGGGTGCCATTCAAGCGGGCTGCTTTGCCCTGGATGGTGTCGAGTTTCTTGAGTGTTGTTGGAGCTGCACCCATCCAGGCAAGTGGAGAGTATTCCATCACACTCGTGACTTGTGCCTTGAAGATGGTGGACAGGCTTTGGAGAGTCAGGAGATGAGTTACTTGCCGCAGGATTCCTAGCCTCTGACCTGCTCTTGTAGCCACGGTATTTAAATGGCTACTCCAGTTCAGTTTCTGGTCAATGGTAGCCCCTAGGATGTTGATAGTGGGGGATTCAGTGATGGTAATGCCATTGAATGTCAAGGGGA